>NC_133651.1:242434-612216 GCF_009905375.1 Apium graveolens
TTTTTCGATTTATTTTCATAATTGTCCTATGGATTTATGCATTTGCATTCGCGTCCATTCGGGGTCGTCCGGGAGTGAATCGGAGTGAACGAATGCAACTCGGTTTTCGAATAATCCTCGTAGGGGTAGTCAGTGATGGAGTTGAGCAAAAATTGAGGTGGCCCATTTTTCGATTTCTTTTCATAATTTGTCCCTATGGATTTATGAAATTGCATTTGCGCCCATCGGGTCGTCGGGAGTGAATCGGAGCTGAAACGAATGGAACTCGTTTCTGAAATCTTCGTAGGGGTAGTGCCACGAGGTATGGAGCAAAATTGAGGCGGCCTGTTTTTTTCGATTTCTTTTCATAATTTGTCCCTATGATTTATGACATTGCATTCGCGTCCATTTGGGGTCATCCAGGAGGAATCGGAGCTGGAAACGATGGAACTTCGGTTTCGAATAAACCTCGTAAGGGGTAGTAACGAGGTCTGGAGCAAAAATTGAGGCGGCCCATTTTTTTTCAATTTTTTTTCATAATTTTCCTATGGATTTATGCATTGCATTCGCGTCCATCGGGGTCGTCCGGGGATGAATCTCAGCTGAACGAATGGAACTCCTTTTCGAATAATCCTAGTAGGGGGTAGTACACGAGGTATGTAGCAAACATTAAGGCGGCCGTTTTTTCAATTCTTTTTCATAATTTGTCCCCATGGATTTATGAAATTGCATTCGCGTCCATTTGGGGTCATCCAGGACGTGAATCGGAGCTGAAAACCAATGGAACTCGGTTTTTCGGATAAAACCTCATAAGGGGTAGTACACGAGGTTGAGAGTCAAAAATTGACAGTGCAGGACACCCATTTTTTTCGATTATTCTTTTACATAATTTGTTCCCCTATGGATTTATGCATTTGCATTCGCGTCCATTCTGGGGCGTCCGGGAGTAGTGAATCTGAGCTGAAACGAATGGAACTCCTTTTCCGAATTAATCCCTCGTAGGGGGTAGTACCGAGGTATGGAGCAAAATCTGAGACGACCTGTTTTTTAGATTTCTTTTCATAATTTGTCCCTATGGATTTATGAAATTGCATTCGTGTCCATTCGGAGTCGTCCGGGAGTCAATCGGAGCTGAAACGAATGGAACTCGATTTCCGAATAATCCTCGTAGGGTAGTACACGAGGTCTGGAGCAAATTTAAGGCGGCCCCATTTTGGATTTCTTTTCATAATTTGTCCCTATGGATTTATGAAATTGCATTCGCGTCCATTCGGGGTCATCCGGGAGTGAATCGGAGATGAAACGAATGGAATTCCATTTCCGAATAATCCTTGTAGGGGGTAGTACACGAGGTATGGGCCGAAAATTGAGGCGGCCCGTTTTTTCGATTTCTTTTCATAATTTGTCCCTATGGATTTATGAAATTGCATTCGCGTCCATTCGGGGTCATCCGGGAGTGAATCGGAGCTAAAACGAATGGAACTCGGTTTTCGAATAAACCTCGTAAGGGGTAGTACACGAGGTCTGGAGCAAAAATTGAGGCGGCCCATTTTTTGGATTTTTTTTCATAATTTGTCCCAATGGATTTATGAAATTGCATTCGCATCCATTCGGGGTCGTTCGGAGTGAATCGGAGCTGAAAACGAATGGAACTCAGTTTCCGAATAATCCTCGTAGGGGTAGGTAGTACACGAGGTCTGGAGCAAAAATTGAGGCGGCCCATTTTTTCGATTTCTTTTCATAATTGTCCCTATGGATTTATGAAATTACATTCGCGTCCATTCGGGGTCGTCCGGGAGTGAATCGGAGCTGAAACGAATGGAACTTGGTTTCCCAATAATCCTTGTAGGGGGGTAGTACATGAGGTATGGAGCAAAAATTGAGGCGGCCCCGTTTTTTTCGATTCTTTTCATAATTTGTCCCTATGGATTTATGCATTTGCATTCGCGTCCATTCGGGGTCGTCCGGGAGTGAAATCGGAGCTGAAACGAATGCAACTCGGTTTTTTGAATAATCCTCGTAGGGGTAGTACACGAGGTATGGAGCAAAAATTGAGGCGGCCCATTTTTTTCGATTTATGTTCATAATTTGTCCCTATGGATTTATGCATTTGCATTCGCGTCCATTCGGGGTCATCCGGGAGTGAATCTGAGCTGAAACGAATGGAACTCCTTTTCCGAATAATCCTCGTAGGGGGTAGTACACGAGGTATGGAGCAAAAATTGAGGCGGCCCATTTTTTTTATTTCTTTTCATAATTTGTCCCCATGGATTTATGAAATTGCATTCGCGTCCATTTGGGGTCATCCAGGAGTGAATCGGAGCTGAAACGAATGGAACTCGATTTTCGAATAAACCTCGTAAGGGGTAGTACACGAGGTCTGGAGCAAAAATTGAGGCGGCCCATTTTTTTCGATTTCTTTTCATAATTTGTCCCTATGGATTTATGCATTTGCATTCGCGTCCATTTGGGGTCATCCAGGAGTGAATCAGAGCTGAAACGAATGGAACTCGGTTTTCGAATAAACCTCGTAAGGGGTAGTACACGAGGTATGGTGCAAAAATTGAGGCGGCCCGTTTTTTCGATTTCTTTTCATAATTTATCCCCATGGATTTATGCATTTGCATTCGCGTCCATTTGGGGTCATCCAGGAGTGAATCGGAGCTGAAACGAATGGAACTCGGTTTTCGAATAATCCTCGTAGGGGGTAGTACACGAGGTATGGAGCAAAAATTGAGGCGGCCCATTTTTTTCGATTTCTTTTCATAATTTGTCCCTATGGATTTATGCATTTGCATTCGCGTCCATTCGGGGTCGTCCGGGAGTGAATCGGAGCTGAAACGAATGCAACTCGGTTTTCGAATAATCCTCGTAGGGGGTAGTACACGAGGTATGGAGCAAAAATTGAGGTGGCCCATTTTTTCGATTTCTTTTCATAATTTGTCCCTATGGATTTATGAAATTGCATTCGCGCCCATTCGGGTCGTCCGGGAGTGAATCGGAGCTGAAACGAATGGAACTCTTTTTCCGAATAATCCTCGTAGGGGGTAGTACACGAGGTATGGAGCAAAAATTGAGGTGGCCCGTTTTTTCGATTTGTTTTCATAATTTGTCCCCATGGATTTATGAAATTGCATTCGCGTCCATTTAGGGTCATCCGGGAGTGAATCGGAGCTGAAACGAATGGAACTCGGTTTTCGAATAAACCTCGTAAGGGGTAGTACACGAGGTCTGGAGCAAAAATTGAGGCGGCCCATTTTTTTCGATTTCTTTTCATAATTTGTCCCTATGGATTTATGCATTTGCATTCGCGTCCATTCGGGGTCGTCCGGGAGTGAATCGGAGATGAAACGAATGGAATTCCATTTTCAAATAATCCTTGTAGGGGGTAGTACACGAGGTATGGGGCGAAAATTGAGGCGGCCCATTTTTTCGATTTCTTTTCATAATTTTTCCCTATGGATTTATGAAATTGCATTCGCGTCCATTCGGGGTCGTTCATAAGTGAATCGGAGCTGAAACGAATGGAACTCGATTTTCGAATAATCCTCGTAGGGGGTAGTACACGAGGTCTGGAGCAAAAATTGAGGAGGCCCGTTTTTTCAAATTCCTTTCATAATTTGTCCATATGGATTTATGAAATTGCATTCGCGTCCATTCGGGGTCGTCCGGGAGTGAATCAGAGCTGAAACGAATGGAACTCGGTTTCCGAATAATCCTCGTAGGGGGTAGTACACGAGGTCTGGAGCAAAAATTGAGGCGGCCCATTTTTTCGATTTCTTTTCATAATTTGTCCCCATGGATTTATGAAATTGCATTCGCGTCCATTCGGGGTCATCCGGGAGTGAATCGGAGATGAAACGAATGGAACTCCATTTCCGAATAATCCTTGTAGGGGGTAGTACACGAGGTATGGAGCGAAAATTGAGGCGGCCCGTTTTTTTCGATTTCTTTTCATAATTTGTCCCTATGGATTTATGAAATTGCATTCGAGTCCATTCGGGGTCATCCGGGAGTGAATCGGAGCTAAAACGAATGAAACTCGGTTTCCGAATAATCCTCGTAGGGGGTAGTGCACGAGGTTTGGAGCAAAAATTGAGGCGGTCCATTTTTTGGATTTTTTTTTCATATTAGTCCCAATGGATTTATGAAATTGCATTCGCATCCATTCGGGGTCGTTCGGGAGGTGAATCGGAGCTGAACGAATGGAACTCAGTTTCCGAATAATCCTCGTAGGGGGTAGTACACGAGGTCTGGAGCAAAAATTGAGGCGGCCCATTTTTTCGATTTCTTTTCATAATTTGTCCCTATGGATTATGAAATTACATTCGCGTCCATTCGGGGTCATCCGGGAGTGAATCGGAGCTGAAACGAATGGAACTTGGTTTCCCAATAATACTCGTAGGGGGTAGTACACGAGGTATGGAGCAAAAATTGAGGCGGCCCATTTTTCGATTTCTTTTCATAATTTGTCCCTATGGATTTATGCATTTGCATTCGCGTCCATTCGGGGTCGTCCGGGAGTGAATCGGAGCTGAAACGAATGCAACTCGGTTTTCGAATAATCCTCGTAGGGGTAGTACACGAGGTATGGAGCAAAAATTGAGGTGGCCCATTTTTTCGATTTCTTTTCATAATTTGTCCCTATGGATTTATGAAATTGCATTTGCGCCCATTCGGGTCGTCCGGGAGTGAATCGGAGCTGAAAGGAATGGAACTCGGTTTCCGAATAATCCTCGTAGGGGGTAGTGCACGAGGTATGGAGCAAAAATTGAGGGGGCCCGTTTTTTCGATTTCTTTTCATAATTTGTCCCTATGGATTTATGAAATTGCATTCGCGTCCATTTGGGGTCATCCAGGAGTGAATCGGAGCTGAAACGAATGGAACTCGGTTTTCGAATAAACCTCGTAAGGGCTAGAACACGAGGTCTGGAGCAAAAATTGAGGCGGCCCATTTTTTTCAATTTCTTTTCATAATTTGTCCCTATGGATTTATGCATTTGCATTCGCGTCCATTCGGGGTCGTCCGGGAGTGAATCTCAGCTGAAACGAATGGAACTCCTTTTCCGAATAATCCTAGTAGGGGGTAGTACACGAGGTATGGAGCAAAAATTAAGGCGGCCCGTTTTTTCAATTTCTTTTCATAATTTGTCCCCATGGATTTATGAAATTGCATTCGCGTCCATTTGGGGTCATCCAGGAGTGAATCGGAGCTGAAACGAATGGAACTCGGTTTTCGAATAAACCTCGTAAGGGGTAGTACACGAGGTCTGGAGCAAAAATTGAGGTGGCCCATTTTTTTCGATTTATGTTCATAATTTGTCCCTATGGATTTATGCATTTGCATTCGTGTCCATTCGGGGTCGTCCGGGAGTGAATCTGAGCTGAAACGAATGGAACTCTTTTTCCGAATAATCCTCGTAGGGGGTAGTACACGAGGTATGGAGCAAAAATTGAGGCGGCCCATTTTTTTTATTTCTTTTCATAATTTGTCCCTATGGATTTATAAAATTGCATTCGCGTCCATTTGGGGTCATCCAGGAGTGAATCGGAGCTGAAACCAATGGAACTCGGTTTTCGAATAAACCTCATAAGGGGTAGTACACGAGGTCTGGAGCAAAAATTGAGGCGGCCCATTTTTTTCGATTTCTTTTCATAATTTTTGTCCCTATGGATTTATGCATTTGCATTCGCGTCCATTCAGGGTCGTCCGGGAGTGAATCTGAGCTGAAACGAATGGAACTCCTTTTCCGAATAATCCTCGTAGGGGTAGTACACGAGGTATGGAGCAAAAATTGAGACGACCTGTTTTTTAGATTTCTTTTCATAATTTGTCCCTATGGATTTATGAAATTGCATTCGTGTCCATTCGGAGTCGTCCGGGAGTCAATCGGAGCTGAAACGAATGGAACTCGATTTCCGAATAATCCTCGTAGGGTAGTACACGAGGTCTGGAGCAAAATTTAAGGCGGCCCATTTTTGGATTTCTTTTCATAATTTGTCCCTATGGATTTATGAAATTGCATTCGCGTCCATTCGGGGTCATCCGGGAGTGAATCGGAGATGAAACGAATGGAATTCCATTTTCGAATAATCCTTGTAGGGGGTAGTACACGAGGTATGGGGCGAAAATTGAGGCGGCCCATTTTTTCGATTTCTTTTCATAATTTGTCCCAATGGATTTATGAAATTGCATTCGCGTCCATTCGGGGTCATCCGGGAGTGAATCGGAGCTAAAACGAATGAAACTCGGTTTCCGAATAATCCTCGTAGGGGGTAGTGCACGAGGTTTGGAGCAAAAATTGAGGCGGCCCATTTTTTGGATTTTTTTTCATAATTTGTCCCAATGGATTTATGAAATTGCATTCGCATCCATTCGGGGTCGTTCGGGAGTGAATCGGAGCTGAAACGAATGGAACTCAGTTTCCGAATAATCCTCGTAGGGGGTAGTACACGAGGTCTGGAGCAAAAATTGAGGTGGCCCATTTTTTCGATTTCTTTTCATAATTTGTCCCTATGGATTTATGAAATTACATTCGCGTCCATTCGGGGTCGTCCGGGAGTGAATCGGAGCTGAAACGAATGGAACTTGGTTTCCCAATAATCCTTGTAGGGGGTAGTACATGAGGTATGGAGCAAAAATTGAGGCGGCCCGTTTTTTCGATTTCTTTTCATAATTTGTCCCTATGGATTTATGCATTTGCATTCGCGTCCATTCGGGGTCGTCCGGGAGTGAATCGGAGCTGAAACGAATGCAACTCGGTTTTTGAATAATCCTCGTAGGGGTAGTACACGAGGTATGGAGCAAAAATTGAGGCGGCCCATTTTTTTCGATTTTTGTTCATAATTTGTCCCTATGGATTTATGCATTTGCATTCGCGTCCATTCGGGGTCATCCGGGAGTGAATCTGAGCTGAAACGAATGGAACTCCTTTTCCGAATAATCCTCGTAGGGGGTAGTACACGAGGTATGGAGCAAAAATTGAGGCGGCCCATTTTTTTGATTTCTTTTCATAATTTGTCCCCATGGATTTATGAAATTGCATTCGCGTCCATTTGGGGTCATCCAGGAGTGAATCAGAGCTGAAACGAATGGAACTCGGTTTTCGAATAAACCTCGTAAGGGGTAGTACACGAGGTCTGGAGCAAAAATTGAGGTGGCCCATTTTTTTCGATTTCTTTTCATAATTTGTCCCTATGGATTTATGCATTTGCATTCGCGTCCATTCGGGGTCGTCCGGGAGTGAATCGGAGCTGAAACGAATGGAACTCGGTTTCCGAATAATCCTCGTAGGGGGTAGTACACGAGATCTGGAGCAAAAATTGAGGTGGCCCGTTTTTTCGATTTCTTTTCATAATTTTTCCCTATGGATTTATGAAATTGCATTCGCGTCCATTCAGGGTCGTCCGGGAGTGAATCTGAGCTGAAACGAATGGAACTCTTTTTCCAAATAATCCTCGTAGGGGGTAGTACACGAGGTATGGAGCAAAAATTGAGGTGGCCCGTTTTTTCGATTTCTTTTCATAATTTGTCCCCATGGATTTATGAAATTGCATTCGCGTCCATTTAGGGTCATCCGGAGTGAATCGGAGCTGAAACGAATGGAACTCGGTTTTCGAATAAACCTCGTAAGGGGTAGTACACGAGGTCTGGAGCAAAAATTGAGGCGGCCCATTTTTTTCGATTTCTTTTCATAATTTGTCCCTATGGATTTATGCATTTGCATTCGCGTCCATTCGGGGTCGTCCGGGAGTGAATCTGAGCTGAAACGAATGGAACTCGGTTTCCGAATAATCCTCGTAGGGGGTAGTACACGAGATATGGAGCAAAAATTGAGGCGGCCCATTTTTTCGATTTCTTTTCATAATTTTTCCCTATGGATTTATGAAATTGCATTCGCGTCCATTCGGGGTCGTTCGGAAGTGAATCGGAGCTGAAACGAATGGAACTCGATTTTCGAATAATCCTCGTAGGGGGTAGTACACGAGGTCTGGAGCAAAAATTGAGGAGGCCCGTTTTTTCAAATTCCTTTCATAATTTGTCCATATGGATTTATGAAATTGCATTCGCGTCCATTCGGGGTCGTCCGGGAGTGAATCAGAGCTGAAACGAATGGAACTCGGTTTCCGAATAATCCTCGTAGGGGGTAGTACACGAGGTCTGGAGCAAAAATTGAGGCGGCCCATTTTTTCGATTTCTTTTCATAATTTGTCCCTATGGATTTATGAAATTGCATTCGCGTCCATTTGGGGTCATCCGGGAGTGAATCGGAACTGAAACGAATGGAACTCGATTTCCGAATAATCCTCGTAAGGGGTAGTACATGAGGTCTGGAAAAAAAATTGAGGCGGTCCATTTTTTCGATTTCTTTTCATAATTTGTCCCCATGGATTTATGAAATTGCATTCGCGTCCATTTGAGGTCATCCAGGAGTGAATCGGAGTTGAAACGAATGAGACTCGGTTTCCGAATAATCCTCATAGGGGGTAGTACACGTGGTTTGGAGAAAAAATTGAGGAGGCCCATTTTTTGGATTTTTTTTCATAATTTGTCCCTATGGATTTATGAAATTGCATTCGCGTCCATTCGGGGTCGTTCGGGAGTGAATCGGAGCTGAAAGGAATGGAACTCGGTTTCCGAATAATCCTCGTAGGGGGTAGTACACGAGGTCTGGAGCAAAAATTGAGGCGGCCCATTTTTTCGATTTCTTTTCATAATTTGTCCCTATGGATTTATGAAATTGTATTCGCGTCCATTTGGGGTCATCCGGGAGTGAATCGGAACTGAAACGAATGGAACTCGATTTCCGAATAATCCTCGTAAGGGGTAGTACACGAGGTCTGGAAAAAAAATTGAGGCGGTCCATTTTTTCAATTTCTTTTCATAATTTGTCCCCATGGATTTATGAAATTGCATTCACGTCCATTCGAGGTCATCCGGGAGTGAATCGGAGCTGAAACGAATGAAACTCGGTTTCCGAATAATCCTCGTAGGGGAGGTAGTACACGAGGTCCGGAGCAAAAATTGAGGCGGCCCATTTTTTCAATTTCTTTTCATATTTTTCCCTATGGATTTATGAAATTGCATTCGCGTCCATTTGGGGTCGTTCGGAAGTGAATCGGAGCTGAAAGGAATGGAACTCGGTTTCTGAATAATCCTCGTAGGGGGTAGTACATGAGGACTGGAGCAAAAATTGAGGCGGCCCATTTTTTTCGATTTCTTTTCATAATTTGTCCCTATGGATTTATGAAATTGTATTCGCGTCCATTTGGGGTCATCCGGGAGTGAATCGGAACTGAAATGAATGGAACTCGATTTCCGAATAATCCTCGTAAGGGGTAGTACACGAGGTCTGGAAAAAAAATTGAGGCGGTCCATTTTTTCGATTTCTTTTCATAATTTGTCCCCATGGATTTATGAAATTGCATTCGCGTCCATTCGAGGTCATCCGGGAGTGAATCGGAGCTGAAACGAATGAAACTCGGTTTCCGAATAATCCTCATAGGGGTAGTACACGAGGTTGGGAGAAAAAATTGAGGAGGCCCATTTTTGGATTTTTTTTCATAATTTGTCCCTATGGATTTATGAAATTGCATTCGCGTCCATTCGGGGTCGTTCGGGAGTGAATCCGAGCTGAAACGAATGGAACTCGGTTTCCGAATAATCCTCGTAGGGGGTAGTACACGAGGTCTGGAGCAAAAATTGAGGCGGCCCATTTTTTCGATTTCTTTTCATAATTTGTCCCTATGGATTTATGAAATTGCATTCGCGTCCATTTGGGGTCATCCGGGAGTGAATCGGAACTGAAACGAATGGAACTCGATTTCCGAATAATCCTCGTAAGGGGTAGTACATGAGGTCTGGAAAAAAAATTGAGGCGGTCCATTTTTTCGATTTCTTTTCATAATTTGTCCCCATGGATTTATGAAATTGCATTCGCGTCCATTTGAGGTCATCCGGGAGTGAATCGGAGTTGAAACGAATGAGACTCGGTTTCCGAATAATCCTCATAGGGGGTAGTACACGTGGTTTGGAGAAAAAATTGAGGAGGCCCATTGTTTGGATTTTTTTTCATAATTTGTCCCTATGGATTTATGAAATTGCATTCGCGTCCATTCGGGGTCGTTCGGGAGTGAATCGGAGCTGAAAGGAATGGAACTCGGTTTCCGAATAATCCTCGTAGGGGGTAGTACACGAGGTCTGGAGCAAAAATTGAGGCGGCCCATTTTTTCGATTTCTTTTCATAATTTGTCCCTATGGATTTATGAAATTGTATTCGCGTCCATTTGGGGTCATCCAGGAGTGAATCGGAACTAAAACGAATGGAACTCGATTTCCGAATAATCCTCGTAAGGGGTAGTACACGAGGTCTGGAAAAAAATTGAGGCGGTCCATTTTTTCAATTTCTTTTCATAATTTGTCCCCATGGATTTATGAAATTGCATTCGCGTCCATTCGAGGTCATCCGGGAGTGAATCGGAGCTGAAACGAATGAAACTCAGTTTCCGAATAATCCTCGTAGGGGAGGTAGTACACGAGGTCCGGAGCAAAAATTGAGGCGGCCCATTTTTTCAATTTCTTTTCATATTTTTCCCTATGGATTTATGAAATTGCATTCGCGTCCATTTGGGGTCGTTCGGAAGTGAATCGGAGCTGAAAGGAATGGAACTCGGTTTCTGAATAATCCTCGTAGGGGGTAGTACATGAGGACTGGAGCAAAAATTGAGGCGGCCCATTTTTTCGATTTCTTTTCATAATTTGTCCCTATGGATTTATGAAATTACATTCGCGTCCATTCGGGGTCGTCCGGGAGTGAATCGGAGCTGAAACGAATGGAACTTGGTTTCCCAATAATCCTTGTAGGGGGTAGTACATGAGGTATGGAGCAAAAATTGAGGCGGCCCGTTTTTTCGATTTCTTTTCATAATTTGTCCCTATGGATTTATGCATTTGCATTCGCGTCCATTCGGGGTCGTCCGGGAGTGAATCGGAGCTGAAACGAATGCAACTCGGTTTTTGAATAATCCTCGTAGGGGTAGTACACGAGGTATGGAGCAAAAATTGAGGCGGCCCATTTTTTTCGATTTTTGTTCATAATTTGTCCCTATGGATTTATGCATTTGCATTCGCGTCCATTCGGGGTCATCCGGGAGTGAATCTGAGCTGAAACGAATGGAACTCCTTTTCCGAATAATCCTCGTAGGGGGTAGTACACGAGGTATGGAGCAAAAATTCAGGCGGCCCATTTTTTTGATTTCTTTTCATAATTTGTCCCCATGGATTTATGAAATTGCATTCGCGTCCATTTGGGGTCATCCAGGAGTGAATCAGAGCTGAAACGAATGGAACTCGGTTTTCGAATAAACCTCGTAAGGGGTAGTACACGAGGTCTGGAGCAAAAATTGAGGTGGCCCGTTTTTTCGATTTCTTTTCATAATTTTTCCCTATGGATTTATGAAATTGCATTCGCGTCCATTCAGGGTCGTCCGGGAGTGAATCTGAGCTGAAACGAATGGAACTCTTTTTCCAAATAATCCTCGTATGGGGTAGTACACGAGGTATGGAGCAAAAATTGAGGTGGCCCGTTTTTTCGATTTCTTTTCATAATTTGTCCCCATGGATTTATGAAATTGCATTCGCGTCCATTTAGGGTCATCCGGAGTTAATCGGAGCTGAAACGAATGGAACTCGGTTTTCGAATAAACCTCGTAAGGGGTAGTACACGAGGTCTGGAGCAAAAATTGAGGCGGCCCATTTTTTTCGATTTCTTTTCATAATTTGTCCCTATGGATTTATGCATTTGCATTCGCGTCCATTCGGGGTCGTCCGGGAGTGAATCTGAGCTGAAACGAATGGAACTCGGTTTCCGAATAATCCTCGTAGGGGGTAGTACACGAGATATGGAGCAAAAATTGAGGCGGCCCATTTTTTCGATTTCTTTTCATAATTTTTCCCTATGGATTTATGAAATTGCATTCGCGTCCATTCGGGGTCGTTCGGAAGTGAATCGGAGCTGAAACGAATGGAACTCGATTTTCGAATAATCCTCGTAGGGGGTAGTACACGAGGTCTGGAGCAAAAATTGAGGAGGCCCGTTTTTTCAAATTCCTTTCATAATTTGTCCATATGGATTTATGAAATTGCATTCGCGTCCATTCGGGGTCGTCCGGGAGTGAATCAGAGCTGAAACGAATGGAACTCGGTTTCCGAATAATCCTCGTAGGGGGTAGTACACGAGGTCTGGAGCAAAAATTGAGGCGGCCCATTTTTTCGATTTCTTTTCATAATTTGTCCCTATGGATTTATGAAATTGCATTCGCGTCCATTTGGGGTCATCCGGGAGTGAATCGGAACTGAAACGAATGGAACTCGATTTCCGAATAATCCTCGTAAGGGGTAGTACATGAGGTCTGGAAAAAAAATTGAGGCGGTCCATTTTTTCGATTTCTTTTCATAATTTGTCCCCATGGATTTATGAAATTGCATTCGCGTCCATTTGAGGTCATCCGGGAGTGAATCGGAGTTGAAACGAATGAGACTCGGTTTCCGAATAATCCTCATAGGGGGTAGTACACGTGGTTTGGAGAAAAAATTGAAGAGGCCCATTTTTTGGATTTTTTTTCATAATTTGTCCCTATGGATTTATGAAATTGCATTCGCGTCCATTCGGGGTCGTTCGGGAGTGAATCGGAGCTGAAAGGAATGGAACTCGGTTTCCGAATAATCCTCGTAGGGGGTAGTACACGAGGTCTGGAGCAAAAATTGAGGCGGCCCATTTTTTCGATTTCTTTTCATAATTTGTCCCTATGGATTTATGAAATTGTATTCGCGTCCATTTGGGGTCATCCAGGAGTGAATCGGAACTAAAACGAATGGAACTCGATTTCCGAATAATCCTCGTAATGGGTAGTACACGAGGTCTGGAAAAAAATTGAGGCGGTCCATTTTTTCAATTTCTTTTCATAATTTGTCCCCATGGATTTATGAAATTGCATTCGCGTCCATTCGAGGTCATCCGGGAGTGAATCGGAGCTGAAACGAATGAAACTCGGTTTCCGAATAATCCTCGTAGGGGAGGTAGTACACGAGGTCCGGAGCAAAAATTGAGGCGGCCCATTTTTTCAATTTCTTTTCATATTTTTCCCTATGGATTTATGAAATTGCATTCGCGTCCATTTGGGGTCGTTCGGAAGTGAATCGGAGCTGAAAGGAATGGAACTCGGTTTCTGAATAATCCTCGTAGGGGGTAGTACATGAGGACTGGAGCAAAAATTGAGGCGGCCCATTTTTTCGATTTCTTTTCATAATTTGTCCCTATGGATTTATGAAATTGTATTCGCGTCCATTTGGGGTCATCCGGGAGTGAATCGGAACTGAAACGAATGGAACTCGATTTCCGAATAATCCTCGTAAGGGGTAGTACACGAGGTCTGGAAAAAAAATTGAGGCGGTCCATTTTTTCGATTTCTTTTCATAATTTGTCCCCATGGATTTATGAAATTGCATTCGCGTCCATTCGAGGTCATCCGGGAGTGAATCGGAGCTGAAACGAATGAAACTCGGTTTCCGAATAATCCTCATAGGGGTAGTACACGAGGTTGGGAGAAAAAATTGAGGAGGCCCATTTTTGGATTTTTTTTCATAATTTGTCCCTATGGATTTATGAAATTGCATTCGCGTCCATTCGGGGTCGTTCGGGAGTGAATCCGAGCTGAAACGAATGGAACTCGGTTTCCGAATAATCCTCGTAGGGGGTAGTACACGAGGTCTGGAGCAAATATTGAGGCGGCCCATTTTTTCAATTTCTTTTCTTAATTTGTACCTATGGATTTATGAAATTGCATTCGCGTCCATTTGGGGTTATCCAGGAGTGAATCAGAGCTAAAATGAATGGAACTCGGTTTCCGAATAATCCTCGTAGGGGTAGTACACGAGGTCTGGAGCAAAAATTGAGGCGGCACATTTTTTCGATTTTTTTTCATAATTTGTCCCTATGGATTTATGAAATTGCATTCGCGTCCATTTGGGGTCATCCGAGAGTGAATCGGAGTTGAAACGAATGGAACTCGATTTCCGAATAATCCTCGTAAGGGGTAGTACACGAGGTCTGGAGCAAAAATTGAGGCGGCCCATTTTTTCGATTTCTTTTCATAATTTGTCCCTATGGATTTATGCATTTGCATTCGCGTCCATTCGGGGTCGTCCGGGAGTGAATCGGAGCAGAAACGAATGGAACTCGGTTTCCGAATAATTCTCGAAGGGGGTAGTACACGAGGTCTGGAGCAAAAATTGAGGCGGCCCATTTTTTCCATTTCTTTTCATAATTTGTCCCTATGGATTTATGAAATTGCATTCGCGTCCATTTGGGGTTATCCGGGAGTGAATCGGAGCTGAAACGAATGGAACTCGGTTTTCGAATAATCCTCGTAAGGGGCAGTACACGAGGTCCGGAGCAAAAATTGAGGCGGCCCATTTTTTCGATTTATTTTCATATTTTTCCCTATGGATTTATGAAATTGCATTCGCGTCCATTTGGGGTCATCCGGGAGTGAATCGGAACTGAAACGAATGGAACTCGATTTCCGAATAATCCTCGTAAGGGGTAGTACATGAGGTCTGGAAAAAAAATTGAGGCGGTCCATTTTTTCGATTTCTTTTCATAATTTGTCCCCATGGATTTATGAAATTGCATTCGCGTCCATTTGGGGTCGTTCGGAAGTGAATCGGAGCTGAAAGAAATGGAACTCGGTTTCCGAATAATCCTCGTAGGGGGTAGTACACGAGGTCTGGAGCAAAAATTGAGGCGGCCCATTTTTTCGATTTCTTTTCATAATTTGTCCCTATGGATTTATGAAATTGTATTCGCGTCCATTTGGGGTCATCCGGGAGTGAATCGGAACTGAAATGAATGGAACTCGATTTCCGAATAATCCTCGTAAGGGGTAGTACACGAGGTTGGGAGAAAAAATTGAGGAGGCCCATTTTTGGATTTTTTTTCATAATTTGTCCCTATGGATTTATGAAATTGCATTCGCGTCCATTCGGGGTCGTTCGGGAGTGAATCCGAGATGAAACGAATGGAACTCGGTTTCCGAATAATCCTCGTAGGGTAGTACACGAGGTCTGGAGCAAAAATTGAGGCGGCCCATTTTTTTGATTTCTTTTCATAATTTGTCCCTATGGATTTATGAAATTGTATTCGCGTCCATTTGGGGTCATCCGGGAGTGAATCGGAACTGAAATGAATGGAACTCGATTTCCGAATAATCCTCGTAAGGGGTAGTACACGAGGTTGGGAGAAAAAATTGAGGAGGCCCATTTTTGGATTTTTTTTCATAATTTGTCCCTATGGATTTATGAAATTGCATTCGCGTCCATTCGGGGTCGTTCGGGAGTGAATCCGAGATGAAACGAATGGAACTCGGTTTCCGAATAATCCTCGTAGGGTAGTACACGAGGTCTGGAGCAAAAATTGAGGCGGCCCATTTTTTTGATTTCTTTTCATAATTTGTCCCTATGGATTTATGAAATTGCATTCGCGTCCATTCAGGGTCGTTCGGGAGTGAATCGGAGCTGAAAGGAATGGAACTCGGTTTCCGAATAATCCTCGTAGGGGGTAGTACACGAGGTCTGGAGCAAAAATTGAGGCGGCCCATTTTTTCGATTTCTTTTCATAATTTGTCCCTATGGATTTATGAAATTGTATTCGCGTCCATTTGGGGTCATCCAGGAGTGAATCGGAACTAAAACGAATGGAACTCGATTTCCGAATAATCCTCGTAAGGGGTAGTACACGAAGTCTGGAAAAAAAATTGAGGCGGCCCATTTTTTCGATTTCTTTTCATAATTTGTCCCCATGTATTTATGAAATTGCATTCGTGTCCATTTGAGGTCATCCGGGAGTGAATCGGAGCTGAAACGAATGGAACTCGGTTTCCGAATAATCCTCGTAGGGGGTAGTACACGAGGTCTGGAGCAAAAATTGAGGCGGCCCATTTTTTCGATTTCTTTTCTTAATTTGTACCTATGGATTTATGAAATTGCATTCGCATCCATTTGGGGTTATCCAGGAGTGAATCAGAGCTAAAAGGAATGGAACTCGGTTTCCGAATAATCCTCGTAGGGGTAGTACACGAGGTCTGGAGCAAAAATTGAGGCGGCACATTTTTTCGATTTTTTTCATAATTTGTCCCCATGTATTTATGAAATTGCATTCGTGTCCATTTGGGGTCATCCGAGAGTGAATCGGAGTTGAAACGAATGGAACTCGATTTCCGAATAATCCTCGTAAGGGGTAGTACACGAGGTCTGGAGCAAAAATTGAGGCGGCCCATTTTTTCGATTTCTTTTCTTAATTTGTACCTATGGATTTATGAAATTGCATTCGCGTCCATTTGGGGTTATCCAGGAGTGAATCAGAGCTAAAACGAATGGAACTCGGTTTCCGAATAATCCTCGTAGGGGTAGTACACGAGGTCTGGAGCAAAAATTGAGGCGGCACATTTTTTCGATTTTTTTTCATAATTTGTCCCCATGGATTTATGAAATTGCATTCGCATCCATTCGAGGTCATCCGGGAGTGAATCGGAGCTGAAACGAATGAAACTCGGTTTCCGAATAATCCTCATAGGGGTAGTACACGAGGTTGGGAGAAAAAATTGAGGAGGCCCATTTTTGGATTTTTTTTCATAATTTGTCCCTATGGATTTATGAAATTGCATTCGCGTCCATTCGGGGTCGTTCGGGAGTGAATCGGAGCTGAAACGAATGGAACTCGGTTTCCGAATAATCCTCGTAGGGGGTAGTACACGAGGTCTGGAGCAAAAATTGAGGCGGCCCATTTTTTCGATTTATTTTCATAATTTGTCCCTATGGATTTATGAAATTGCATTCGCGTCCATTTGGGGTCATCCGGGAGTGAATCGGAACTGAAAGGAATGGAACTCGATTTCCGAATAATCCTCGTAAGGGGTAGTACATGAGGTCTGAAAAAAAATTGAGGCGGTCCATTTTTTCGATTTCTTTTCATAATTTGTCCCCATGGATTTATGAAATTGCATTCGTGTCCATTTGAGGTCATCCGGGAGTGAATCGGAGCTGAAACGAATGGAACTCGGTTTCCGAATAATCCTCGTAGGGGGTAGTACACGAGGTCTGGAGCAAAAATTGAGGCGGCCCATTTTTTCGATTTCTTTTCTTAATTTGTACCTATGGATTTATGAAATTGCATTCGCGTCCATTTGGGGTTATCCAGGAGTGAATCAGAGCTAAAACGAATGGAACTCGGTTTCCGAATAATCCTCGAAGGGGTAGTACACGAGGTCTGGAGCAAAAATTGAGGCGGCACATTTTTTCGATTTTTTTTCATAATTTGTCCCTATGGTTTTATGAAATTGCATTCGCGTCCATTTGGGGTCATCCGAGAGTGAATCGGAGTTGAAACGAATGGAACTCGATTTCCGAATAATCCTCGTAAGGGGTAGTACACGAGGTCTGAAGCAAAAATTGAGGCGGCCCATTTTTTCGATTTCTTTTCATAATTTGTCCCTATGGATTTATGCATTTGCATTCGCGTCCATTCGGGGTCGTCCGGGAGTGAATCGGAGCAGAAACGAATGGAACTCGGTTTCCGAATAATTCTCGAAGGGGGTAGTACACGAGGTCTGGAGCAAAAATTGAGGCGGCCCATTTTTTCCATTTCTTTTCATAATTTGTCCCTATGGATTTATGAAATTGCATTCGCGTCCATTTGGGGTTATCCGGGAGTGAATCGGAGCTGAAACGAATGGAACTCGGTTTTCGAATAATCCTCGTAAGGGGCAGTACACGAGGTCCGGAGCAAAAATTGAGGCGGCCCATTT
This sequence comes from Apium graveolens, assembly GCF_009905375.1. Classification (NCBI taxonomy): domain Eukaryota; kingdom Viridiplantae; phylum Streptophyta; class Magnoliopsida; order Apiales; family Apiaceae; genus Apium; species Apium graveolens. The sequence goes on from NC_133651.1 coordinate 260,276, forward strand.
TTTCGATTTCTTTTCATATTTTTCCCTATGGATTTATGAAATTGCATTCGCGTCCATTTGGGGTCGTTCGGAAGTGAATCGGAGCTGAAAGGAATGGAACTCGGTTTCCGAATAATCCTCGTAGGGGGTAGTACACGAGGTCTGGAGCAAAAATTGAGGCGGCCCATTTTTTCGATTTCTTTTCATAATTTGTCCCTATGGATTTATGAAATTGTATTCGCGTCCATTTGGGGTCATCCGGGAGTGAATCGGAACTGAAACGAATGGAACTCGATTTCCGAATAATCCTCGTAAGGGGTAGTACACGAGGTCTGGAAAAAAAATTGAGGCGGTCCATTTTTTCGATTTCTTTTCATAATTTGTCCCCATGGATTTATGAAATTGCATTCGCGTCCATTCGAGGTCATCCGGGAGTGAATCGGAGCTGAAACGAATGAAACTCGGTTTCCGAATAATCCTCATAGGGGTAGTACACGAGGTTGGGAGAAAAAATTGAGGAGGCCCATTTTTGGATTTTTTTTTATTAATTTGTCCCTATGGATTTATGAAATTGCATTCGCGTCCATTCGGGGTCGTTCGGGAGTGAATCCGAGCTGAAACGAATGGAACTCGGTTTTCGAATAATCCTCGTAGGGGGTAGTACACGAGGTCTGGAGCAAAAATTGAGGCTGTTAGGTCACACTTTCACTGTAGAGGGGGTGAATACAGTGTTTATTACAATCAAATCAAACTTCAAGAACTTATGTAACAGAAAACAAACTTTATTTAAACAATAAACTCTGTTACAATCTGGAACTGTTATCTCTCAGTGATGAACAAAATATCACGAGAGCTGCTAGGGTTATAATAAATAATATTCTCGATAATGATAACACTTATAGTGTAAACCCTATGTCTGTGTTTATATACTACATAGTTACAAGATAATCGCTAATTGATATGGAATATAATTCTGCTTCCTAAAATATATCAATCAGATATCTTCTATTCCAAGTATTCCATTCTTCACGGAATTCCTTCTTCATGCATATCTCTTCTTATGTTTATCTTGATCTTCTTAACTTTAATCAGCTACTGTCCTTATCTGATCGTCCTTCAGCACTTAAGTTCTGATATCTATCTCCTGATAACATAAGTACTGATATCCCTTAAGTTCTGACTTCCAGTATAAGTACTGATCAGTTAAGTACTAATTTGTTCTGTTCAAATAAGATCTGAAATCTAAACATAAAACATATTAGCCATGACATTATCAAATATATCTAACAGAGGCGGCCCATTTTTTCGATTTCTTTTCATAATTTGTCCCTATGGATTTATGAAATTGCATTCGCGTCCATTTGGGGTCATCCGGGAGTGAATCGGAACTGAAACGAATGGAACTCGATTTCCGAATAATCCTCGTAAGGGGTAGTACATGAGGTCTGGAAAAAAAATTGAGGCGGTCCATTTTTTCGATTTCTTTTCATAATTTGTCCCCATGGATTTATGAAATTGCATTCGCGTCCATTTGAGGTCATCCGGGAGTGAATCGGAGCTGAAACGAATGAAACTCGGTTTCCGAATAATCTTCATAGGGGTAGTACACGAGGTTTGGAGAAAAAATTGAGGAGGCCCATTTTTTGGATTTTTTTTCATAATTTGTCCCTATGGATTTATGAAATTGCATTCGCGTCCATTCGGGGTCGTTCGGGAGTGAATCGGAGCTGAAAGGAATGGAACTCGGTTTCCGAATAATCCTCGTAGAGGGTAGTACACGAGGTCTGGAGCAAAAATTGAGGCGGCCCATTTTTTCGATTTCTTTTCATAATTTGTCCCTATGGATTTATGCATTTGCATTCGCGTCCATTCGGGGTCGTCCGGGAGTGAATCGGAGCAGAAACGAATGGAACTCGGTTTCCGAATAATTCTCGAAGGGGGTAGTACACGAGGTCTGGAGCAAAAATTGAGGCGGCCCATTTTTTCCATTTCTTTTCATAATTTGTCCCTATGGATTTATGAAATTGCATTCGCGTCCATTTGGGGTTATCCGGGAGTGAATCGGAGCTGAAACGAATGGAACTCGGTTTTCGAATAATCCTCGTAAGGGGCAGTACACGAGGTCCGGAGCAAAAATTGAGGCGGCCCATTTTTTCGATTTCTTTTCATATTTTTCCCTATGGATTTATGAAATTGCATTCGCGTCCATTTGGGGTCGTTCGGAAGTGAATCGGAGCTGAAAGGAATGGAACTCGGTTTCCGAATAATCCTCGTAGGGGGTAGTACACGAGGTCTGGAGCAAAAATTGAGGCGGCCCATTTTTTCGATTTCTTTTCATAATTTGTCCCTATGGATTTATGAAATTGTATTCGCGTCCATTTGGGGTCATCCGGTAGTGAATCGGAACTGAAACGAATGGAACTCGATTTCCGAATAATCCTCGTAAGGGGTAGTACACGAGGTCTGGAAAAAAAATTGAGGCGGTCCATTTTTTCGATTTCTTTTCATAATTTGTCCCCATGGATTTATGAAATTGCATTCGCGTCCATTCGAGGTCATCCGGGAGTGAATCGGAGCTGAAACGAATGAAACTCGGTTTCCGAATAATCCTCATAGGGGTAGTACACGAGGTTGGGAGAAAAAATTGAGGAGGCCCATTTTTGGATTTTTTTTTTATTAATTTGTCCCTATGGATTTATGAAATTGCATTCGCGTCCATTCGGGGTCGTTCGGGAGTGAATCCGAGCTGAAACGAATGGAACTCGGTTTTCGAATAATCCTCGTAGGGGGTAGTACACGAGGTCTGGAGCAAAAATTGAGGCTGTTAGGTCACACTTTCACTGTAGAGGGGGTGAATACAGTGTTTATTACAATCAAATCAAACTTCAAGAACTTATGTAACAGAAAACAAACTTTATTTAAACAATAAACTCTGTTACAATCTGGAACTGTTATCTCTCAGTGATGAACAAAATATCACGAGAGCTGCTAGGGTTATAATAAATAATATTCTCGATAATGATAACACTTATAGTGTAAACCCTATGTCTGTGTTTATATACTACACAGTTACAAGATAATCGCTAATTGATATGGAATATAATTCTGCTTCCTAAAATATATCAATCAGATATCTTCTATTCCAAGTATTCCATTCTTCACGGAATTCCTTCTTCATGCATATCTCTTCTTATGTTTATCTTGATCTTCTTAACTTTAATCAGCTACTGTCCTTATCTGATCGTCCTTCAGCACTTAAGTTCTGATATCTATCTCCTGATAACATAAGTACTGATATCCCTTAAGTTCTGACTTCCAGTATAAGTACTGATCAGTTAAGTACTGATTTGTTCTGTTCAAATAAGATCTGAAATCTAAACATAAAACATATTAGCCATGACATTATCAAATATATCTAACAATCTCCCCCAACTTGTAAATTAACAAAATATACAAGTTTAACAGATATTTGATGATGTCAAAAACATTAAGTACAAATGCATGAGAAATAGACAAGATAACTACAACTTACAGTCCTTAATGTTTTTACCAATTCAACTTCTGATAACAACTTCAATCTGTATAAATATCAGAATTTAAGCAGTTGTAGATCTTCGACTTGGCTTCATCATTTTCTGATCTCTCTGATGTCAGGAGTTGTTCTGAGATAATTCTTCAACAAACATTTCTCAGCATATCTGAGTTCATCAATCATTCTCCGTTTGACATCTTTAAGCTCTGCAGTATCTTCACCAGTTTGAAATATTGCAGCTCTGAGATCATTAATCTTTGCTTTTCTCAACTCCCGATCTAGTCTTATGACATAAGCTTTATTAGACTCTAGATTGAATTCAAGCCCCTTAATACCAAGATATGTTCTGATCTGTGCAGTATTAGGCTTCATATCAACAATATCACCATTGTGATTTCTGTACTTTGGAACATATCTGCTGTCAGACTTAACAGAATAAAGTCTTTTCTGTCTCTGAATCTGTTCCTTTAAGTAGTTTGCAGCAGTCTCTGTTATTCTGTCATCCACTTGAAGTAAGAATAATACATGCTCCAATTCTTCAAAATACTTCAATGGAATGGCATTTTGTCTTATATGATAAACCCTACCATCTGTCATGAAATACAACATGATGTATTCTTTCAAGAAGGTATGGTAAACCATCTGTACAGATTCTAGTTGATTCAATCTCTCAGGAGTTGCTCCAATACCTGGTTCACTCAAGGAAGTTGGATCATCAGTAGTGTTGTGTACTCTTCTTTCATCAGCACTTCCCAATCCAGTTTTATCTCTAGCTTCCTTTCCAGTAACTACTCTTGCTTCAAAACCACTTGAAGTAGTCTTCAAAGATTGAGTCTGTTTTGCTTTAGTGAATCCTGGTAGGAGTGTTTTAGATTTATTTTCTGATATCAAGTTAACTTGAGCACTGTCAGAGGTTACTTGCTTCTTCTGAATATCAGAACTTACAATTTCTTGACTCTGAACAACTTGAGCCATGTCAGAGGTTGTTTTAAGAACTTTTCTTGAAGTCAGAGCAAGATTATCTTTTCCATCAGTAATTTCTTCTTCCTCAGGAGGTACATAAGGCTTGATAGGTTCACCAACCTTTTCTTTACCCTTGGATCTTGGATCTATCTGTGGTTGTGATCTAGCCAAAGTTTCTTCAGTATGTATCCTTTCTTTGATCACAATGCCTTTAGGTTTTGGAAGTAACTTTTTACCAGAAGCTTCAGATTTAGATGTGACTTTCTCTGATTTAAGTCTGGCTTCTTCTTCCTTTAAACTTTCCAAGTCCATCCCTGGATTTTCTTGAAGAAATAACTGTCTTGACATTTCCTCATCAAGATCTAGAAGTTCATCAGAACTTATCCTTTTACCAGCAGCAGAACTTATTCTTTTCCCAGTATCAGAACTTGTTCTGTGACTAGCTTGTCTTGATGTAAACCTTCTACCTTGACTATGACCACCACCCATTCCAGAGTTTCCTTGGTCATCTTTTCCATCATCCTTTCCTTGCAGTGACTTGTTGGTTTTGCATTTGGACTTAATTACCTTCTCCCCCTTTTTGGCATCAGCAGGTAATAAAAGAGAGATAAGTAGTTCCACTGAGGTCTGGATTTCAGTAAGTTGCGATTGCTGAGAAGCTTGATTTGTCAGAATTTGATCAATCTGAGCTTGTTGCTTCTCTTGAGTTTTCTCAATATAAGCAACCCTGTCAATGGTAGGTTGGAAGAACTTTTTCTTATCAAGTTTCCAAACTTGTTCCTGTTTAATAAAGTTCTCCTGAATCTTGTGTAGCTCTGCATGAGTGTTGAAATGAAGACCTTGTAGATGTTTAGTACTCAATGCAGTGACTCTAAGCTGGATTTTAAAATCATCAGAATGTAACATTTCATCAGCTTTAGTCAAGTGCTCAGCAAGATGTAAAGCATTTGGAACACATGAAACTGAGTTCCATTCCTTAGTCCACTCCTGACCTGCAGGAGTTTCACTCCAAGGTACTGGTGCATCCCTGATAACAAACTCCTTTAGCAGTTCAGACTTAGGAGGAGTATGTCCTGAAGGACCTGCTTCATCAGCATCTACAGTTGTAGCAGCTTCACCAGTATCTCCAACATTTGCAGCATCAGAACTTAAAGAATCAGTATCTTCTGATAAGACAACTGTATGAGTAGCAATGGAGGCTTCAACATCCTCTAATTGCTGATCTGATACTAAGTTCTGATCAACAGCCATATCCTGATGCTCACCTAAAATCTGATCATCATCTTGATGCAGAGAAGGTGTTAGTGATAACTCAGGAGTTTGAACAGCATCAGTAACAGGTGTTGTGGAAGGATTATTTGCTGTTGGAGCTTCTAAGAAAAGTATTCCAGGCACAACCAAGTTCTGAATATCAATTTCAGCACTTGTGCCTGGATCAACAAGAGATATAGAAGGTGAATTAGCCTTGTCAGATACAGGTTCCTGAGATGGAGTTGATGGAGAAGAAGTGACTGGAGCAAATTCCTTGTCTTGTGAGATCAGAGATTCCTGATCCCCTTCCTTAGCTGCTTCCTCCTCATCATCTGAAACTGGCCTCTGTGCCCTCTGTTTCTTGTACTTCCTTGTTGATTTGGATTCCTTGGGAGTTGCAGGAACCGTCATACGTCTAAGCCTCTTGAGAAGCCTAGAACCCCCAATTGCAGAATCCTTCTGAGAAGTTGCCTTCTCAGCTTCATCTATCATAGGTTCTGAAGAGGGAATCTGATCCTCAGAATCTGATTCATCTCTCAAAGTAATCCTCCTCTTCTTCTGAGATGTTTGAGGAACAGTCTTTGTTCTCTTTGGCTTAGAGGATGTAGGCTTCACAGTAGGTGCTGAAGAAGAAGATTGAGCAGTCTGTGAAGTGGAGAGATAGGATTTGAGATAAGTTCTGAGGGTAGGTTGAGTAGAATGAGAGGTAGGGACTGAGGTTGATGGATTTTGGTTATGGTGAGTTGGTTGAACATTTGAGTAAACAGATTTGTAAGTAGCAGGATCAGCATTTACCAGAATCTGTTTCACAGACTGAGGAATCTGTAATTGTCTCACCATTGATTTCTTTGTGTCAGCATTTATCAGGTCGTTAAAGTACCTTTTTTTGCAACCTTAAAAGGTGGGGTTTGAGTGCTGACTAACTGGGGTTCAGCAGTACAATACGTATAAATAAGTTGACAGAATCTAGCAAAATAAACAACATCTCGATCCTCTGTCATCCTATCCCCAATAAAACCAATTATTCCAGTTGCAAAATCAAAATGAGTTTGATGGATAATAGCATACCCGATGTGCTGACTCAGAATTGGGATGGCATCAAAATTTGAACACTTGTTGCCAAAAGCCTTGGTGATGCAATCGAAGAAGAAACTCCATTCTCTTCTGATATTAGCCCGTTTCAACTGTCCAAGTTTCGTCAGACTCTTTTCATATCCCAAATCAGTCATTAACCCCCGAAGGTCTGATTCCTCTGGTATAGAGAAGGTACAATCTTCTGGAAGATGTAATGCTCTTCGTACTGTACCAGGAGTGACTACATAGGAAGAATCACCCACTTGGAAGATAATACTGGGAGTTCCTCATTTACCACCATCATCATAAACTCCAGTCCTCCAGAACCGCAGAACTTGTTGACTTGAAAATAATTCAGGCTGAGTTAAGGCGTACCCAACCTCACTATGTGCAAGAAGATCTTGCACAAAATGCAATTCAGATGGAGCTTCAGCATGATCAAGAATTGCAGCATAGTTGTTTGGAACAAACTTTGCTCCATCAATGATTAAATCCTTTGGTGCCATGTGAAAAAATATTGAAATTCAAGTATGCCTGTTAGGTGTGTGAGATAATGTCTGTATGAAAAACCAACGTGAGAAAGAATGAGAAAGAGAGTAAAAGTAAGAAGAGAGATAAAGTATAAAGAAAGTAAAAGATTAAAGAAATCTTCTCTCTGTTGTTCTTATACTCGAAGAAAAATGTTACCGTTGGACACCTGTCAGACATGCAGTAATAACGGATAGTTACTGGGCTCGAGAAAACAGGAATGATTACTTATCCAGTTGCCTTAATTCAAGGAAAAACCATTTCAGTTATCAAGAGACACAGGTTTAATTCAAAATTGAAACCGTTAGCACTGATTGAATTGTTTTTCACTGTAACATTAATATTCTGAAAATGAATCATGTTAAAAATGACCGAGATAATTTCGATGAATAAGTGCTGACAAAGAATCAGAACTTAAATAAAGACAAAATTTAAATGGTCATCAGAATATCAAGCAGGATTTAACAACACAGATAAAATAACTCAGAGACAAAATCTTGAAGTAAAAACAGTTTTCATTAATATATCAAGTCAATACATATATGAAATAGAAATTACATCAATACAAGATTTTCCCTAAGCTTCTAATCCTAACGTCAACAGCTTTAGTCCTAGCTAAGAAGCCTGACAAAGCTGAGGATGAAGAAGAACATGAAGAAGATGAGATTAAGTCATCCTCCTCTTCCTATCTTCGACAAACAAGATAGCGAGTCGAATGATTCGCTCTTGCTGACGGATACGACGAAGGTGAAGGTCTCTTCGAACGGCCACCAGATCACCTTTGATAACCTCTGGAAATTGAATCCAGAGATTGTGAGGGATGTTGGTGATAGGGTAGGGAGTTGAAATTCCATTCAAAAAGACATGCACAGTCTCATCACCGTAATTGTAGAACCAGCCAAATTCAGCCATTTGTGATAGTAAATGAAAAACAAGACTGAATTTGTGATACAAGTATGATGAGAAGACTAATGTGAAGTGGTTGCATATATAGGCATGAGAATGCCAAGAGACACAAAGATATTGAATGCAGACAGGTAGAATTAATTCTACCTCGTCTCCCTAGACCTTGAAAAAGAATAACAGTCATTGGAAAAGGAATGTGCACATGTAACAAGAGTGATCTGTTCAAGGACGAGTGCCATTATGTTTTAACCATAGACTATTAATCTTCCACTTCAACATTTCGAAATTAATCTGAGACTGTTACCAAATTTTACTCACAGATAAGTCAAGTAAAGGGTTAGACTGAAAAATCAGAACTTAGACCTATACCAGAACTTAACAGTCATCAGAACATAATGTCTTAACTCGAACAAGGAATATCTATCTTAGTAAATACTCATACAAGTTCGTAGTTATGAACGTCAGAACTTAATCATCAGAACGTGTAACTAGAACTTGTCCTCAGAATTTGTGCAAAAGTGACACAATGACTGTTGATCTAAAATAACATAGACCACCACATAAATTTCATCATTCATATGGAGTGATGTGTGTGTGCATTAAGCTAAATAACAGACAAAGAGTAAAGTCTGATCTACTTCAGTACATCTTAGAAATAAGTCATAATTAAAATTTTGCTAAAGAGCTGCCATTATCCTGAAACCTACTGATAAATGAGTTCATGCATGAGTTCACCTCTACTATTTTTGTGCTAATTTTATGCATCTTTTGAAATTCTATTTTACAGAGGCTTCTCAGTGTAAGTGAGTCACGACTGTTTATCAGAATTTATGCTATTATCAGAGTATTTCTCCAGTAATCATAGAGTGTGAAAAGTCACCAAGAAAATATTTTGCTTTTCTAATGCATATTTACTTAATACCAGCAATGCACTTGGGTCGTCCCTTTCACATTTTTACTCTAGATCTCAAAGGAGTACCTGATATTATTCTTTGATTATTGTTCTTCTTCTTTTGATAAGTGAGGTTTATCAGCACTTAGTACATTCAGCAGTTTTACTAGAATCAGAACTTAAACAGATGAGTAGCATTATTCTAATTTGTGACTTAGTAATAAGATATACAAAGTAAACTTAACTAAGCTCAGTTATCAGAATTTGCTTGTGTCATACGATTTCCACAGAAATAATTACTTCTTTCATGGGATCATTTGTTTATTGAAGACTAGTAGGTCAGTATCTAGCACAGTTATCCTCATAGGATAGAATAGTTACTGAAACAGACATATCACTTATCAGAGTTTAGAAACATATATCAGACAACAGTCAGTACTTAACGACATTTATCAATTAATGCACAGAATATACAAAGAGATTAATTCTGTAAATACTGATCATAAAGTCTGATAACATAGAACAAGTTTAAGCAGATTTAGAGAAAGAACCTGAAATCATTCCAAGTTCATTTACCAATTTTGAAAAGGTAGCTTCACACAGTGGTTTTGTGAAGATATCTGCTACTTGTTGATCTGTGGGAACAAAATGCAATTCCACTGTACCTTCATCCACATGTTCCCTGATGAAATGGTACCTGATGCTGATGTGCTTTGTCATAGAGTGTTGAACTGGATTACCTGTCATAGCAATAGCACTTTGATTATCACAGTAAATAGGGATTTTGAAATACGTTAACCCATAATCTAGTAACTGATTCTTCATCCAGAGAATCTGTGCACAGCAGCTTCCTGCAGCAATATACTCTGCTTCTGCAGTTGATGTGGAAATTGACTTTTGTTTCTTGCTATACCAAGAAACCAACCTGCCTCCAAGAAATTGGCAGCTACCACTTGTGCTTTTCCTGTCAATTTTGCAACCTGCAAAATCTGCATCTGAGTAACCTATTAATTTAAAATCTGATTCTCTAGGATACCATAATCCTAGATCAGCTGTTCCTTTAAGATACTTAAAGATTCTTTTTACAGTTGTTAAGTGAGGTTCTCTTGGATCTGCTTAAAATCTTGCACAAAGACAGGTAGCAAACATGATATCTGGTCTACTAGCAGTTAGATAGAGAAGTGAGCCAATCATACCTCTGTAATCAGTAATATCTACTGAATTACCAGTATCCTTATCCAGTTTTATTGCAGTGGCCATGGGAGTGGATGTACTTGAACAGTCTTGCATTCCAAATTTTTTCAGCAAGTTTCTGGTGTACTTAGATTGACAAATAAAAGTTCCTTCTTCACTCTGCTTGACTTGAAGGCCCAGAAAATAACTAAGTTCTCCCATCATACTCATCTGATATCTTGACTGCATTAGGTTGGCAAACTTTTTGCAAAGTTTGTCATTTGGAGACCCAAAAATAATATCATCAACATAAATCTGGATCAAAAGTAAGTCCTTGCCATGGTTGAGATAGAATAATGTTTTGTCAATAGTTCCTCTGTTGAATCCACTTTCCAGAAGAAACTGAGCTAAAGTCTCATACCATGCTCTAGGAGCTTGCTTAAGTCCATAAAGTGCTTTATCAAGCCTGTAGACATAATCTGGATGTTTGGAATCTACAAAGCCTCGAGGTTGTTCAACATATACTTCCTCTTCCAATTCTCCATTGAGAAAAGCACTTTTCACATCCATTTGAAAGACAGTAAACTTTTTGTGAGCAGCATAAGCCATGAATATCCTTATGGCTTCTAACCTAGCAACTGGAGCAAATGTTTCATCATAGTCAATTCCCTCCTGTTGAGAATATCCTTTTGCAACCAGCCTTGCCTTGTTCCTTACAATTATGCCATCACTGTCAGTTTTGTTTCTGAATACCCACTTTGTACCAACAATCGATCTATTCTTGGGTCTTGGCACTAAGGTCCAGACTTTGTTTCTTTCAAATTCATTCAACTCTTCCTGCATTGCTTGCACCCAATCAGCATCTTGAAGAGCTTCTTCCACTTTCTTTGGCTCAGACTGAGAGAGAAAAGAATTGTAAAGACATTCATTCGAAGTACCTGTTCTAGTTCTGACACCTGCCTCAGGATTTCCAATTATTAAATCAGGTGTATGTGATTTTGTCCACTTCCTTGCAGATGGAAGATTTTCTCTAGAACTGGATGCTCCCCCATGATTCATGCTGTCTTCGGTTTCATTTTCTGATGCTCCCCCTGAAACTATGCTCTCTGAGTTGGATCCTTCAGTATTTAGATTTTCAGTACTTGGCTTATCAGAACTTGACGAATCAGAATTTGAAGAGCCAGATGTATGTTCTGATGCTTCTTGAGATGTGATAATATCTTGAGTATGCTCCCCCTGCATTGGTGCATCTTCCTTTGACGTAGTCACCACAGTTTCAATAACATCAGAGTTTAATCCATCAGAATTTACAGTATCAGGACTTAGACTGTCAGGACTTGAGGTATCAGAATATGAATCTTCATTTTCAAATCTCAGCTTATCATGATCAATGCAATCTTCAAGTCCAGTGATCTTCTTGTCATCAAAAGAGACATTGATAGATTCCATGACCACTTTTGTTCTCAAATTATAGACTCTGAAGGCTTTTGTAGAAAGTGGATATCCTACAAAGATTCCCTCATCAGCTTTTAGATCAAACTTGGATAGTTGTTCAGGATGAGTCTTGAGAACAAAACACTTACATCCAAATACATGAAAGTATTTGAGATTTGGCTTTTTGTTCTTCACCATCTCATATGGTGTTTTTCCATGCTTGTTAATGAGTGTTGCATTTTGAGTAAAACAAGCAGTCTGCACAGCTTCAGCCCAGAAATAGGTTGGAAGCTTTGCTTCTTCAAGCATTGTTCGTGCAGCTTCAATTAGAGTTCTATTCTTCCTTTCAACAACTCCATTTTGCTGTGGAGTTCCAGGAGCAGAAAATTCCTGCTTTATTCCATGATTTTTGCAGAACTCTTCCATTATCAAATTCTTGAATTCAGTGCCATTATCACTCCTCAAAATTTTCACAGAATCTTTGATCAATTTATCCAGATGTTTGACATGATCAATCAGGATAGATGCAGTTTCACTTTTTGTGTGCAAGAAATACACCCATGTGTATCTGGTGAACTCATCTACTATGACCAACGCATATTTCTTCTTTGCAATAGACATGACATTCACTGGACCAAATAGATCAACATGAAGTAGATAATAAGGCTCAAGAATTGATGATTCAGTCTTGCTCTTGAACGAAGATTTTCTTTGTTTAGCCTTCTGACATGAGTCACAAAGACCATCAGGAACAAACACTGATTTTGGCAGTCCTCTCACAAGATCTTTCTTGATCAGTTCATTTATCTTGTTGAAGTTTAAATGAGAGAGTTTCTTGTGCCAATTCCAGCTTTCTTCAGTTGAGGCTCTACTCACTAAACAGATTGCAGAACCATCAGAACTTGTTGAAAGCTTAGCTTCATAAATGTTACCACGCCTGAATCCCTTCAGAACAATTTTTCCTTTAGATTTACTAACTATTTCACAATGTTCTGCAAAGAAATCAACATGATAACCTCTGTCACAGATTTGACTTATACTCAGTAAGTTGTGTTTAAGTCCTGAGACCAGAGCTACATCTTTAATAATGACATTCCCAAGATTGATATTGCCATATCCCAAAGTTTTTCCAATGTTGCCATCTTCATAAGAAACACTTGGGCCAGCTTTCTCCATAAAGTCTGATAGCAGGGCCTTATTTCCAGTCATATGTCCTGAACATCCACTGTCCAGAACTAAAATATTTTTCCTGTTGCCCTGCAATCAAAAAGACCACTAATTATTAGTTTTAAGGACCCAGACTTGCTTGGATCCTTTGGCCTTTTTAGGTTTGTTAACATTTGCAGCGGATTTAACATCAGATTTTATGTGAACAGTTTTCTTATCAGAACTTATACTAGAAGGAACAACAGAAACTTTCTTTAAAGAAGGTTTTATTTGATAATAATCATAGTACAAACTATGATATTCCTTACAAGTATAAATGGAATGCCATAAACTACCACAATGAAAACAAGGATTTTGTGGTTTGTATCTAACAGACTGACTCTTAACTCCTGACTTTGTAGATAAGGAGTTAATATTCTTATTCTTCCTGCAAAAAGAAGCCAGATGGTTAGAACTTCCACAGTTATGACATGCTTTCCTAGGAGCATCAGGAACAAATTTATAGTTATTGCTTTTATTCACACCTTCCTTTCCATTCCTGTTTTTCCTAGGTGATTTTACCTTGTTTGCATTCTTAACATCTTTCAGCTTATGCTTAAGCTGCTTCTTTGTCATTAAGCCTATGTTAACTTCAGCTGTCTTTTCCTGTTTTAGTTTGTCAGAAGCTAATTCCTTTTTAACTTCTGATTTCTCATTTTCGGATTTTTCAGTTACAAACTTAACAGGTTTTAACTTCGGCTTTTGCTTATCAACAGGCTTAATTTCTACAGTTCCTTTTTTATTTTCTCCATAGCCTAAGCCCTCTTTCCAGTTTCCACTGCTTAGCAAATTTTGAGTTGTTTTGCCAGAGTTAGTCCAAGTTCTGATAATCTCTCTCTCCTTTTCTAACTCAGTTTTTAGAGATTCATTCATTTTTAGCACTTCATCCCTAACATAAAAAGCATCATCTCTATCCTGCTGAGTTTGATGAAACATGACTAACTCTTTTTCTAAGAAATCATTTCTTTTCCTAAAAGCAAGATTTTCAGAAGTTAATCTTTCACATGTTAAAGTTTGATCTCTATAACTAACAAACATGGTTTTAAGATATCTTCTCAACTCATTAATATCATCAGTATGAAAAGCATAAGTAGTCTGAGGTACCTTTGTTTCAGCAGCTTCAGAACTGCTCTCAGAACTTGATTTATCAGCATTTGCCATCAATGCATAGTTCTCCTCACTTTCATAGTCTGAGGTGTCTGTCCAGCTTTTCTGCTTTGTGACAAGAGCTTTGCCTTTGTCATTCTTGGTCTTCTTGCAATCAGGAGATATGTGGCCTTTCTCACCATAATTATAACATTTATCATTAGCGTAATCTCCTCTGTCAGACTTTCCTCCTCTTCCTTCAGATCTTCTGAAATTCTTCTTATCAGAACTTATGCCTTTCCTGGAAAACTTCTTTCCCTTCCTGAACTTCCTGTATGCAATCTTTGTGATTCCTTTCACCATAAGAGCACACAGCTTCATCATCTCCTCATCAGCATCAGTTTCAGGCAAGCTTTCAGAATCTGAGTCATCATCACTCTCAGAACTTGATGACTCAGTATCAGATTTTATGATAAGAGCTTTACCCTTATCTTTCTTTGAGGAAGGTGGTTTGGGGGATTCCTCTTCAACCTTGAGAGCAACTGTCCTTGACTTTCCTCCTTTCCTCTTGCTTCTTTGTTCCATCTCAAGTTCATGAGTCTTGAGCATTCCATAGATTTCATCAAGAGTTGTTTCATCAAGATTGTAGTTGTCTCTTATTGTTGTTGCCTTCAAATCCCAACATTCAGGAAGAGCTAACAGGAATTTGAGGTTTGTATCTTCAAGATCATACTCCTTATTTACTAATGACAAGTCATTCAAGAGTTTGACAAATCTATCATATACATCAGTCAATGACTCATTAGTCCTAGAGTCAAAGTGTTCATACTCTTGAGTGAGTATTGTCTTCCTGTTCTTCTTAACTGTTTCAGTTCCTTGACACCTTGTCTCCAGTGCATCCCATATCTCCTTAGCAGTCTTGCAGTTGATTACCCTGTTTGACATTACATTATCAATGGCACTATGCAATAAGTGACGTACCTTTGCATCCTTAGCAATAGATGCTATATCTTCAGCAGTGTAATCATTCTTTTCCTTTGGTACGGTCATTGCTGCTTCACCTGCAACTACAACAGCGAGCTTGGTAGGTTTGTGAGGCCCTTCCTTGATTCTATCAAGGTATTCTGGATCTGTTGCTTCCAGAAACATGGTCATCCTTACCTTCCATATGGGATATTCAGATGGTCTCAATATGGGAACTCTGATAGTCTCATATCGACTCTGAGTTGATGTCTTTGATGATTCCTCAGTTTTGGTAGGCTTAGTTGGAGTTTCTGTGTCAGACATGATTGTGTTTGGATCTTTAACTGTATGTGTGTTAACAGATAGCTCTGATACCACTTGTTAGGTCACACTTTCACTGTAGAGGGGGTGAATACAGTGTTTATTACAATCAAATCAAACTTCAAGAACTTATGTAACAGAAAACAAACTTTATTTAAACAATAAACTCTGTTACAATCTGGAACTGTTATCTCTCAGTGATGAACAAAATATCACGAGAGCTGCTAGGGTTATAATAAATAATATTCTCGATAATGATAACACTTATAGTGTAAACCCTATGTCTGTGTTTATATACTACATAGTTACAAGATAATCGCTAATTGATATGGAATATAATTCTGCTTCCTAAAATATATCAATCAGATATCTTCTATTCCAAGTATTCCATTCTTCACGGAATTCCTTCTTCATGCATATCTCTTCTTATGTTTATCTTGATCTTCTTAACTTTAATCAGCTACTGTCCTTATCTGATCGTCCTTCAGCACTTAAGTTCTGATATCTATCTCCTGATAACATAAGTACTGATATCCCTTAAGTTCTGACTTCCAGTATAAGTACTGATCAGTTAAGTACTAATTTGTTCTGTTCAAATAAGATCTGAAATCTAAACATAAAACATATTAGCCATGACATTATCAAATATATCTAACAGAGGCGGCCCATTTTTTCGATTTCTTTTCATAATTTGTCCCTATGGATTTATGAAATTGCATTCGCGTCCATTTGGGGTCATCCGGGAGTGAATCGGAACTGAAACGAATGGAACTCGATTTCCGAATAATCCTCGTAAGGGGTAGTACATGAGGTCTGGAAAAAAAATTGAGGCGGTCCATTTTTTCGATTTCTTTTCATAATTTGTCCCCATGGATTTATGAAATTGCATTCGCGTCCATTTGAGGTCATCCGGGAGTGAATCGGAGCTGAAACGAATGAAACTCGGTTTCCGAATAATCTTCATAGGGGTAGTACACGAGGTTTGGAGAAAAAATTGAGGAGGCCCATTTTTTGGATTTTTTTTCATAATTTGTCCCTATGGATTTATGAAATTGCATTCGCGTCCATTCGGGGTCGTTCGGGAGTGAATCGGAGCTGAAAGGAATGGAACTCGGTTTCCGAATAATCCTCGTAGAGGGTAGTACACGAGGTCTGGAGCAAAAATTGAGGCGGCCCATTTTTTCGATTTCTTTTCATAATTTGTCCCTATGGATTTATGAAATTGTATTCGCGTCCATTTGGGGTCATCCAGGAGTGAATCGGAACTAAAACGAATGGAACTCGATTTCCGAATAATCCTCGTAAGGGGTAGTACATGAGGTCTGAAAAAAAATTGAGGCGGTCCATTTTTTCGATTTCTTTTCATAATTTGTCCCCATGGATTTATGAAATTGCATTCGTGTCCATTTGAGGTCATCCGGGAGTGAATCGGAGCTGAAACGAATGGAACTCGGTTTCCGAATAATCCTCGTAGGGGGTAGTACACGAGGTCTGGAGCAAAAATTGAGGCGGCCCATTTTTTCGATTTCTTTTCTTAATTTGTACCTATGGATTTATGAAATTGCATTCACGTCCATTTGGGGTTATCCAGGAGTGAATCAGAGCTAAAACGAATGGAACTCGGTTTCCGAATAATCCTCGTAGGGGTAGTACACGAGGTCTGGAGCAAAAATTGAGGCGGCACATTTTTTCGATTTTTTTTCATAATTTGTACCTATGGATTTATGAAATTGCATTCGCGTCCATTTGGGGTCATCCGAGAGTGAATCGAAGTTGAAACGAATGGAACTCGATTTCCGAATAATCCTCGTAAGGGGTAGTACACGAGGTCTGGAGCAAAAATTGAGGCGGCCCATTTTTTTGATTTCTTTTAATAATTTGTCCCTATGGATTTATGCATTTGCATTCGCGTCCATTCGGGGTCGTCCGGGAGTGAATCGAAGCAGAAACGAATGGAACTCGGTTTCCGAATAATTCTCGAAGGGGGTAGTACACGAGGTCTGGAGCAAAAATTGAGGCGGCCCATTTTATCGATTTCTTTTCATAATTTGTCCCTATGGATTTATGAAATTGCATTCGCGTCCATTTGGGGTTATCCGGGAGTGAATCGGAGCTGAAACGAATGGAACTCGGTTTTCGAATAATCCTCGTAAGGGGCAGTACACGAGGTCCGGAGCAAAAATTGTGGCGGCCCATTTTTTCGAATTCTTTTCATAATTCGTCCCTATGGATTTATGCATTTGCATTCGCGTCCATTTGGGGTCGTCCGGGAGTGAATCGGAGCTGAAAAGAATGGAACTCGGTTTCCGAATGATCCTCGTAGGGGGTAGTACACGAGGTATGGAGCAAACATTAAGGTGGCCCGTTTTTTCGATTTCTTTTCATAATTTGTCCCTATGGATTTATGAAATTGCATTCGCGTCCATTCGAGGTCGTCCGGGAGTGAATCGGAGCTGAAACGAATGGAACTCGGTTTTCGAATAATCCTCGTAGGGGGTAGTACACGAGGTAAGGAGCAAAAATTGAGGCAGCCCGTTTTTCGATTTCAGTTCATAATTTGTCCCTATGGATTTATGAAATTGCATTCGCGTGCATTCGGGGTCGTCCGGAAGTGAATCGGAGCTGAAACGAATGGAACTCGGTTTCCGAATAATCCTCGTAGGGGTAGTACACGAGATCCGGAGCAAAAATTGAGGCGGCCCATTTTTTCGATTTCTTTTCATAATTTGTCCCTATGGATTTATGAAATTGCATTCGCGTCCATTCGGGGTCGTCCGGAAGTGAATCGGAGCTGAAACGAATGGAACTCGGTTTTCGAATAATCCTCGTAGGGGGTAGTACACGAGGTCTGGAGCAAAAATTGAGGAGGCCCGTTTTTTAAATTCCTTTTCATAATTTGTCCCTATGGATTTATAAAATTGCATTCGCGTCCATTTGGGGTCGTCCGGGAGTGAATCGGAGCTGAAACGAATGGAACTCGGTTTCCGAATAATCCTCGTAGGGGTTAGTACACGAGGTCTGGAGCAAAATTTGAGGCGGCCCATTTTTTTGATTTCTTTTCATAATTTGTCCCTACGGATTTATGAAATTGCATTCGCGTCCATTCAGGGTCGTCCGGGAGTGAATCGGAGCTTAAACGAATGGAACTCGGTTTCCGAATAATCCTCGTAGGGGGTAGTACACGAGGTCTGGAGCAAAATTTGAGGCGGCCCATTTTTTGGATTTCTTTTCATAATTTGTCCCTATGGATTTATGAAATTGCATTCGCGTCCATTCAGGGTCGTCCGGAAGTGAATCTGAGCTGAAACGAATGGAACTCCTTTTCCGAATAATCCTCGTAGGGGGTAGTACACGAGGTATGGAGCAAAAATTGAGGCGGCCCGTTTTTTCGATTACTTTTCATAATTTGTCCCCATGGATTTATGAAATTGCATTCGCGTCCATTTTGGGTCATCCAGGAGTGAATCGGAGCTGAAACGAATGGAACTCGGTTTTCGAATAAACCTCGTAAGGGGTAGTACACGAGGTCTGGAGCAAAAATTGAGGCGGCCCATTTTTTTTGATTTCTTTTCATAATTTGTCCCAATGGATTTATGCATTTGCATTCGCGTCCATTCGGGGTCGTCCGGGAGTGAATCGGAGCTGAAACGAATGGAACTCGGTTTCCAAATAATCCTTGTAGGGGGTAGTACACGAGATCTAGAGCAAAAATTGAGGCGGCCCGTTTTATCGATTTCTTTTCATAATTTTTCCCTATAGATTTATGAAATTGCATTCGCGTCCATTCGGGGTCGTTCGGAAGTGAATCGGAGCTGAAACGAATGGAACTCGATTTCCGAATAATCCTCGTATGGGGTAGTACACGAGGTCTGGAGCAAAAATTGAGGAGGCCCGTTTTTTCAAATCCTTTTCATAATTTGTCCATATGGATTTATGAAATTGCATTCGCGTCCATTCGGGGTCGTCCGGGAGTGAATCGGAGCTGAAACAAATGGAACTCGGTTTCCGAATAATCCTCGTAGGGGGTAGTACACGAGGTCTGGAGCAAAAATTGAGGCGGCCCATTTTTTCGATTTCTTTTCATAATTTGTCCCTATGGATTTATGAAATTGCATTCGCGTCCATTTGGGGTCATCCGGGAGTGAATCGGAGCTGAAACGAATGGAACTCGGTTTCCGAATAAACCTCGTAAGGGGTAGTACACGAGGTCTGGAGCAAAAATTGAGGCGGCCCATTTTTTCGATTTCTTTTCATAATTTGTCCCTATGGATTTATGCATTTGCATTCGCGTCCATTCGGGGTCGTCCGGGAGTGAATAGGAGCTGAAACGAATGGAACTCGGTTTCCGAATAATCCTCATAGGGGGGTAGTACACGAGGTCCGGAGCAAAAATTGAGGCGGCCCATTTTTTCGATTTTTTTCATAATTTTTCCCTATGGATTTATGAAATTGCATTCGCGTCCATTCGGGGTCGTTCGGAAGTGAATCGGAGCTGAAACGAATGGAACTCGATTTCCGAGTAATCCTCGTATGGGGTAGTACACGAGGTATGGAGCAAAAATTGAGGCGGCCCGTTTTTTCGATTACTTTTCATAATTTGTCCCCATGGATTTATGAAATTGCATTCGCGTCCATTTTGGGTCATCCAGGAGTGAATCGGAGCTGAAACGAATGGAACTCGGTTTTCGAATAAACCTCGTAAGGGGTAGTACACGAGGTCTGGAGCAAAAATTGAGGCGGCCCATTTTTTTTGATTTCTTTTCATAATTTGTCCCAATGGATTTATGCATTTGCATTCGCGTCCATTCGGGGTCGTCCGGGAGTGAATCGGAGCTGAAACGATTGGAACTCGGTTTCCGAATAATCCTCGTAGGGGGTAGTACACGAGATCTGGAGCAAAAATTGAGGCGGCCCATTTTATCGATTTCTTTTCATAATTTTTCCCTATAGATTTATGAAATTGCATTCGCGTCCATTCGGGGTCGTTCGGAAGTGAATCGGAGCTGAAACGAATGGAACTCGATTTCCGAATAATCCTCGTATGGGGTAGTACACGAGGTCTGGAGCAAAAATTGAGGAGGCCCGTTTTTTCAAATTCTTTTCATAATTTGTCCATATGGATTTATGAAATTGCATTCGCGTCCATTCGGGGTCGTCCGGGAGTGAATCGGAGCTGAAACGAATGGAACTCGGTTTCCGAATAATCCTCGTAGGGGGTAGTACACGAGGTCTGGAACAAAAATTGAGGCGGCCCATTTTTTCAATTTCTTTTCATAATTTGTCCCTATGGATTTATGAAATTGCATTCGCGTCCATTCGGGGTCATCCGGGAGTGAATCGGAGCTGAAACGAATGGAACTCGGTTTCCGAATAATCCTCGTAAGGGGTAGTACACGAGTTCTGGAGCAAAAATTGAGGCGGCCCATTTTTTCGATTTCTTTTCATAATTTGTCCCTATGGATTTATGCATTTGCATTCGTGTCCATTCGGGGTCGTCCGGGAGTGAATCGGAGCTGAAACGAATGGAACTCGGTTTCCGAATAATCCTCATAGGGGGGTAGTACACGAGGTCCGGAGCAAAAATTGAGGCAGCCCATTTTTTCGATTTTTTTCATAATTTTTCCCTATGGATTTATGAAATTGCATTCGCGTCCATTCGGGGTCGTCCGGAAGTGAATCGGAGCTGAAACGAATGGAACTCGGTTTTCGAATAATCCTCGTATGGGGTAGTACACGAGGTCTGGAGCAAAAATTGAGGCGGCCCATTTTTTCGATTTTTTTTCATAATTTGTCCCTATGGATTTATGAAATTGCATTCGCGTCCATTTGGGGTCATCCGAGAGTGAATCGGAGTTGAAACGAATGGAACTTGATTTCCGAATAATCCTCGTAAGGGGTAGTACACGAGGTCTGGAGCAAAAATTGAGGCGGCCCATTTTTTCGATTTCTTTTCATAATTTGTCCCTATGGATTTATGCATTTGCATTCGCGTCCATTCGGGGTCGTCCGGGAGTGAATCGGAGCAGAAACGAATGGAACTCGGTTTCCGAATAATTCTCGAAGGGGGTAGTACACGAGGTCTGGAGAAAAAATTGAGGCGGCCCATTTTTTCGATTTCTTTTCATAATTTGTCCCTATGGATTTATGAAATTGCATTCGCGTCCATTTGGGGTTATCCGGGAGTGAATCGGAGCTGAAACGAATGGAACTCGGTTTTCGAATAATCCTCGTAGGGGGTAGTACACGAGGTCTGGAGCAAAAATTGAGGCTGCCCATTTTTTCGATTTCTTTTCATAATTTGTCCCTATGGATTTATGAAATTGCATTCGCGTCCATTCGGGGTCGTCCGGGAGTGAATCGGAGCTGAAACGAATGGAACTCGGTTTCCGAATAATCCTCGTAGGGGGTAGTACACGAGGTCTGGAGCAAAAATTGAGGCGGCCCGTTTTTTCGATTTCTTTTCATAATTTGTCCCTATGGATTTATGAAATTGCATTCGCGTCCATTCGGGGTCGTCCGGGAGTGAATCGGAGCTGAAACGAATGGAACTCGGTTTTCCGAATAATCCTCGTAGGGGGTAGTACACGAGGTCTGGAGCAAAAATTGAGGCGGCCCGTTTTTTCGATTTCTTTTCATAATTTGTCCCTATGGATTTATGAAATTGCATTCGCGTCCATTCGGGGTCGTCCGGGAGTGAATCGGAGCTGAAACGAATGGAACTCGGTTTCCGAATAATCCTCGTAGGGGTAGTACACGAGATCTGGAGCAAAAATTGAGGCGGCCCATTTTTTCGATTTCTTTTCATAATTTTTCCCTATGGATTTATGAAATTGCATTCGCGTCCATTTGGGGTCGTCCGGAAGTGAATCAGAGCTGAAACGAATGGAACTCCGTTTTCGAATAATCCTCGTAGGGGGTAGTACACGAGGTCTGGAGCAAAAATTGAGGAGGCCCGTTTTTTCAATTCCTTTTCATAATTTGTCCCTATGGATTTATAAAATTGCATTCGCGTCCATTTGGGGTCGTCCGGGAGTGAATCGGAGCTGAAACGAATGGAACTCGGTTTCCGAATAATCCTCGTAGGGGTTAGTACACGAGGTCTGGAGCAAAATTTGAGGCGGCCCATTTTTTTGATTTCTTTTCATAATTTGTCCCTACGGATTTATGAAATTGCATTCACGTCCATTCAGGGTCGTCCGGGAGTGAATCGGAGCTTAAACGAATGGAACTCGGTTTCCGAATAATCCTCGTAGGGGGTAGTACACGAGGTCTGGAGCAAAAATTGAGGCGGCCCATTTTTTCGATTTCTTTTCATAATTTGTCCCTATGGATTTATGAAATTGCATTCGCGTCCATTCGGGGTCGTCCGGAGTGAATCGGAGCTGAAACGAATGGAACTCGTTTCCGAATAATCCTCGTAGGGGGTAGTACACGAGGTCTGGAGCAAAAATTGAGGCGGCCCGTTTTTTCGATTTCTTTTCATAATTTGTCCCTATGGATTTATGAAATTGCATTCGCGTCCATTCTGGGTCAGTCCGGAGTGAATCGGAGCTGAAACGAATGGAACTCGGTTTCCGAATAATCCTCGTAGGGGGTAGTACACGAGGTCTGGAGCAAAAATTGAGGCGGCCCATTTTTTTCGATTTCTTTTCATAATTTGTCCCTATGGATTTATGAAATTGCATTCGCGTCCATTCGGGGTCGTCCGGGAGTGAATCGGAGCTGAAACGAATGGAACTCGGTTTCCGAATAATCCTCGTAGGGGGTAGTACACGAGATCTGGAGCAAAAATTGAGGCGGCCCATTTTTATCGATTTCTTTTCATAATTTGTCCTATAGGATTTATGAAATTGCATTCGCGTCCATTCGGGGTCGTCCGGAAGTGAATCGGAGCTGAAACGAATGGAACTCGATTTCCGAATAATCCTCGTATGGGGTAGTACACGAGGTCTGGAGCAAAAATTGAGGAGGCCCGTTTTTTCAATTCTTTTCATAATTTGTCCATATGGATTTATGAAATTGCATTCGCGTCCATTCGGGGTCGTCCGGGAGTGAATCGGAGCTGAAACGAATGGAACTCGGTTTCCGAATAATCCTCGTAGGGGGTAGTACACGAGGTCTGGAGCAAAAATTGAGGCGGCCCATTTTTTTCGATTTCTTTTCATAATTTGTCCCTATGGATTTATGAAATTGCATTCGCGTCCATTCGGGGTCATCCGGGAGTGAATCGGAGCTGAAACGAATGGAACTCGGTTTCCGAATAATCCTCGTAAGGGGTAGTACACGAGGTCTGGAGCAAAAATTGAGGCGGCCCATTTTTTCGATTTCTTTTCATAATTTGTCCCTATGGATTTATGAAATTGCATTCGCGTCCATTCGGGGTCGTCCGGGAGTGAATCGGAGCTGAAACGAATGGAACTCGGTTTCCGAATAATCCTCAGTAGGGGGTAGTACACGAGGTCCGGAGCAAAAATTGAGGCGGCCCATTTTTTCGATTTCTTTTCATAATTTGTCCCTATGGATTTATGAAATTGCATTCGCGTCCATTCGGGGTCGTCCGGGAAGTGAATCGGAGCTGAAACGAATGGAACTCGATTTCCGAGTAATCCTCGTATGGGGTAGTACACGAGGTCTGGAGCAAAAATTGAGGCGGCCCGTTTTTTCGATTACTTTTCATAATTTGTCCCTATGGATTTATGAAATTGCATTCGCGTCCATTTCGGGGTCATCCAGGAGTGAATCGGAGCTGAAACAAATGGAACTCGGTTTTCCGAATAATCCTCGTAGGGGGTAGTACACGAGGTCTGGAGCAAAAATTGAGGCGGCCCATTTTTTTCGATTTCTTTTCATAATTTGTCCCTATGGATTTATGAAATTGCATTCGCGTCCATTCGGGGTCGTCCGGGAGTGAATCGGAGCTGAAACGAATGGAACTCGGTTTCCGAATAATCCTCGTAGGGGTAGTACACGAGGTCTGGAGCAAAAATTGAGGCGGCCCATTTTTTCGATTTCTTTTCATAATTTGTCCCTATGGATTTATGAAATTGCATTCGCGTCCATTCGGGGTCGTCCGGGAGTGAATCGGAGCTGAAACGAATGGAACTCGATTTCCGAATAATCCTCGTAGGGGGTAGTACACGAGGTCTGGAGCAAAAATTGAGGCGGCCCGTTTTTTCGAATTTCTTTTCATAATTTGTCCCTATGGATTTATGAAATTGCATTCGCGTCCATTCGGGGTCGTCCGGGAGTGAATCGGAGCTGAAACGAATGGAACTCGGTTTCCGAATAATCCTCGTAGGGGGTAGTACACGAGGTCTGGAGCAAAAATTGAGGCGGCCCATTTTTTCGATTTCTTTTCATAATTTGTCCCTATGGATTTATGAAATTGCATTCGCGTCCATTTGGGGTCATCCGGGAGTGAATCGGAGCTGAAACGAATGGAACTCGGTTTCCGAATAATCCTCGTAAGGGGTAGTACACGAGGTCTGGAGCAAAAATTGAGGCGGCCCATTTTTTCGATTTCTTTTCATAATTTGTCCCTATGGATTTATGAAATTGCATTCGCGTCCATTCGGGGTCGTCCGGGAGTGAATCGGAGCTGAAACGAATGGAACTCGGTTTCCGAATAATCCTCGTAGGGGGGTAGTACACGAGGTCCTGGAGCAAAAATTGAGGCAGGCCCATTTTTTTCGATTTCTTTTCATAATTTGTCCCTATGGATTTATGAAATTGCATTCGCGTCCATTCGGGGTCGTCCGGAAGTGAATCGGAGCTGAAACGAATGGAACTCGGTTTCCGAATAATCCTCGTAGGGGGTAGTACACGAGGTCTGGAGCAAAAATTGAGGCGGCCCGTTTTTTCCATTTCTTTTCATAATTTGTCCCTATGGATTTATGAAATTGCATTCGCGTCCATTCGGGGTCGTCCGGGAGTGAATCGGAGCTGAAACGAATGGAACTCGATTTCCGAATAATCCTCGTAGGGGGTAGTACACGAGGTCTGGAGCAAAAATTGAGGCGGCCCATTTTTTCGATTTCTTTTCATAATTTGTCCCTATGGATTTATGAAATTGCATTCGCGTCCATTCGGGGTCATCCGGGAGTGAATCGGAGCTGAAACGAATGGAACTCGGTGTCCGAATAATCCTCGTAAGGGGTAGTACACGAGGTCTGGAGAAAAAATTGAGGCATGTCCATTTTTTCCATTTCTTTTCATAATTTGTCCCTATGGATTTATGAAATTGCATTCGCGTCCATTCGGGGTCGTCCGGGAGTGAATCGGAGCTGAAACGAATGGAACTCGGTTTCCGAATAATCCTCGTAGGGGGTAGTACACGAGGTCTGGAGCAAAAATTGAGGCGGCCCATTTTTTCGATTTCTTTTCATAATTTGTCCCTATGGATTTATGAAATTGCATTCGCGTCCATTCGGGGTCGTCCGGAAGTGAATCGGAGCTGAAACGAATGGAACTCGGTTTCCGAATAATCCTCGTAGGGGGTAGTACACGAGGTCTGGAGCAAAAATTGAGGCGGCCCTTTTTTCGATTTCTTTTCATAATTTGTCCCTATGGATTTATGAAATTGCATTCGCGTCCATTCGGGGTCGTCCGGGAGTGAATCGGAGCTGAAACGAATGGAACTCGTTTTCCGAATAATCCTCGTAGGGGGTAGTACACGAGGTCTGGAGCAAAAATTGAGGCGGCCCGTTTTTTCGATTTCTTTTCATAATTTGTCCCTATGGATTTATGAAATTGCATTCGCGTCCATTCGGGGTCGTCCGGGAGTGAATCGGAGCTGAAACGAATGGAACTCGTTTCCGAATAATCCTCGTAGGGGGTAGTACACGAGGTCTGGAGCAAAAATTGAGGCGGCCCATTTTTTCGATTTCTTTTCATAATTTGTCCCTATGGATTTATGAAATTGCATTCGCGTCCATTCGGGGTCGTCCGGGAGTGAATCGGAGCTGAAACGAATGGAACTC
This sequence comes from Apium graveolens, assembly GCF_009905375.1. Lineage (NCBI taxonomy): Eukaryota > Viridiplantae > Streptophyta > Magnoliopsida > Apiales > Apiaceae > Apium > Apium graveolens. Next base: position 286,563 of record NC_133651.1, read on the forward strand.
GGTTTCCGAATAATCCTCGTAGGGGGTAGTACACGAGGTCTGGAGCAAAAATTGAGGCGGCCCATTTTTTCGATTTCTTTTCATTATTTGTCCCTATGGATTTATGAAATTGCATTCGCGTCCATTCGGGGTCGTCCGGGAGTGAATCGGAGCTGAAACGAATGGAACTCGGTTTCCGAATAATCCTCGTAGGGGGTAGTACACGAGGTCTGGAGCAAAAATTGAGGCGGCCCATTTTTTCGATTTCTTTTCATAATTTGTCCCTATGGATTTATGAAATTGCATTCGCGTCCATTCGGGGTCGTCCGGGAGTGAATCGGAGCTGAAACGAATGGAACTCGATTTCCGAATAATCCTCGTAGGGGGTAGTACACGAGGTCTGGAGCAAAAATTGAGGCGGCCCATTTTTTCGATTTCTTTTCATAATTTGTCCCTATGGATTTATGAAATTGCATTCGCGTCCATTCGGGGTCGTCCGGGAGTGAATCGGAGCTGAAACGAATGGAACTCGGTTTCCGAATAATCCTCGTAGGGGGTAGTACACGAGGTCTGGAGCAAAAATTGAGGCGGCCCATTTTTTTCGATTTCTTTTCATAATTTGTCCCTATGGATTTATGAAATTGCATTCGCGTCCATTCGGGGTCGTCCGGGAGTGAATCGGAGCTGAAACGAATGGAACTCGGTTTCCGAATAATCCTCGTAGGGGGTAGTACACGAGGTCTGGAGCAAAAATTGAGGCGGCCCGTTTTTTCGATTTCTTTTCATAATTTGTCCCTATGGATTTATGAAATTGCATTCGCGTCCATTCGGGGTCGTCCGGGAGTGAATCGGAGCTGAAACGAATGGAACTCGGTTTCCGAATAATCCTCGTAGGGGGTAGTACACGAGGTCTGGAGCAAAAATTGAGGCGGCCCGTTTTTTCGATTTCTTTTCATAATTTGTCCCTATGGATTTATGAAATTGCATTCGCGTCCATTCGGGGTCGTCCGGGAGTGAATCGGAGCTGAAACGAATGGAACTCGTTTCCGAATAATCCTCGTAGGGGGTAGTACACGAGGTCTGGAGCAAAAATTGAGGCGGCCCATTTTTTCGATTTCTTTTCATAATTTGTCCCTATGGATTTATGAAATTGCATTCGCGTCCATTCGGGGTCGTCCGGGAGTGAATCGGAGCTGAAACGAATGGAACTCGGTTTCCGAATAATCCTCGTAGGGGGTAGTACACGAGGTCTGGAGCAAAAATTGAGGCGGCCCGTTTTTTCGATTTCTTTTCATAATTTGTCCCTATGGATTTATGAAATTGCATTCGCGTCCATTCGGGGTCGTCCGGAGTGAATCGGAGCTGAAACGAATGGAACTCGGTTTCCGAATAATCCTCGTAGGGGGTAGTACACGAGGTCTGGAGCAAAAATTGAGGCGGCCCATTTTTTCGATTTCTTTTCATAATTTGTCCCTATGGATTTATGAAATTGCATTCGCGTCCATTCGGGGTCGTCCGGGAGTGAATCGGAGCTGAAACGAATGGAACTCGATTTCCGAATAATCCTCGTAGGGGGTAGTACACGAGGTCTGGAGCAAAAATTGAGGCGGCCCATTTTTTTCGATTTCTTTTCATAATTTGTCCCTATGGATTTATGAAATTGCATTCGCGTCCATTCGGGGTCGTCCGGGAGTGAATCGGAGCTGAAACGAATGGAACTCGGTTTCCGAATAATCCTCGTAGGGGGGTAGTACACGAGGTCTGGAGCAAAAATTGAGGCGGCCCATTTTTTCGATTTCTTTTCATAATTTGTCCCTATGGATTTATGAAATTGCATTCGCGTCCATTCGGGGTCGTCCGGGAGTGAATCGGAGCTGAAACGAATGGAACTCGGTTTCCGAATAATCCTCGTAGGGGGTAGTACACGAGGTCTGGAGCAAAAATTGAGGCGGCCCATTTTTTCGATTTCTTTTCATAATTTGTCCCTATGGATTTATGAAATTGCATTCGCGTCCATTCGGGGTCGTCCGGGAGTGAATCGGAGCTGAAACGAATGGAACTCGGTTTCCGAATAATCCTCGTAGGGGGTAGTACACGAGGTCTGGAGCAAAAATTGAGGCGGCCCATTTTTTCGATTTCTTTTCATAATTTGTCCCTATGGATTTATGAAATTGCATTCGCGTCCATTCGGGGTCGTCCGGGAGTGAATCGGAGCTGAAACGAATGGAACTCGGTTTCCGAATAATCCTCGTAGGGGGTAGTACACGAGGTCTGGAGCAAAAATTGAGGCGGCCCATTTTTTCGATTTCTTTTCATAATTTGTCCCTATGGATTTATGAAATTGCATTCGCGTCCATTCGGGGTCGTCCGGGAGTGAATCGGAGCTGAAACGAATGGAACTCGGTTTCCGAATAATCCTCGTAGGGGGTAGTACACGAGGTCTGGAGCAAAAATTGAGGCGGCCCATTTTTTCGATTTCTTTTCATAATTTGTCCCTATGGATTTATGAAATTGCATTCGCGTCCATTCGGGGTCGTCCGGGAGTGAATCGGAGCTGAAACGAATGGAACTCGATTTCCGAATAATCCTCGTAGGGGGTAGTACACGAGGTCTGGAGCAAAAAATTGAGGCGGCCCTTTTTTTCGATTTCTTTTCATAATTTGTCCCTATGGATTTATGAAATTGCATTCGCGTCCATTCGGGTCGTCCGGGAGTGAATCGGAGCTGAAACGAATGGAACTCGGTTTCCGAATAATCCTCGTAGGGGGTAGTACACGAGGTCTGGAGCAAAAATTGAGGCGGCCCATTTTTTCGATTTCTTTTCATAATTTGTCCCTATGGATTTATGAAATTGCATTCGCGTCCATTCGGGGTCGTCCGGGAGTGAATCGGAGCTGAAACGAATGGAACTCGGTTTCCGAATAATCCTCGTAGGGGGTAGTACACGAGGTCTGGAGCAAAAATTGAGGCGGCCCATTTTTTTCGATTTCTTTTCATAATTTGTCCCTATGGATTTATGAAATTGCATTCGCGTCCATTCGGGGTCGTCCGGGAGTGAATCGGAGCTGAAACGAATGGAACTCGGTTTCCGAATAATCCTCGTAGGGGGTAGTACACGAGGTCTGGAGCAAAAATTGAGGCGGCCCTTTTTTCGATTTCTTTTCATAATTTGTCCCTATGGATTTATGAAATTGCATTCGCGTCCATTCGGGGTCGTCCGGGAGTGAATCGGAGCTGAAACGAATGGAACTCGGTTTCCGAATAATCCTCGTAGGGGGTAGTACACGAGGTCTGGAGCAAAAATTGAGGCGGCCCATTTTTTCGATTTCTTTTCATAATTTGTCCCTATGGATTTATGAAATTGCATTCGCGTCCATTCGGGGTCGTCCGGGAGTGAATCGGAGCTGAAACGAATGGAACTCGGTTTCCGAATAATCCTCGTAGGGGGTAGTACACGAGGTCTGGAGCAAAAATTGAGGCGGCCCATTTTTTTCGATTTCTTTTCATAATTTGTCCCTATGGATTTATGAAATTGCATTCGCGTCCATTCGGGGTCGTCCGGGAGTGAATCGGAGCTGAAACGAATGGAACTCGGTTTCCGAATAATCCTCGTAGGGGGTAGTACACGAGGTCTGGAGCAAAAATTGAGGCGGCCCATTTTTTTCGATTTCTTTTCATAATTTGTCCCTATGGATTTATGAAATTGCATTCGCGTCCATTCGGGGTCGTCCGGGAGTGAATCGGAGCTGAAACGAATGGAACTCGGTTTCCGAATAATCCTCGTAGGGGGTAGTACACGAGGTCTGGAGCAAAAATTGAGGCGGCCCATTTTTTCGATTTCTTTTCATAATTTGTCCCTATGGATTTATGAAATTGCATTCGCGTCCATTCGGGGTCGTCCGGGAGTGAATCGGAGCTGAAACGAATGGAACTCGGTTTCCGAATAATCCTCGTAGGGGGTAGTACACGAGGTCTGGAGCAAAAATTGAGGCGGCCCATTTTTTCGATTTCTTTTCATAATTTGTCCCTATGGATTTATGAAATTGCATTCGCGTCCATTCGGGGTCGTCCGGGAGTGAATCGGAGCTGAAACGAATGGAACTCGGTTTCCGAATAATCCTCGTAGGGGGTAGTACACGAGGTCTGGAGCAAAAATTGAGGCGGCCCGTTTTTTCGATTTCTTTTCATAATTTGTCCCTATGGATTTATGAAATTGCATTCGCGTCCATTCGGGGTCGTCCGGGAGTGAATCGGAGCTGAAACGAATGGAACTCGGTTTCCGAATAATCCTCGTAGGGGGTAGTACACGAGGTCTGGAGCAAAAATTGAGGCGGCCCGTTTTTTCGATTTCTTTTCATAATTTGTCCCTATGGATTTATGAAATTGCATTCGCGTCCATTCGGGGTCGTCCGGGAGTGAATCGGAGCTGAAACGAATGGAACTCGGTTTCCGAATAATCCTCGTAGGGGGTAGTACACGAGGTCTGGAGCAAAAATTGAGGCGGCCCATTTTTTTCGATTTCTTTTCATAATTTGTCCCTATGGATTTATGAAATTGCATTCGCGTCCATTCGGGGTCGTCCGGGAGTGAATCGGAGCTGAAACGAATGGAACTCGGTTTCCGAATAATCCTCGTAGGGGGTAGTACACGAGGTCTGGAGCAAAAATTGAGGCGGCCCATTTTTTCGATTTCTTTTCATAATTTGTCCCTATGGATTTATGAAATTGCATTCGCGTCCATTCGGGGTCGTCCGGGAGTGAATCGGAGCTGAAACGAATGGAACTCGGTTTCCGAATAATCCTCGTAGGGGGTAGTACACGAGGTCTGGAGCAAAAATTGAGGCGGCCCGTTTTTTCGAATTTCTTTTCATAATTTGTCCCTATGGATTTATGAAATTGCATTCGCGTCCATTCGGGGTCGTCCGGGAGTGAATCGGAGCTGAAACGAATGGAACTCGGTTTCCGAATAATCCTCGTAGGGGGTAGTACACGAGGTCTGGAGCAAAAATTGAGGCGGCCCGTTTTTTCGACTTCTTTTCATAATTTGTCCCAATGGATTTATGAAATTGCATTCGCGTCCATTCGGGGTCGTCCGGGAGTGAATCGGAGCTGAAACGAATGGAACTCGGTTTCCGAATAATCCTCGTAGGGGGTAGTACACGAGGTCTGGAGCAAAAATTGAGGCGGCCCATTTTTTCGATTTCTTTTCATAATTTGTCCCTATGGATTTATGAAATTGCATTCGCGTCCATTCGGGGTCGTCCGGGAGTGAATCGGAGCTGAAACGAATGGAACTCGGTTTCCGAATAATCCTCGTAGGGGGTAGTACACGAGGTCTGGAGCAAAAATTGAGGCGGCCCAGTTTTTTCGATTTCTTTTCATAATTTGTCCCTATGGATTTATGAAATTGCATTCGCGTCCATTCGGGGTCGTCCGGGAGTGAATCGGAGCTGAAACGAATGGAACTCGGTTTCCGAATAATCCTCGTAGGGGGTAGTACACGAGGTCTGGAGCAAAAATTGAGGCGGCCCGTTTTTTCGATTTCTTTTCATAATTTGTCCCTATGGATTTATGAAATTGCATTCGCGTCCATTCGGGGTCGTCCGGGAGTGAATCGGAGCTGAAACGAATGGAACTCGGTTTCCGAATAATCCTCGTAGGGGGTAGTACACGAGGTCTGGAGCAAAAATTGAGGCGGCCCGTTTTTTCGATTTCTTTTCATAATTTGTCCCTATGGATTTATGAAATTGCATTCGCGTCCATTCGGGGTCGTCCGGGAGTGAATCGGAGCTGAAACGAATGGAACTCGGTTTCCGAATAATCCTCGTAGGGGGTAGTACACGAGGTCTGGAGCAAAAATTGAGGCGGCCCGTTTTTTCGATTTCTTTTCATAATTTGTCCCTATGGATTTATGAAATTGCATTCGCGTCCATTCGGGGTCGTCCGGGAGTGAATCGGAGCTGAAACGAATGGAACTCGGTTTCCGAATAATCCTCGTAGGGGGTAGTACACGAGGTCTGGAGCAAAAATTGAGGCGGCCCGTTTTTTCGATTTCTTTTCATAATTTGTCCCTATGGATTTATGAAATTGCATTCGCGTCCATTCGGGGTCGTCCGGGAGTGAATCGGAGCTGAAACGAATGGAACTCGGTTTCCGAATAATCCTCGTAGGGGGTAGTACACGAGGTCTGGAGCAAAAATTGAGGCGGCCCATTTTTTCGATTTCTTTTCATAATTTGTCCCTATGGATTTATGAAATTGCATTCGCGTCCATTCGGGGTCGTCCGGGAGTGAATCGGAGCTGAAACGAATGGAACTCGGTTTCCGAATAATCCTCGTAGGGGGTAGTACACGAGGTCTGGAGCAAAAATTGAGGCGGCCCGTTTTTTCGATTTCTTTTCATAATTTGTCCCTATGGATTTATGAAATTGCATTCGCGTCCATTCGGGGTCGTCCGGGAGTGAATCGGAGCTGAAACGAATGGAACTCGGTTTCCGAATAATCCTCGTAGGGGGTAGTACACGAGGTCTGGAGCAAAAATTGAGGCGGCCCGTTTTTTCGATTTCTTTTCATAATTTGTCCCTATGGATTTATGAAATTGCATTCGCGTCCATTCGGGGTCGTCCGGGAGTGAATCGGAGCTGAAACGAATGGAACTCGGTTTCCGAATAATCCTCGTAGGGGGTAGTACACGAGGTCTGGAGCAAAAATTGAGGCGGCCCGTTTTTTCGATTTCTTTTCATAATTTGTCCCTATGGATTTATGAAATTGCATTCGCGTCCATTCGGGGTCGTCCGGGAGTGAATCGGAGCTGAAACGAATGGAACTCGGTTTCCGAATAATCCTCGTAGGGGGTAGTACACGAGGTCTGGAGCAAAAATTGAGGCGGCCCATTTTTTTCGATTTCTTTTCATAATTTGTCCCTATGGATTTATGAAATTGCATTCGCGTCCATTCGGGGTCGTCCGGGAGTGAATCGGAGCTGAAACGAATGGAACTCGGTTTCCGAATAATCCTCGTAGGGGGTAGTACACGAGGTCTGGAGCAAAAATTGAGGCGGCCCGTTTTTTCGATTTCTTTTCATAATTTGTCCCTATGGATTTATGAAATTGCATTCGCGTCCATTCGGGGTCGTCCGGGAGTGAATCGGAGCTGAAACGAATGGAACTCGGTTTCCGAATAATCCTCGTAGGGGGTAGTACACGAGGTCTGGAGCAAAAATTGAGGCGGCCCGTTTTTTCGATTTCTTTTCATAATTTGTCCCTATGGATTTATGAAATTGCATTCGCGTCCATTCGGGGTCGTCCGGGAGTGAATCGGAGCTGAAACGAATGGAACTCGGTTTCCGAATAATCCTCGTAGGGGGTAGTACACGAGGTCTGGAGCAAAAATTGAGGCGGCCCATTTTTTCGATTTCTTTTCATAATTTGTCCCTATGGATTTATGAAATTGCATTCGCGTCCATTCGGGGTCGTCCGGGAGTGAATCGGAGCTGAAACGAATGGAACTCGGTTTCCGAATAATCCTCGTAGGGGGTAGTACACGAGGTCTGGAGCAAAAATTGAGGCGGCCCGTTTTTTCGATTTCTTTTCATAATTTGTCCCTATGGATTTATGAAATTGCATTCGCGTCCATTCGGGGTCGTCCGGGAGTGAATCGGAGCTGAAACGAATGGAACTCGGTTTCCGAATAATCCTCGTAGGGGGTAGTACACGAGGTCTGGAGCAAAAATTGAGGCGGCCCGTTTTTTCGATTTCTTTTCATAATTTGTCCCTATGGATTTATGAAATTGCATTCGCGTCCATTCGGGGTCGTCCGGGAGTGAATCGGAGCTGAAACGAATGGAACTCGGTTTCCGAATAATCCTCGTAGGGGGTAGTACACGAGGTCTGGAGCAAAAATTGAGGCGGCCCGTTTTTTCGATTTCTTTTCATAATTTGTCCCTATGGATTTATGAAATTGCATTCGCGTCCATTCGGGGTCGTCCGGGAGTGAATCGGAGCTGAAACGAATGGAACTCGGTTTCCGAATAATCCTCGTAGGGGGTAGTACACGAGGTCTGGAGCAAAAATTGAGGCGGCCCGTTTTTTCGATTTCTTTTCATAATTTGTCCCTATGGATTTATGAAATTGCATTCGCGTCCATTCGGGGTCGTCCGGGAGTGAATCGGAGCTGAAACGAATGGAACTCGGTTTCCGAATAATCCTCGTAGGGGGTAGTACACGAGGTCTGGAGCAAAAATTGAGGCGGCCCGTTTTTTCGATTTCTTTTCATAATTTGTCCCTATGGATTTATGAAATTGCATTCGCGTCCATTCGGGGTCGTCCGGGAGTGAATCGGAGCTGAAACGAATGGAACTCGGTTTCCGAATAATCCTCGTAGGGGGTAGTACACGAGGTCTGGAGCAAAAATTGAGGCGGCCCGTTTTTTCGATTTCTTTTCATAATTTGTCCCTATGGATTTATGAAATTGCATTCGCGTCCATTCGGGGTCGTCCGGGAGTGAATCGGAGCTGAAACGAATGGAACTCGGTTTCCGAATAATCCTCGTAGGGGGTAGTACACGAGGTCTGGAGCAAAAATTGAGGCGGCCCGTTTTTTCGATTTCTTTTCATAATTTGTCCCTATGGATTTATGAAATTGCATTCGCGTCCATTCGGGGTCGTCCGGGAGTGAATCGGAGCTGAAACGAATGGAACTCGGTTTCCGAATAATCCTCGTAGGGGGTAGTACACGAGGTCTGGAGCAAAAATTGAGGCGGCCCGTTTTTTCGATTTCTTTTCATAATTTGTCCCTATGGATTTATGAAATTGCATTCGCGTCCATTCGGGGTCGTCCGGGAGTGAATCGGAGCTGAAACGAATGGAACTCGGTTTCCGAATAATCCTCGTAGGGGGTAGTACACGAGGTCTGGAGCAAAAATTGAGGCGGCCCGTTTTTTCGATTTCTTTTCATAATTTGTCCCTATGGATTTATGAAATTGCATTCGCGTCCATTCGGGGTCGTCCGGGAGTGAATCGGAGCTGAAACGAATGGAACTCGGTTTCCGAATAATCCTCGTAGGGGGTAGTACACGAGGTCTGGAGCAAAAATTGAGGCGGCCCTTTTTTTCGATTTCTTTTCATAATTTGTCCCTATGGATTTATGAAATTGCATTCGCGTCCATTCGGGGTCGTCCGGGAGTGAATCGGAGCTGAAACGAATGGAACTCGGTTTCCGAATAATCCTCGTAGGGGGTAGTACACGAGGTCTGGAGCAAAAATTGAGGCGGCCCGTTTTTTCGATTTCTTTTCATAATTTGTCCCTATGGATTTATGAAATTGCATTCGCGTCCATTCGGGGTCGTCCGGGAGTGAATCGGAGCTGAAACGAATGGAACTCGGTTTCCGAATAATCCTCGTAGGGGGTAGTACACGAGGTCTGGAGCAAAAATTGAGGCGGCCCGTTTTTTCGATTTCTTTTCATAATTTGTCCCTATGGATTTATGAAATTGCATTCGCGTCCATTCGGGGTCGTCCGGGAGTGAATCGGAGCTGAAACGAATGGAACTCGGTTTCCGAATAATCCTCGTAGGGGGTAGTACACGAGGTCTGGAGCAAAAATTGAGGCGGCCCATTTTTTCGATTTCTTTTCATAATTTGTCCCTATGGATTTATGAAATTGCATTCGCGTCCATTCGGGGTCGTCCGGGAGTGAATCGGAGCTGAAACGAATGGAACTCGGTTTCCGAATAATCCTCGTAGGGGGTAGTACACGAGGTCTGGAGCAAAAATTGAGGCGGCCCGTTTTTTCGATTTCTTTTCATAATTTGTCCCTATGGATTTATGAAATTGCATTCGCGTCCATTCGGGGTCGTCCGGGAGTGAATCGGAGCTGAAACGAATGGAACTCGGTTTCCGAATAATCCTCGTAGGGGGTAGTACACGAGGTCTGGAGCAAAAATTGAGGCGGCCCGTTTTTTCGATTTCTTTTCATAATTTGTCCCTATGGATTTATGAAATTGCATTCGCGTCCATTCGGGGTCGTCCGGGAGTGAATCGGAGCTGAAACGAATGGAACTCGGTTTCCGAATAATCCTCGTAGGGGGTAGTACACGAGGTCTGGAGCAAAAATTGAGGCGGCCCGTTTTTTCGATTTCTTTTCATAATTTGTCCCTATGGATTTATGAAATTGCATTCGCGTCCATTCGGGGTCGTCCGGGAGTGAATCGGAGCTGAAACGAATGGAACTCGGTTTCCGAATAATCCTCGTAGGGGGTAGTACACGAGGTCTGGAGCAAAAATTGAGGCGGCCCGTTTTTTCGATTTCTTTTCATAATTTGTCCCTATGGATTTATGAAATTGCATTCGCGTCCATTCGGGGTCGTCCGGGAGTGAATCGGAGCTGAAACGAATGGAACTCGGTTTCCGAATAATCCTCGTAGGGGGTAGTACACGAGGTCTGGAGCAAAAATTGAGGCGGCCCAGTTTTTTCGATTTCTTTTCATAATTTGTCCCTATGGATTTATGAAATTGCATTCGCGTCCATTCGGGGTCGTCCGGGAGTGAATCGGAGCTGAAACGAATGGAACTCGGTTTCCGAATAATCCTCGTAGGGGGTAGTACACGAGGTCTGGAGCAAAAATTGAGGCGGCCCGTTTTTTCGATTTCTTTTCATAATTTGTCCCTATGGATTTATGAAATTGCATTCGCGTCCATTCGGGGTCGTCCGGGAGTGAATCGGAGCTGAAACGAATGGAACTCGGTTTCCGAATAATCCTCGTAGGGGGTAGTACACGAGGTCTGGAGCAAAAATTGAGGCGGCCCGTTTTTTCGATTTCTTTTCATAATTTGTCCCTATGGATTTATGAAATTGCATTCGCGTCCATTTGGGTCGTCCGGGAGTGAATCGGAGCTGAAACGAATGGAACCTCGTTTCCGAATAATCCTCGTAGGGGGTAGTACACGAGGTCTGGAGCAAAAATTGAGGCGGCCCGTTTTTTCGATTTCTTTTCATAATTTGTCCCTATGGATTTATGAAATTGCATTCGCGTCCATTCGGGGTCGTCCGGGAGTGAATCGGAGCTGAAACGAATGGAACTCGGTTTCCGAATAATCCTCGTAGGGGGTAGTACACGAGGTCTGGAGCAAAAATTGAGGCGGCCCATTTTTTCGATTTCTTTTCATAATTTGTCCCTATGGATTTATGAAATTGCATTCGCGTCCATTCGGGGTCGTCCGGGAGTGAATCGGAGCTGAAACGAATGGAACTCGGTTTCCGAATAATCCTCGTAGGGGGTAGTACACGAGGTCTGGAGCAAAAATTGAGGCGGCCCGTTTTTTCGATTTCTTTTCATAATTTGTCCCTATGGATTTATGAAATTGCATTCGCGTCCATTCGGGGTCGTCCGGGAGTGAATCGGAGCTGAAACGAATGGAACTCGGTTTCCGAATAATCCTCGTAGGGGGTAGTACACGAGGTCTGGAGCAAAAATTGAGGCGGCCCGTTTTTTCGATTTCTTTTCATAATTTGTCCCTATGGATTTATGAAATTGCATTCGCGTCCATTCGGGGTCGTCCGGGAGTGAATCGGAGCTGAAACGAATGGAACTCGGTTTCCGAATAATCCTCGTAGGGGGTAGTACACGAGGTCTGGAGCAAAAATTGAGGCGGCCCGTTTTTTCGATTTCTTTTCATAATTTGTCCCTATGGATTTATGAAATTGCATTCGCGTCCATTCGGGGTCGTCCGGGAGTGAATCGGAGCTGAAACGAATGGAACTCGGTTTCCGAATAATCCTCGTAGGGGGTAGTACACGAGGTCTGGAGCAAAAATTGAGGCGGCCCGTTTTTTCGATTTCTTTTCATAATTTGTCCCTATGGATTTATGAAATTGCATTCGCGTCCATTCGGGGTCGTCCGGGAGTGAATCGGAGCTGAAACGAATGGAACTCGGTTTCCGAATAATCCTCGTAGGGGGTAGTACACGAGGTCTGGAGCAAAAATTGAGGCGGCCCGTTTTTTCGATTTCTTTTCATAATTTGTCCCTATGGATTTATGAAATTGCATTCGCGTCCATTCGGGGTCGTCCGGGAGTGAATCGGAGCTGAAACGAATGGAACTCGGTTTCCGAATAATCCTCGTAGGGGGTAGTACACGAGGTCTGGAGCAAAAATTGAGGCGGCCCGTTTTTTCGATTTCTTTTCATAATTTGTCCCTATGGATTTATGAAATTGCATTCGCGTCCATTCGGGGTCGTCCGGGAGTGAATCGGAGCTGAAACGAATGGAACTCGGTTTCCGAATAATCCTCGTAGGGGGTAGTACACGAGGTCTGGAGCAAAAATTGAGGCGGCCCGTTTTTTCGATTTCTTTTCATAATTTGTCCCTATGGATTTATGAAATTGCATTCGCGTCCATTCGGGGTCGTCCGGGAGTGAATCGGAGCTGAAACGAATGGAACTCGGTTTCCGAATAATCCTCGTAGGGGGTAGTACACGAGGTCTGGAGCAAAAATTGAGGCGGCCCGTTTTTTCGATTTCTTTTCATAATTTGTCCCTATGGATTTATGAAATTGCATTCGCGTCCATTCGGGGTCGTCCGGGAGTGAATCGGAGCTGAAACGAATGGAACTCGGTTTCCGAATAATCCTCGTAGGGGGTAGTACACGAGGTCTGGAGCAAAAATTGAGGCGGCCCGTTTTTTCGATTTCTTTTCATAATTTGTCCCTATGGATTTATGAAATTGCATTCGCGTCCATTCGGGGTCGTCCGGGAGTGAATCGGAGCTGAAACGAATGGAACTCGGTTTCCGAATAATCCTCGTAGGGGGTAGTACACGAGGTCTGGAGCAAAAATTGAGGCGGCCCATTTTTTTCGATTTCTTTTCATAATTTGTCCCTATGGATTTATGAAATTGCATTCGCGTCCATTCGGGGTCGTCCGGGAGTGAATCGGAGCTGAAACGAATGGAACTCGGTTTCCGAATAATCCTCGTAGGGGGTAGTACACGAGGTCTGGAGCAAAAATTGAGGCGGCCCAGTTTTTTCGATTTCTTTTCATAATTTGTCCCTATGGATTTATGAAATTGCATTCGCGTCCATTCGGGGTCGTCCGGGAGTGAATCGGAGCTGAAACGAATGGAACTCGGTTTCCGAATAATCCTCGTAGGGGGTAGTACACGAGGTCTGGAGCAAAAATTGAGGCGGCCCGTTTTTTCGATTTCTTTTCATAATTTGTCCCTATGGATTTATGAAATTGCATTCGCGTCCATTCGGGGTCGTCCGGGAGTGAATCGGAGCTGAAACGAATGGAACTCGGTTTCCGAATAATCCTCGTAGGGGGTAGTACACGAGGTCTGGAGCAAAAATTGAGGCGGCCCAGTTTTTTCGATTTCTTTTCATAATTTGTCCCTATGGATTTATGAAATTGCATTCGCGTCCATTCGGGGTCGTCCGGGAGTGAATCGGAGCTGAAACGAATGGAACTCGGTTTCCGAATAATCCTCGTAGGGGGTAGTACACGAGGTCTGGAGCAAAAATTGAGGCGGCCCGTTTTTTCGATTTCTTTTCATAATTTGTCCCTATGGATTTATGAAATTGCATTCGCGTCCATTCGGGGTCGTCCGGGAGTGAATCGGAGCTGAAACGAATGGAACTCGGTTTCCGAATAATCCTCGTAGGGGGTAGTACACGAGGTCTGGAGCAAAAATTGAGGCGGCCCGTTTTTTCGATTTCTTTTCATAATTTGTCCCTATGGATTTATGAAATTGCATTCGCGTCCATTCGGGGTCGTCCGGGAGTGAATCGGAGCTGAAACGAATGGAACTCGGTTTCCGAATAATCCTCGTAGGGGGTAGTACACGAGGTCTGGAGCAAAAATTGAGGCGGCCCAGTTTTTTCGATTTCTTTTCATAATTTGTCCCTATGGATTTATGAAATTGCATTCGCGTCCATTCGGGGTCGTCCGGGAGTGAATCGGAGCTGAAACGAATGGAACTCGGTTTCCGAATAATCCTCGTAGGGGGTAGTACACGAGGTCTGGAGCAAAAATTGAGGCGGCCCGTTTTTTCGATTTCTTTTCATAATTTGTCCCTATGGATTTATGAAATTGCATTCGCGTCCATTCGGGGTCGTCCGGGAGTGAATCGGAGCTGAAACGAATGGAACTCGGTTTCCGAATAATCCTCGTAGGGGGTAGTACACGAGGTCTGGAGCAAAAATTGAGGCGGCCCGTTTTTTCGATTTCTTTTCATAATTTGTCCCTATGGATTTATGAAATTGCATTCGCGTCCATTCGGGGTCGTCCGGGAGTGAATCGGAGCTGAAACGAATGGAACTCGGTTTCCGAATAATCCTCGTAGGGGGTAGTACACGAGGTCTGGAGCAAAAATTGAGGCGGCCCGTTTTTTCGATTTCTTTTCATAATTTGTCCCTATGGATTTATGAAATTGCATTCGCGTCCATTCGGGGTCGTCCGGGAGTGAATCGGAGCTGAAACGAATGGAACTCGGTTTCCGAATAATCCTCGTAGGGGGTAGTACACGAGGTCTGGAGCAAAAATTGAGGCGGCCCATTTTTTCGATTTCTTTTCATAATTTGTCCCTATGGATTTATGAAATTGCATTCGCGTCCATTCGGGGTCGTCCGGGAGTGAATCGGAGCTGAAACGAATGGAACTCGGTTTCCGAATAATCCTCGTAGGGGGTAGTACACGAGGTCTGGAGCAAAAATTGAGGCGGCCCGTTTTTTCGATTTCTTTTCATAATTTGTCCCTATGGATTTATGAAATTGCATTCGCGTCCATTCGGGGTCGTCCGGGAGTGAATCGGAGCTGAAACGAATGGAACTCGGTTTCCGAATAATCCTCGTAGGGGGTAGTACACGAGGTCTGGAGCAAAAATTGAGGCGGCCCGTTTTTTCGATTTCTTTTCATAATTTGTCCCTATGGATTTATGAAATTGCATTCGCGTCCATTCGGGGTCGTCCGGGAGTGAATCGGAGCTGAAACGAATGGAACTCGGTTTCCGAATAATCCTCGTAGGGGGTAGTACACGAGGTCTGGAGCAAAAATTGAGGCGGCCCGTTTTTTCGATTTCTTTTCATAATTTGTCCCTATGGATTTATGAAATTGCATTCGCGTCCATTCGGGGTCGTCCGGGAGTGAATCGGAGCTGAAACGAATGGAACTCGGTTTCCGAATAATCCTCGTAGGGGGTAGTACACGAGGTCTGGAGCAAAAATTGAGGCGGCCCGTTTTTTCGATTTCTTTCATAATTTGTCCCTATGGATTTATGAAATTGCATTCGCGTCCATTCGGGGTCGTCCGGGAGTGAATCGGAGCTGAAACGAATGGAACTCGGTTTCCGAATAATCCTCGTAGGGGGTAGTACACGAGGTCTGGAGCAAAAATTGAGGCGGCCCGTTTTTTCGATTTCTTTTCATAATTTGTCCCTATGGATTTATGAAATTGCATTCGCGTCCATTCGGGGTCGTCCGGGAGTGAATCGGAGCTGAAACGAATGGAACTCGGTTTCCGAATAATCCTCGTAGGGGGTAGTACACGAGGTCTGGAGCAAAAATTGAGGCGGCCCGTTTTTTTCGATTTCTTTCATAATTTGTCCCTATGGATTTATGAAATTGCATTCGCGTCCATTCGGGGTCGTCCGGGAGTGAATCGGAGCTGAAACGAATGGAACTCGGTTTCCGAATAATCCTCGTAGGGGGTAGTACACGAGGTCTGGAGCAAAAATTGAGGCGGCCCGTTTTTTCGATTTCTTTTCATAATTTGTCCCTATGGATTTATGAAATTGCATTCGCGTCCATTCGGGGTCGTCCGGGAGTGAATCGGAGCTGAAACGAATGGAACTCGGTTTCCGAATAATCCTCGTAGGGGGTAGTACACGAGGTCTGGAGCAAAAATTGAGGCGGCCCGTTTTTTCGATTTCTTTTCATAATTTGTCCCTATGGATTTATGAAATTGCATTCGCGTCCATTCGGGGTCGTCCGGGAGTGAATCGGAGCTGAAACGAATGGAACTCGGTTTCCGAATAATCCTCGTAGGGGGTAGTACACGAGGTCTGGAGCAAAAATTGAGGCGGCCCGTTTTTTCGATTTCTTTTCATAATTTGTCCCTATGGATTTATGAAATTGCATTCGCGTCCATTCGGGGTCGTCCGGGAGTGAATCGGAGCTGAAACGAATGGAACTCGGTTTCCGAATAATCCTCGTAGGGGGTAGTACACGAGGTCTGGAGCAAAAATTGAGGCGGCCCGTTTTTTCGATTTCTTTTCATAATTTGTCCCTATGGATTTATGAAATTGCATTCGCGTCCATTCGGGGTCGTCCGGGAGTGAATCGGAGCTGAAACGAATGGAACTCGGTTTCCGAATAATCCTCGTAGGGGGTAGTACACGAGGTCTGGAGCAAAAATTGAGGCGGCCCGTTTTTTCGATTTCTTTTCATAATTTGTCCCTATGGATTTATGAAATTGCATTCGCGTCCATTCGGGGTCGTCCGGGAGTGAATCGGAGCTGAAACGAATGGAACTCGGTTTCCGAATAATCCTCGTAGGGGGTAGTACACGAGGTCTGGAGCAAAAATTGAGGCGGCCCGTTTTTTCGATTTCTTTTCATAATTTGTCCCTATGGATTTATGAAATTGCATTCGCGTCCATTCGGGGTCGTCCGGGAGTGAATCGGAGCTGAAACGAATGGAACTCGGTTTCCGAATAATCCTCGTAGGGGGTAGTACACGAGGTCTGGAGCAAAAATTGAGGCGGCCCGTTTTTTCGATTTCTTTTCATAATTTGTCCCTATGGATTTATGAAATTGCATTCGCGTCCATTCGGGGTCGTCCGGGAGTGAATCGGAGCTGAAACGAATGGAACTCGGTTTCCGAATAATCCTCGTAGGGGGTAGTACACGAGGTCTGGAGCAAAAATTGAGGCGGCCCGTTTTTTCGATTTCTTTTCATAATTTGTCCCTATGGATTTATGAAATTGCATTCGCGTCCATTCGGGGTCGTCCGGGAGTGAATCGGAGCTGAAACGAATGGAACTCGGTTTCCGAATAATCCTCGTAGGGGGTAGTACACGAGGTCTGGAGCAAAAATTGAGGCGGCCCGTTTTTTCGATTTCTTTTCATAATTTGTCCCTATGGATTTATGAAATTGCATTCGCGTCCATTCGGGGTCGTCCGGGAGTGAATCGGAGCTGAAACGAATGGAACTCGGTTTCCGAATAATCCTCGTAGGGGGTAGTACACGAGGTCTGGAGCAAAAATTGAGGCGGCCCGTTTTTTCGATTTCTTTTCATAATTTGTCCCTATGGATTTATGAAATTGCATTCGCGTCCATTCGGGGTCGTCCGGGAGTGAATCGGAGCTGAAACGAATGGAACTCGGTTTCCGAATAATCCTCGTAGGGGGTAGTACACGAGGTCTGGAGCAAAAATTGAGGCGGCCCGTTTTTTCGATTTCTTTTCATAATTTGTCCCTATGGATTTATGAAATTGCATTCGCGTCCATTCGGGGTCGTCCGGGAGTGAATCGGAGCTGAAACGAATGGAACTCGGTTTCCGAATAATCCTCGTAGGGGGTAGTACACGAGGTCTGGAGCAAAAATTGAGGCGGCCCGTTTTTTCGATTTCTTTTCATAATTTGTCCCTATGGATTTATGAAATTGCATTCGCGTCCATTCGGGGTCGTCCGGGAGTGAATCGGAGCTGAAACGAATGGAACTCGGTTTCCGAATAATCCTCGTAGGGGGTAGTACACGAGGTCTGGAGCAAAAATTGAGGCGGCCCGTTTTTTCGATTTCTTTTCATAATTTGTCCCTATGGATTTATGAAATTGCATTCGCGTCCATTCGGGGTCGTCCGGGAGTGAATCGGAGCTGAAACGAATGGAACTCGGTTTCCGAATAATCCTCGTAGGGGGTAGTACACGAGGTCTGGAGCAAAAATTGAGGCGGCCCGTTTTTTCGATTTCTTTTCATAATTTGTCCCTATGGATTTATGAAATTGCATTCGCGTCCATTCGGGGTCGTCCGGGAGTGAATCGGAGCTGAAACGAATGGAACTCGGTTTCCGAATAATCCTCGTAGGGGGTAGTACACGAGGTCTGGAGCAAAAATTGAGGCGGCCCGTTTTTTCGATTTCTTTTCATAATTTGTCCCTATGGATTTATGAAATTGCATTCGCGTCCATTCGGGGTCGTCCGGGAGTGAATCGGAGCTGAAACGAATGGAACTCGGTTTCCGAATAATCCTCGTAGGGGGTAGTACACGAGGTCTGGAGCAAAAATTGAGGCGGCCCGTTTTTTCGATTTCTTTTCATAATTTGTCCCTATGGATTTATGAAATTGCATTCGCGTCCATTCGGGGTCGTCCGGGAGTGAATCGGAGCTGAAACGAATGGAACTCGGTTTCCGAATAATCCTCGTAGGGGGTAGTACACGAGGTCTGGAGCAAAAATTGAGGCGGCCCGTTTTTTCGATTTCTTTTCATAATTTGTCCCTATGGATTTATGAAATTGCATTCGCGTCCATTCGGGGTCGTCCGGGAGTGAATCGGAGCTGAAACGAATGGAACTCGGTTTCCGAATAATCCTCGTAGGGGGTAGTACACGAGGTCTGGAGCAAAAATTGAGGCGGCCCAGTTTTTTCGATTTCTTTTCATAATTTGTCCCTATGGATTTATGAAATTGCATTCGCGTCCATTCGGGGTCGTCCGGGAGTGAATCGGAGCTGAAACGAATGGAACTCGGTTTCCGAATAATCCTCGTAGGGGGTAGTACACGAGGTCTGGAGCAAAAATTGAGGCGGCCCGTTTTTTCGATTTCTTTTCATAATTTGTCCCTATGGATTTATGAAATTGCATTCGCGTCCATTCGGGGTCGTCCGGGAGTGAATCGGAGCTGAAACGAATGGAACTCGGTTTCCGAATAATCCTCGTAGGGGGTAGTACACGAGGTCTGGAGCAAAAATTGAGGCGGCCCGTTTTTTCGATTTCTTTCATAATTTGTCCCTATGGATTTATGAAATTGCATTCGCGTCCATTCGGGGTCGTCCGGGAGTGAATCGGAGCTGAAACGAATGGAACTCGGTTTCCGAATAATCCTCGTAGGGGGTAGTACACGAGGTCTGGAGCAAAAATTGAGGCGGCCCGTTTTTTCGATTTCTTTTCATAATTTGTCCCTATGGATTTATGAAATTGCATTCGCGTCCATTCGGGGTCGTCCGGGAGTGAATCGGAGCTGAAACGAATGGAACTCGGTTTCCGAATAATCCTCGTAGGGGGTAGTACACGAGGTCTGGAGCAAAAATTGAGGCGGCCCGTTTTTTCGATTTCTTTTCATAATTTGTCCCTATGGATTTATGAAATTGCATTCGCGTCCATTCGGGGTCGTCCGGGAGTGAATCGGAGCTGAAACGAATGGAACTCGGTTTCCGAATAATCCTCGTAGGGGGTAGTACACGAGGTCTGGAGCAAAAATTGAGGCGGCCCGTTTTTTCGATTTCTTTTCATAATTTGTCCCTATGGATTTATGAAATTGCATTCGCGTCCATTCGGGGTCGTCCGGGAGTGAATCGGAGCTGAAACGAATGGAACTCGGTTTCCGAATAATCCTCGTAGGGGGTAGTACACGAGGTCTGGAGCAAAAATTGAGGCGGCCCGTTTTTTCGATTTCTTTTCATAATTTGTCCCTATGGATTTATGAAATTGCATTCGCGTCCATTCGGGGTCGTCCGGGAGTGAATCGGAGCTGAAACGAATGGAACTCGGTTTCCGAATAATCCTCGTAGGGGGTAGTACACGAGGTCTGGAGCAAAAATTGAGGCGGCCCGTTTTTTCGATTTCTTTTCATAATTTGTCCCTATGGATTTATGAAATTGCATTCGCGTCCATTCGGGGTCGTCCGGGAGTGAATCGGAGCTGAAACGAATGGAACTCGGTTTCCGAATAATCCTCGTAGGGGGTAGTACACGAGGTCTGGAGCAAAAATTGAGGCGGCCCGTTTTTTCGATTTCTTTTCATAATTTGTCCCTATGGATTTATGAAATTGCATTCGCGTCCATTCGGGGTCGTCCGGGAGTGAATCGGAGCTGAAACGAATGGAACTCGGTTTCCGAATAATCCTCGTAGGGGGTAGTACACGAGGTCTGGAGCAAAAATTGAGGCGGCCCGTTTTTTCGATTTCTTTTCATAATTTGTCCCTATGGATTTATGAAATTGCATTCGCGTCCATTCGGGGTCGTCCGGGAGTGAATCGGAGCTGAAACGAATGGAACTCGGTTTCCGAATAATCCTCGTAGGGGGTAGTACACGAGGTCTGGAGCAAAAATTGAGGCGGCCCGTTTTTTCGATTTCTTTTCATAATTTGTCCCTATGGATTTATGAAATTGCATTCGCGTCCATTCGGGGTCGTCCGGGAGTGAATCGGAGCTGAAACGAATGGAACTCGGTTTCCGAATAATCCTCGTAGGGGGTAGTACACGAGGTCTGGAGCAAAAATTGAGGCGGCCCGTTTTTTCGATTTCTTTTCATAATTTGTCCCTATGGATTTATGAAATTGCATTCGCGTCCATTCGGGGTCGTCCGGGAGTGAATCGGAGCTGAAACGAATGGAACTCGGTTTCCGAATAATCCTCGTAGGGGGTAGTACACGAGGTCTGGAGCAAAAATTGAGGCGGCCCGTTTTTTCGATTTCTTTTCATAATTTGTCCCTATGGATTTATGAAATTGCATTCGCGTCCATTCGGGGTCGTCCGGGAGTGAATCGGAGCTGAAACGAATGGAACTCGGTTTCCGAATAATCCTCGTAGGGGGTAGTACACGAGGTCTGGAGCAAAAATTGAGGCGGCCCGTTTTTTCGATTTCTTTTCATAATTTGTCCCTATGGATTTATGAAATTGCATTCGCGTCCATTCGGGGTCGTCCGGGAGTGAATCGGAGCTGAAACGAATGGAACTCGGTTTCCGAATAATCCTCGTAGGGGGTAGTACACGAGGTCTGGAGCAAAAATTGAGGCGGCCCATTTTTTTCGATTTCTTTTCATAATTTGTCCCTATGGATTTATGAAATTGCATTCGCGTCCATTCGGGGTCGTCCGGGAGTGAATCGGAGCTGAAACGAATGGAACTCGGTTTCCGAATAATCCTCGTAGGGGGTAGTACACGAGGTCTGGAGCAAAAATTGAGGCGGCCCGTTTTTTCGATTTCTTTTCATAATTTGTCCCTATGGATTTATGAAATTGCATTCGCGTCCATTCGGGGTCGTCCGGGAGTGAATCGGAGCTGAAACGAATGGAACTCGGTTTCCGAATAATCCTCGTAGGGGGTAGTACACGAGGTCTGGAGCAAAAATTGAGGCGGCCCGTTTTTTCGATTTCTTTTCATAATTTGTCCCTATGGATTTATGAAATTGCATTCGCGTCCATTCGGGGTCGTCCGGGAGTGAATCGGAGCTGAAACGAATGGAACTCGGTTTCCGAATAATCCTCGTAGGGGGTAGTACACGAGGTCTGGAGCAAAAATTGAGGCGGCCCGTTTTTTCGATTTCTTTTCATAATTTGTCCCTATGGATTTATGAAATTGCATTCGCGTCCATTCGGGGTCGTCCGGGAGTGAATCGGAGCTGAAACGAATGGAACTCGGTTTCCGAATAATCCTCGTAGGGGGTAGTACACGAGGTCTGGAGCAAAAATTGAGGCGGCCCGTTTTTTCGATTTCTTTTCATAATTTGTCCCTATGGATTTATGAAATTGCATTCGCGTCCATTCGGGGTCGTCCGGGAGTGAATCGGAGCTGAAACGAATGGAACTCGGTTTCCGAATAATCCTCGTAGGGGGTAGTACACGAGGTCTGGAGCAAAAATTGAGGCGGCCCGTTTTTTCGATTTCTTTTCATAATTTGTCCCTATGGATTTATGAAATTGCATTCGCGTCCATTCGGGGTCGTCCGGGAGTGAATCGGAGCTGAAACGAATGGAACTCGGTTTCCGAATAATCCTCGTAGGGGGTAGTACACGAGGTCTGGAGCAAAAATTGAGGCGGCCCGTTTTTTCGATTTCTTTTCATAATTTGTCCCTATGGATTTATGAAATTGCATTCGCGTCCATTCGGGGTCGTCCGGGAGTGAATCGGAGCTGAAACGAATGGAACTCGGTTTCCGAATAATCCTCGTAGGGGGTAGTACACGAGGTCTGGAGCAAAAATTGAGGCGGCCCGTTTTTTCGATTTCTTTTCATAATTTGTCCCTATGGATTTATGAAATTGCATTCGCGTCCATTCGGGGTCGTCCGGGAGTGAATCGGAGCTGAAACGAATGGAACTCGGTTTCCGAATAATCCTCGTAGGGGGTAGTACACGAGGTCTGGAGCAAAAATTGAGGCGGCCCGTTTTTTCGATTTCTTTTCATAATTTGTCCCTATGGATTTATGAAATTGCATTCGCGTCCATTCGGGGTCGTCCGGGAGTGAATCGGAGCTGAAACGAATGGAACTCGGTTTCCGAATAATCCTCGTAGGGGGTAGTACACGAGGTCTGGAGCAAAAATTGAGGCGGCCCAGTTTTTTCGATTTCTTTTCATAATTTGTCCCTATGGATTTATGAAATTGCATTCGCGTCCATTCGGGGTCGTCCGGGAGTGAATCGGAGCTGAAACGAATGGAACTCGGTTTCCGAATAATCCTCGTAGGGGGTAGTACACGAGGTCTGGAGCAAAAATTGAGGCGGCCCGTTTTTTCGATTTCTTTTCATAATTTGTCCCTATGGATTTATGAAATTGCATTCGCGTCCATTCGGGGTCGTCCGGGAGTGAATCGGAGCTGAAACGAATGGAACTCGGTTTCCGAATAATCCTCGTAGGGGGTAGTACACGAGGTCTGGAGCAAAAATTGAGGCGGCCCGTTTTTTCGATTTCTTTTCATAATTTGTCCCTATGGATTTATGAAATTGCATTCGCGTCCATTCGGGGTCGTCCGGGAGTGAATCGGAGCTGAAACGAATGGAACTCGGTTTCCGAATAATCCTCGTAGGGGGTAGTACACGAGGTCTGGAGCAAAAATTGAGGCGGCCCAGTTTTTTCGATTTCTTTTCATAATTTGTCCCTATGGATTTATGAAATTGCATTCGCGTCCATTCGGGGTCGTCCGGGAGTGAATCGGAGCTGAAACGAATGGAACTCGGTTTCCGAATAATCCTCGTAGGGGGTAGTACACGAGGTCTGGAGCAAAAATTGAGGCGGCCCAGTTTTTTCGATTTCTTTTCATAATTTGTCCCTATGGATTTATGAAATTGCATTCGCGTCCATTCGGGGTCGTCCGGGAGTGAATCGGAGCTGAAACGAATGGAACTCGGTTTCCGAATAATCCTCGTAGGGGGTAGTACACGAGGTCTGGAGCAAAAATTGAGGCGGCCCGTTTTTTCGATTTCTTTTCATAATTTGTCCCTATGGATTTATGAAATTGCATTCGCGTCCATTCGGGGTCGTCCGGGAGTGAATCGGAGCTGAAACGAATGGAACTCGGTTTCCGAATAATCCTCGTAGGGGGTAGTACACGAGGTCTGGAGCAAAAATTGAGGCGGCCCGTTTTTTCGATTTCTTTTCATAATTTGTCCCTATGGATTTATGAAATTGCATTCGCGTCCATTCGGGGTCGTCCGGGAGTGAATCGGAGCTGAAACGAATGGAACTCGGTTTCCGAATAATCCTCGTAGGGGGTAGTACACGAGGTCTGGAGCAAAAATTGAGGCGGCCCGTTTTTTTCGATTTCTTTTCATAATTTGTCCCTATGGATTTATGAAATTGCATTCGCGTCCATTCGGGGTCGTCCGGGAGTGAATCGGAGCTGAAACGAATGGAACTCGGTTTCCGAATAATCCTCGTAGGGGGTAGTACACGAGGTCTGGAGCAAAAATTGAGGCGGCCCGTTTTTTCGATTTCTTTTCATAATTTGTCCCTATGGATTTATGAAATTGCATTCGCGTCCATTCGGGGTCGTCCGGGAGTGAATCGGAGCTGAAACGAATGGAACTCGGTTTCCGAATAATCCTCGTAGGGGGTAGTACACGAGGTCTGGAGCAAAAATTGAGGCGGCCCGTTTTTTCGATTTCTTTTCATAATTTGTCCCTATGGATTTATGAAATTGCATTCGCGTCCATTCGGGGTCGTCCGGGAGTGAATCGGAGCTGAAACGAATGGAACTCGGTTTCCGAATAATCCTCGTAGGGGGTAGTACACGAGGTCTGGAGCAAAAATTGAGGCGGCCCGTTTTTTCGATTTCTTTTCATAATTTGTCCCTATGGATTTATGAAATTGCATTCGCGTCCATTCGGGGTCGTCCGGGAGTGAATCGGAGCTGAAACGAATGGAACTCGGTTTCCGAATAATCCTCGTAGGGGGTAGTACACGAGGTCTGGAGCAAAAATTGAGGCGGCCCAGTTTTTTCGATTTCTTTTCATAATTTGTCCCTATGGATTTATGAAATTGCATTCGCGTCCATTCGGGGTCGTCCGGGAGTGAATCGGAGCTGAAACGAATGGAACTCGGTTTCCGAATAATCCTCGTAGGGGGTAGTACACGAGGTCTGGAGCAAAAATTGAGGCGGCCCGTTTTTTCGATTTCTTTTCATAATTTGTCCCTATGGATTTATGAAATTGCATTCGCGTCCATTCGGGGTCGTCCGGGAGTGAATCGGAGCTGAAACGAATGGAACTCGGTTTCCGAATAATCCTCGTAGGGGGTAGTACACGAGGTCTGGAGCAAAAATTGAGGCGGCCCGTTTTTTCGATTTCTTTTCATAATTTGTCCCTATGGATTTATGAAATTGCATTCGCGTCCATTCGGGGTCGTCCGGGAGTGAATCGGAGCTGAAACGAATGGAACTCGGTTTCCGAATAATCCTCGTAGGGGGTAGTACACGAGGTCTGGAGCAAAAATTGAGGCGGCCCATTTTTTCGATTTCTTTCATAATTTGTCCCTATGGATTTATGAAATTGCATTCGCGTCCATTCGGGGTCGTCCGGGAGTGAATCGGAGCTGAAACGAATGGAACTCGGTTTCCGAATAATCCTCGTAGGGGGTAGTACACGAGGTCTGGAGCAAAAATTGAGGCGGCCCGTTTTTTCGATTTCTTTTCATAATTTGTCCCTATGGATTTATGAAATTGCATTCGCGTCCATTCGGGGTCGTCCGGGAGTGAATCGGAGCTGAAACGAATGGAACTCGGTTTCCGAATAATCCTCGTAGGGGGTAGTACACGAGGTCTGGAGCAAAAATTGAGGCGGCCCAGTTTTTTCGATTTCTTTTCATAATTTGTCCCTATGGATTTATGAAATTGCATTCGCGTCCATTCGGGGTCGTCCGGGAGTGAATCGGAGCTGAAACGAATGGAACTCGGTTTCCGAATAATCCTCGTAGGGGGTAGTACACGAGGTCTGGAGCAAAAATTGAGGCGGCCCGTTTTTTCGATTTCTTTTCATAATTTGTCCCTATGGATTTATGAAATTGCATTCGCGTCCATTCGGGGTCGTCCGGGAGTGAATCGGAGCTGAAACGAATGGAACTCGGTTTCCGAATAATCCTCGTAGGGGGTAGTACACGAGGTCTGGAGCAAAAATTGAGGCGGCCCGTTTTTTCGATTTCTTTTCATAATTTGTCCCTATGGATTTATGAAATTGCATTCGCGTCCATTCGGGGTCGTCCGGGAGTGAATCGGAGCTGAAACGAATGGAACTCGGTTTCCGAATAATCCTCGTAGGGGGTAGTACACGAGGTCTGGAGCAAAAATTGAGGCGGCCCGTTTTTTCGATTTCTTTTCATAATTTGTCCCTATGGATTTATGAAATTGCATTCGCGTCCATTCGGGGTCGTCCGGGAGTGAATCGGAGCTGAAACGAATGGAACTCGGTTTCCGAATAATCCTCGTAGGGGGTAGTACACGAGGTCTGGAGCAAAAATTGAGGCGGCCCGTTTTTTCGATTTCTTTTCATAATTTGTCCCTATGGATTTATGAAATTGCATTCGCGTCCATTCGGGGTCGTCCGGGAGTGAATCGGAGCTGAAACGAATGGAACTCGGTTTCCGAATAATCCTCGTAGGGGGTAGTACACGAGGTCTGGAGCAAAAATTGAGGCGGCCCGTTTTTTCGATTTCTTTTCATAATTTGTCCCTATGGATTTATGAAATTGCATTCGCGTCCATTCGGGGTCGTCCGGGAGTGAATCGGAGCTGAAACGAATGGAACTCGGTTTCCGAATAATCCTCGTAGGGGGTAGTACACGAGGTCTGGAGCAAAAATTGAGGCGGCCCGTTTTTTCGATTTCTTTTCATAATTTGTCCCTATGGATTTATGAAATTGCATTCGCGTCCATTCGGGGTCGTCCGGGAGTGAATCGGAGCTGAAACGAATGGAACTCGGTTTCCGAATAATCCTCGTAGGGGGTAGTACACGAGGTCTGGAGCAAAAATTGAGGCGGCCCGTTTTTTCGATTTCTTTTCATAATTTGTCCCTATGGATTTATGAAATTGCATTCGCGTCCATTCGGGGTCGTCCGGGAGTGAATCGGAGCTGAAACGAATGGAACTCGGTTTCCGAATAATCCTCGTAGGGGGTAGTACACGAGGTCTGGAGCAAAAATTGAGGCGGCCCATTTTTTCGATTTCTTTTCATAATTTGTCCCTATGGATTTATGAAATTGCATTCGCGTCCATTCGGGGTCGTCCGGGAGTGAATCGGAGCTGAAACGAATGGAACTCGGTTTCCGAATAATCCTCGTAGGGGGTAGTACACGAGGTCTGGAGCAAAAATTGAGGCGGCCCGTTTTTTCGATTTCTTTTCATAATTTGTCCCTATGGATTTATGAAATTGCATTCGCGTCCATTCGGGGTCGTCCGGGAGTGAATCGGAGCTGAAACGAATGGAACTCGGTTTCCGAATAATCCTCGTAGGGGGTAGTACACGAGGTCTGGAGCAAAAATTGAGGCGGCCCGTTTTTTCGATTTCTTTTCATAATTTGTCCCTATGGATTTATGAAATTGCATTCGCGTCCATTCGGGGTCGTCCGGGAGTGAATCGGAGCTGAAACGAATGGAACTCGGTTTCCGAATAATCCTCGTAGGGGGTAGTACACGAGGTCTGGAGCAAAAATTGAGGCGGCCCGTTTTTTCGATTTCTTTTCATAATTTGTCCCTATGGATTTATGAAATTGCATTCGCGTCCATTCGGGGTCGTCCGGGAGTGAATCGGAGCTGAAACGAATGGAACTCGGTTTCCGAATAATCCTCGTAGGGGGTAGTACACGAGGTCTGGAGCAAAAATTGAGGCGGCCCGTTTTTTCGATTTCTTTTCATAATTTGTCCCTATGGATTTATGAAATTGCATTCGCGTCCATTCGGGGTCGTCCGGGAGTGAATCGGAGCTGAAACGAATGGAACTCGGTTTCCGAATAATCCTCGTAGGGGGTAGTACACGAGGTCTGGAGCAAAAATTGAGGCGGCCCGTTTTTTCGATTTCTTTTCATAATTTGTCCCTATGGATTTATGAAATTGCATTCGCGTCCATTCGGGGTCGTCCGGGAGTGAATCGGAGCTGAAACGAATGGAACTCGGTTTCCGAATAATCCTCGTAGGGGGTAGTACACGAGGTCTGGAGCAAAAATTGAGGCGGCCCGTTTTTTCGATTTCTTTTCATAATTTGTCCCTATGGATTTATGAAATTGCATTCGCGTCCATTCGGGGTCGTCCGGGAGTGAATCGGAGCTGAAACGAATGGAACTCGGTTTCCGAATAATCCTCGTAGGGGGTAGTACACGAGGTCTGGAGCAAAAATTGAGGCGGCCCGTTTTTTCGATTTCTTTTCATAATTTGTCCCTATGGATTTATGAAATTGCATTCGCGTCCATTCGGGGTCGTCCGGGAGTGAATCGGAGCTGAAACGAATGGAACTCGGTTTCCGAATAATCCTCGTAGGGGGTAGTACACGAGGTCTGGAGCAAAAATTGAGGCGGCCCGTTTTTTCGATTTCTTTTCATAATTTGTCCCTATGGATTTATGAAATTGCATTCGCGTCCATTCGGGGTCGTCCGGGAGTGAATCGGAGCTGAAACGAATGGAACTCGGTTTCCGAATAATCCTCGTAGGGGGTAGTACACGAGGTCTGGAGCAAAAATTGAGGCGGCCCGTTTTTTCGATTTCTTTTCATAATTTGTCCCTATGGATTTATGAAATTGCATTCGCGTCCATTCGGGGTCGTCCGGGAGTGAATCGGAGCTGAAACGAATGGAACTCGGTTTCCGAATAATCCTCGTAGGGGGTAGTACACGAGGTCTGGAGCAAAAATTGAGGCGGCCCGTTTTTTCGATTTCTTTTCATAATTTGTCCCTATGGATTTATGAAATTGCATTCGCGTCCATTCGGGGTCGTCCGGGAGTGAATCGGAGCTGAAACGAATGGAACTCGGTTTCCGAATAATCCTCGTAGGGGGTAGTACACGAGGTCTGGAGCAAAAATTGAGGCGGCCCGTTTTTTCGATTTCTTTTCATAATTTGTCCCTATGGATTTATGAAATTGCATTCGCGTCCATTCGGGGTCGTCCGGGAGTGAATCGGAGCTGAAACGAATGGAACTCGGTTTCCGAATAATCCTCGTAGGGGGTAGTACACGAGGTCTGGAGCAAAAATTGAGGCGGCCCGTTTTTTCGATTTCTTTTCATAATTTGTCCCTATGGATTTATGAAATTGCATTCGCGTCCATTCGGGGTCGTCCGGGAGTGAATCGGAGCTGAAACGAATGGAACTCGGTTTCCGAATAATCCTCGTAGGGGGTAGTACACGAGGTCTGGAGCAAAAATTGAGGCGGCCCGTTTTTTCGATTTCTTTTCATAATTTGTCCCTATGGATTTATGAAATTGCATTCGCGTCCATTCGGGGTCGTCCGGGAGTGAATCGGAGCTGAAACGAATGGAACTCGGTTTCCGAATAATCCTCGTAGGGGGTAGTACACGAGGTCTGGAGCAAAAATTGAGGCGGCCCGTTTTTTCGATTTCTTTTCATAATTTGTCCCTATGGATTTATGAAATTGCATTCGCGTCCATTCGGGGTCGTCCGGGAGTGAATCGGAGCTGAAACGAATGGAACTCGGTTTCCGAATAATCCTCGTAGGGGGTAGTACACGAGGTCTGGAGCAAAAATTGAGGCGGCCCGTTTTTTCGATTTCTTTTCATAATTTGTCCCTATGGATTTATGAAATTGCATTCGCGTCCATTCGGGGTCGTCCGGGAGTGAATCGGAGCTGAAACGAATGGAACTCGGTTTCCGAATAATCCTCGTAGGGGGTAGTACACGAGGTCTGGAGCAAAAATTGAGGCGGCCCGTTTTTTCGATTTCTTTTCATAATTTGTCCCTATGGATTTATGAAATTGCATTCGCGTCCATTCGGGGTCGTCCGGGAGTGAATCGGAGCTGAAACGAATGGAACTCGGTTTCCGAATAATCCTCGTAGGGGGTAGTACACGAGGTCTGGAGCAAAAATTGAGGCGGCCCGTTTTTTCGATTTCTTTTCATAATTTGTCCCTATGGATTTATGAAATTGCATTCGCGTCCATTCGGGGTCGTCCGGGAGTGAATCGGAGCTGAAACGAATGGAACTCGGTTTCCGAATAATCCTCGTAGGGGGTAGTACACGAGGTCTGGAGCAAAAATTGAGGCGGCCCGTTTTTTCGATTTCTTTCATAATTTGTCCCTATGGATTTATGAAATTGCATTCGCGTCCATTCGGGGTCGTCCGGGAGTGAATCGGAGCTGAAACGAATGGAACTCGGTTTCCGAATAATCCTCGTAGGGGGTAGTACACGAGGTCTGGAGCAAAAATTGAGGCGGCCCGTTTTTTCGATTTCTTTTCATAATTTGTCCCTATGGATTTATGAAATTGCATTCGCGTCCATTCGGGGTCGTCCGGGAGTGAATCGGAGCTGAAACGAATGGAACTCGGTTTCCGAATAATCCTCGTAGGGGGTAGTACACGAGGTCTGGAGCAAAAATTGAGGCGGCCCGTTTTTTCGATTTCTTTTCATAATTTGTCCCTATGGATTTATGAAATTGCATTCGCGTCCATTCGGGGTCGTCCGGGAGTGAATCGGAGCTGAAACGAATGGAACTCGGTTTCCGAATAATCCTCGTAGGGGGTAGTACACGAGGTCTGGAGCAAAAATTGAGGCGGCCCGTTTTTTCGATTTCTTTTCATAATTTGTCCCTATGGATTTATGAAATTGCATTCGCGTCCATTCGGGGTCGTCCGGGAGTGAATCGGAGCTGAAACGAATGGAACTCGGTTTCCGAATAATCCTCGTAGGGGGTAGTACACGAGGTCTGGAGCAAAAATTGAGGCGGCCCGTTTTTTCGATTTCTTTTCATAATTTGTCCCTATGGATTTATGAAATTGCATTCGCGTCCATTCGGGGTCGTCCGGGAGTGAATCGGAGCTGAAACGAATGGAACTCGGTTTCCGAATAATCCTCGTAGGGGGTAGTACACGAGGTCTGGAGCAAAAATTGAGGCGGCCCGTTTTTTCGATTTCTTTCATAATTTGTCCCTATGGATTTATGAAATTGCATTCGCGTCCATTCAGGGTCGTCCGGGAGTGAATCGGGGCTAAAATAAATCGAACTCGGTTTCCGAATAATCCTCGTAGGGGGTAGTACACGAGGTCTGGAGCAAAAATTGAGGCGGCCCGTTTTTTCGATTTCTTTTCATAATTTGTCCCTATGGATTTATGAAATTGCATTCGCGTCCATTCGGGGTCGTCCGGGAGTGAATCGGAGCTGAAACGAATGGAACTCGGTTTCCGAATAATCCTCGTAGGGGGTAGTACACGAGGTCTGGAGCAAAAATTGAGGCGGCCCGTTTTTTCGATTTCTTTTCATAATTTGTCCCTATGGATTTATGAAATTGCATTCGCGTCCATTCGGGGTCGTCCGGGAGTGAATCGGAGCTGAAACGAATGGAACTCGGTTTCCGAATAATCCTCGTAGGGGGTAGTACACGAGGTCTGGAGCAAAAATTGAGGCGGCCCGTTTTTTCGATTTCTTTTCATAATTTGTCCCTATGGATTTATGAAATTGCATTCGCGTCCATTCGGGGTCGTCCGGGAGTGAATCGGAGCTGAAACGAATGGAACTCGGTTTCCGAATAATCCTCGTAGGGGGTAGTACACGAGGTCTGGAGCAAAAATTGAGGCGGCCCGTTTTTTCGATTTCTTTTCATAATTTGTCCCTATGGATTTATGAAATTGCATTCGCGTCCATTCGGGGTCGTCCGGGAGTGAATCGGAGCTGAAACGAATGGAACTCGGTTTCCGAATAATCCTCGTAGGGGGTAGTACACGAGGTCTGGAGCAAAAATTGAGGCGGCCCGTTTTTTCGATTTCTTTTCATAATTTGTCCCTATGGATTTATGAAATTGCATTCGCGTCCATTCGGGGTCGTCCGGGAGTGAATCGGAGCTGAAACGAATGGAACTCGGTTTCCGAATAATCCTCGTAGGGGGTAGTACACGAGGTCTGGAGCAAAAATTGAGGCGGCCCGTTTTTTCGATTTCTTTTCATAATTTGTCCCTATGGATTTATGAAATTGCATTCGCGTCCATTCGGGGTCGTCCGGGAGTGAATCGGAGCTGAAACGAATGGAACTCGGTTTCCGAATAATCCTCGTAGGGGGTAGTACACGAGGTCTGGAGCAAAAATTGAGGCGGCCCGTTTTTTCGATTTCTTTTCATAATTTGTCCCTATGGATTTATGAAATTGCATTCGCGTCCATTCGGGGTCGTCCGGGAGTGAATCGGAGCTGAAACGAATGGAACTCGGTTTCC
The DNA here is from genome assembly GCF_009905375.1 of Apium graveolens. Taxonomy (NCBI): domain Eukaryota; kingdom Viridiplantae; phylum Streptophyta; class Magnoliopsida; order Apiales; family Apiaceae; genus Apium; species Apium graveolens. The sequence goes on from NC_133651.1 coordinate 318,374, forward strand.
GAATAATCCTCGTAGGGGGTAGTACACGAGGTCTGGAGCAAAAATTGAGGCGGCCCGTTTTTTCGATTTCTTTTCATAATTTGTCCCTATGGATTTATGAAATTGCATTCGCGTCCATTCGGGGTCGTCCGGGAGTGAATCGGAGCTGAAACGAATGGAACTCGGTTTCCGAATAATCCTCGTAGGGGGTAGTACACGAGGTCTGGAGCAAAAATTGAGGCGGCCCGTTTTTTCGATTTCTTTTCATAATTTGTCCCTATGGATTTATGAAATTGCATTCGCGTCCATTCGGGGTCGTCCGGGAGTGAATCGGAGCTGAAACGAATGGAACTCGGTTTCCGAATAATCCTCGTAGGGGGTAGTACACGAGGTCTGGAGCAAAAATTGAGGCGGCCCGTTTTTTCGATTTCTTTTCATAATTTGTCCCTATGGATTTATGAAATTGCATTCGCGTCCATTCGGGGTCGTCCGGGAGTGAATCGGAGCTGAAACGAATGGAACTCGGTTTCCGAATAATCCTCGTAGGGGGTAGTACACGAGGTCTGGAGCAAAAATTGAGGCGGCCCGTTTTTTCGATTTCTTTTCATAATTTGTCCCTATGGATTTATGAAATTGCATTCGCGTCCATTCGGGGTCGTCCGGGAGTGAATCGGAGCTGAAACGAATGGAACTCGGTTTCCGAATAATCCTCGTAGGGGGTAGTACACGAGGTCTGGAGCAAAAATTGAGGCGGCCCGTTTTTTCGATTTCTTTTCATAATTTGTCCCTATGGATTTATGAAATTGCATTCGCGTCCATTCGGGGTCGTCCGGGAGTGAATCGGAGCTGAAACGAATGGAACTCGGTTTCCGAATAATCCTCGTAGGGGGTAGTACACGAGGTCTGGAGCAAAAATTGAGGCGGCCCGTTTTTTCGATTTCTTTTCATAATTTGTCCCTATGGATTTATGAAATTGCATTCGCGTCCATTCGGGGTCGTCCGGGAGTGAATCGGAGCTGAAACGAATGGAACTCGGTTTCCGAATAATCCTCGTAGGGGGTAGTACACGAGGTCTGGAGCAAAAATTGAGGCGGCCCGTTTTTTCGATTTCTTTTCATAATTTGTCCCTATGGATTTATGAAATTGCATTCGCGTCCATTCGGGGTCGTCCGGGAGTGAATCGGAGCTGAAACGAATGGAACTCGGTTTCCGAATAATCCTCGTAGGGGGTAGTACACGAGGTCTGGAGCAAAAATTGAGGCGGCCCGTTTTTTCGATTTCTTTTCATAATTTGTCCCTATGGATTTATGAAATTGCATTCGCGTCCATTCGGGGTCGTCCGGGAGTGAATCGGAGCTGAAACGAATGGAACTCGGTTTCCGAATAATCCTCGTAGGGGGTAGTACACGAGGTCTGGAGCAAAAATTGAGGCGGCCCGTTTTTTCGATTTCTTTTCATAATTTGTCCCTATGGATTTATGAAATTGCATTCGCGTCCATTCGGGGTCGTCCGGGAGTGAATCGGAGCTGAAACGAATGGAACTCGGTTTCCGAATAATCCTCGTAGGGGGTAGTACACGAGGTCTGGAGCAAAAATTGAGGCGGCCCGTTTTTTCGATTTCTTTTCATAATTTGTCCCTATGGATTTATGAAATTGCATTCGCGTCCATTCGGGGTCGTCCGGGAGTGAATCGGAGCTGAAACGAATGGAACTCGGTTTCCGAATAATCCTCGTAGGGGGTAGTACACGAGGTCTGGAGCAAAAATTGAGGCGGCCCGTTTTTTCGATTTCTTTTCATAATTTGTCCCTATGGATTTATGAAATTGCATTCGCGTCCATTCGGGGTCGTCCGGGAGTGAATCGGAGCTGAAACGAATGGAACTCGGTTTCCGAATAATCCTCGTAGGGGGTAGTACACGAGGTCTGGAGCAAAAATTGAGGCGGCCCGTTTTTTCGATTTCTTTTCATAATTTGTCCCTATGGATTTATGAAATTGCATTCGCGTCCATTCGGGGTCGTCCGGGAGTGAATCGGAGCTGAAACGAATGGAACTCGGTTTCCGAATAATCCTCGTAGGGGGTAGTACACGAGGTCTGGAGCAAAAATTGAGGCGGCCCGTTTTTTCGATTTCTTTTCATAATTTGTCCCTATGGATTTATGAAATTGCATTCGCGTCCATTCGGGGTCGTCCGGGAGTGAATCGGAGCTGAAACGAATGGAACTCGGTTTCCGAATAATCCTCGTAGGGGGTAGTACACGAGGTCTGGAGCAAAAATTGAGGCGGCCCGTTTTTTCGATTTCTTTTCATAATTTGTCCCTATGGATTTATGAAATTGCATTCGCGTCCATTCGGGGTCGTCCGGGAGTGAATCGGAGCTGAAACGAATGGAACTCGGTTTCCGAATAATCCTCGTAGGGGGTAGTACACGAGGTCTGGAGCAAAAATTGAGGCGGCCCGTTTTTTCGATTTCTTTTCATAATTTGTCCCTATGGATTTATGAAATTGCATTCGCGTCCATTCGGGGTCGTCCGGGAGTGAATCGGAGCTGAAACGAATGGAACTCGGTTTCCGAATAATCCTCGTAGGGGGTAGTACACGAGGTCTGGAGCAAAAATTGAGGCGGCCCGTTTTTTCGATTTCTTTTCATAATTTGTCCCTATGGATTTATGAAATTGCATTCGCGTCCATTCGGGGTCGTCCGGGAGTGAATCGGAGCTGAAACGAATGGAACTCGGTTTCCGAATAATCCTCGTAGGGGGTAGTACACGAGGTCTGGAGCAAAAATTGAGGCGGCCCGTTTTTTCGATTTCTTTTCATAATTTGTCCCTATGGATTTATGAAATTGCATTCGCGTCCATTCGGGGTCGTCCGGGAGTGAATCGGAGCTGAAACGAATGGAACTCGGTTTCCGAATAATCCTCGTAGGGGGTAGTACACGAGGTCTGGAGCAAAAATTGAGGCGGCCCGTTTTTTCGATTTCTTTTCATAATTTGTCCCTATGGATTTATGAAATTGCATTCGCGTCCATTCGGGGTCGTCCGGGAGTGAATCGGAGCTGAAACGAATGGAACTCGGTTTCCGAATAATCCTCGTAGGGGGTAGTACACGAGGTCTGGAGCAAAAATTGAGGCGGCCCGTTTTTTCGATTTCTTTTCATAATTTGTCCCTATGGATTTATGAAATTGCATTCGCGTCCATTCGGGGTCGTCCGGGAGTGAATCGGAGCTGAAACGAATGGAACTCGGTTTCCGAATAATCCTCGTAGGGGGTAGTACACGAGGTCTGGAGCAAAAATTGAGGCGGCCCGTTTTTTCGATTTCTTTTCATAATTTGTCCCTATGGATTTATGAAATTGCATTCGCGTCCATTCGGGGTCGTCCGGGAGTGAATCGGAGCTGAAACGAATGGAACTCGGTTTCCGAATAATCCTCGTAGGGGGTAGTACACGAGGTCTGGAGCAAAAATTGAGGCGGCCCGTTTTTTCGATTTCTTTTCATAATTTGTCCCTATGGATTTATGAAATTGCATTCGCGTCCATTCGGGGTCGTCCGGGAGTGAATCGGAGCTGAAACGAATGGAACTCGGTTTCCGAATAATCCTCGTAGGGGGTAGTACACGAGGTCTGGAGCAAAAATTGAGGCGGCCCGTTTTTTCGATTTCTTTTCATAATTTGTCCCTATGGATTTATGAAATTGCATTCGCGTCCATTCGGGGTCGTCCGGGAGTGAATCGGAGCTGAAACGAATGGAACTCGGTTTCCGAATAATCCTCGTAGGGGGTAGTACACGAGGTCTGGAGCAAAAATTGAGGCGGCCCAGTTTTTTCGATTTCTTTTCATAATTTGTCCCTATGGATTTATGAAATTGCATTCGCGTCCATTCGGGGTCGTCCGGGAGTGAATCGGAGCTGAAACGAATGGAACTCGGTTTCCGAATAATCCTCGTAGGGGGTAGTACACGAGGTCTGGAGCAAAAATTGAGGCGGCCCGTTTTTTCGATTTCTTTTCATAATTTGTCCCTATGGATTTATGAAATTGCATTCGCGTCCATTCGGGGTCGTCCGGGAGTGAATCGGAGCTGAAACGAATGGAACTCGGTTTCCGAATAATCCTCGTAGGGGGTAGTACACGAGGTCTGGAGCAAAAATTGAGGCGGCCCGTTTTTTCGATTTCTTTTCATAATTTGTCCCTATGGATTTATGAAATTGCATTCGCGTCCATTCGGGGTCGTCCGGGAGTGAATCGGAGCTGAAACGAATGGAACTCGGTTTCCGAATAATCCTCGTAGGGGGTAGTACACGAGGTCTGGAGCAAAAATTGAGGCGGCCCGTTTTTTTCGATTTCTTTTCATAATTTGTCCCTATGGATTTATGAAATTGCATTCGCGTCCATTCGGGGTCGTCCGGGAGTGAATCGGAGCTGAAACGAATGGAACTCGGTTTCCGAATAATCCTCGTAGGGGGTAGTACACGAGGTCTGGAGCAAAAATTGAGGCGGCCCGTTTTTTCGATTTCTTTTCATAATTTGTCCCTATGGATTTATGAAATTGCATTCGCGTCCATTCGGGGTCGTCCGGGAGTGAATCGGAGCTGAAACGAATGGAACTCGGTTTCCGAATAATCCTCGTAGGGGGTAGTACACGAGGTCTGGAGCAAAAATTGAGGCGGCCCGTTTTTTTCGATTTCTTTTCATAATTTGTCCCTATGGATTTATGAAATTGCATTCGCGTCCATTCGGGGTCGTCCGGGAGTGAATCGGAGCTGAAACGAATGGAACTCGGTTTCCGAATAATCCTCGTAGGGGGTAGTACACGAGGTCTGGAGCAAAAATTGAGGCGGCCCGTTTTTTCGATTTCTTTTCATAATTTGTCCCTATGGATTTATGAAATTGCATTCGCGTCCATTCGGGGTCGTCCGGGAGTGAATCGGAGCTGAAACGAATGGAACTCGGTTTCCGAATAATCCTCGTAGGGGGTAGTACACGAGGTCTGGAGCAAAAATTGAGGCGGCCCGTTTTTTCGATTTCTTTTCATAATTTGTCCCTATGGATTTATGAAATTGCATTCGCGTCCATTCGGGGTCGTCCGGGAGTGAATCGGAGCTGAAACGAATGGAACTCGGTTTCCGAATAATCCTCGTAGGGGGTAGTACACGAGGTCTGGAGCAAAAATTGAGGCGGCCCGTTTTTTCGATTTCATTTTCATAATTTGTCCCTATGGATTTATGAAATTGCATTCGCGTCCATTCGGGGTCGTCCGGGAGTGAATCGGAGCTGAAACGAATGGAACTCGGTTTCCGAATAATCCTCGTAGGGGGTAGTACACGAGGTCTGGAGCAAAAATTGAGGCGGCCCGTTTTTTCGATTTCTTTTCATAATTTGTCCCTATGGATTTATGAAATTGCATTCGCGTCCATTCGGGGTCGTCCGGGAGTGAATCGGAGCTGAAACGAATGGAACTCGGTTTCCGAATAATCCTCGTAGGGGGTAGTACACGAGGTCTGGAGCAAAAATTGAGGCGGCCCGTTTTTTCGATTTCTTTTCATAATTTGTCCCTATGGATTTATGAAATTGCATTCGCGTCCATTCGGGGTCGTCCGGGAGTGAATCGGAGCTGAAACGAATGGAACTCGGTTTCCGAATAATCCTCGTAGGGGGTAGTACACGAGGTCTGGAGCAAAAATTGAGGCGGCCCGTTTTTTTCGATTTCTTTTCATAATTTGTCCCTATGGATTTATGAAATTGCATTCGCGTCCATTCGGGGTCGTCCGGGAGTGAATCGGAGCTGAAACGAATGGAACTCGGTTTCCGAATAATCCTCGTAGGGGGTAGTACACGAGGTCTGGAGCAAAAATTGAGGCGGCCCGTTTTTTCGATTTCTTTTCATAATTTGTCCCTATGGATTTATGAAATTGCATTCGCGTCCATTCGGGGTCGTCCGGGAGTGAATCGGAGCTGAAACGAATGGAACTCGGTTTCCGAATAATCCTCGTAGGGGGTAGTACACGAGGTCTGGAGCAAAAATTGAGGCGGCCCGTTTTTTCGATTTCTTTTCATAATTTGTCCCTATGGATTTATGAAATTGCATTCGCGTCCATTCGGGGTCGTCCGGGAGTGAATCGGAGCTGAAACGAATGGAACTCGGTTTCCGAATAATCCTCGTAGGGGGTAGTACACGAGGTCTGGAGCAAAAATTGAGGCGGCCCGTTTTTTCGATTTCTTTTCATAATTTGTCCCTATGGATTTATGAAATTGCATTCGCGTCCATTCGGGGTCGTCCGGGAGTGAATCGGAGCTGAAACGAATGGAACTCGGTTTCCGAATAATCCTCGTAGGGGGTAGTACACGAGGTCTGGAGCAAAAATTGAGGCGGCCCGTTTTTTCGATTTCTTTTCATAATTTGTCCCTATGGATTTATGAAATTGCATTCGCGTCCATTCGGGGTCGTCCGGGAGTGAATCGGAGCTGAAACGAATGGAACTCGGTTTCCGAATAATCCTCGTAGGGGGTAGTACACGAGGTCTGGAGCAAAAATTGAGGCGGCCCGTTTTTTCGATTTCTTTTCATAATTTGTCCCTATGGATTTATGAAATTGCATTCGCGTCCATTCGGGGTCGTCCGGGAGTGAATCGGAGCTGAAACGAATGGAACTCGGTTTCCGAATAATCCTCGTAGGGGGTAGTACACGAGGTCTGGAGCAAAAATTGAGGCGGCCCGTTTTTTCGATTTCTTTTCATAATTTGTCCCTATGGATTTATGAAATTGCATTCGCGTCCATTCGGGGTCGTCCGGGAGTGAATCGGAGCTGAAACGAATGGAACTCGGTTTCCGAATAATCCTCGTAGGGGGTAGTACACGAGGTCTGGAGCAAAAATTGAGGCGGCCCGTTTTTTCGATTTCTTTTCATAATTTGTCCCTATGGATTTATGAAATTGCATTCGCGTCCATTCGGGGTCGTCCGGGAGTGAATCGGAGCTGAAACGAATGGAACTCGGTTTCCGAATAATCCTCGTAGGGGGTAGTACACGAGGTCTGGAGCAAAAATTGAGGCGGCCCGTTTTTTCGATTTCTTTTCATAATTTGTCCCTATGGATTTATGAAATTGCATTCGCGTCCATTCGGGGTCGTCCGGGAGTGAATCGGAGCTGAAACGAATGGAACTCGGTTTCCGAATAATCCTCGTAGGGGGTAGTACACGAGGTCTGGAGCAAAAATTGAGGCGGCCCGTTTTTTCGATTTCTTTTCATAATTTGTCCCTATGGATTTATGAAATTGCATTCGCGTCCATTCGGGGTCGTCCGGGAGTGAATCGGAGCTGAAACGAATGGAACTCGGTTTCCGAATAATCCTCGTAGGGGGTAGTACACGAGGTCTGGAGCAAAAATTGAGGCGGCCCGTTTTTTCGATTTCTTTTCATAATTTGTCCCTATGGATTTATGAAATTGCATTCGCGTCCATTCGGGGTCGTCCGGGAGTGAATCGGAGCTGAAACGAATGGAACTCGGTTTCCGAATAATCCTCGTAGGGGGTAGTACACGAGGTCTGGAGCAAAAATTGAGGCGGCCCGTTTTTTCGATTTCTTTTCATAATTTGTCCCTATGGATTTATGAAATTGCATTCGCGTCCATTCGGGGTCGTCCGGGAGTGAATCGGAGCTGAAACGAATGGAACTCGGTTTCCGAATAATCCTCGTAGGGGGTAGTACACGAGGTCTGGAGCAAAAATTGAGGCGGCCCGTTTTTTCGATTTCTTTTCATAATTTGTCCCTATGGATTTATGAAATTGCATTCGCGTCCATTCGGGGTCGTCCGGGAGTGAATCGGAGCTGAAACGAATGGAACTCGGTTTCCGAATAATCCTCGTAGGGGGTAGTACACGAGGTCTGGAGCAAAAATTGAGGCGGCCCGTTTTTTCGATTTCTTTTCATAATTTGTCCCTATGGATTTATGAAATTGCATTCGCGTCCATTCGGGGTCGTCCGGGAGTGAATCGGAGCTGAAACGAATGGAACTCGGTTTCCGAATAATCCTCGTAGGGGGTAGTACACGAGGTCTGGAGCAAAAATTGAGGCGGCCCGTTTTTTCGATTTCTTTTCATAATTTGTCCCTATGGATTTATGAAATTGCATTCGCGTCCATTCGGGGTCGTCCGGGAGTGAATCGGAGCTGAAACGAATGGAACTCGGTTTCCGAATAATCCTCGTAGGGGGTAGTACACGAGGTCTGGAGCAAAAATTGAGGCGGCCCGTTTTTTCGATTTCTTTTCATAATTTGTCCCTATGGATTTATGAAATTGCATTCGCGTCCATTCGGGGTCGTCCGGGAGTGAATCGGAGCTGAAACGAATGGAACTCGGTTTCCGAATAATCCTCGTAGGGGGTAGTACACGAGGTCTGGAGCAAAAATTGAGGCGGCCCGTTTTTTCGATTTCTTTTCATAATTTGTCCCTATGGATTTATGAAATTGCATTCGCGTCCATTCGGGGTCGTCCGGGAGTGAATCGGAGCTGAAACGAATGGAACTCGGTTTCCGAATAATCCTCGTAGGGGGTAGTACACGAGGTCTGGAGCAAAAATTGAGGCGGCCCGTTTTTTCGATTTCTTTTCATAATTTGTCCCTATGGATTTATGAAATTGCATTCGCGTCCATTCGGGGTCGTCCGGGAGTGAATCGGAGCTGAAACGAATGGAACTCGGTTTCCGAATAATCCTCGTAGGGGGTAGTACACGAGGTCTGGAGCAAAAATTGAGGCGGCCCGTTTTTTCGATTTCTTTTCATAATTTGTCCCTATGGATTTATGAAATTGCATTCGCGTCCATTCGGGGTCGTCCGGGAGTGAATCGGAGCTGAAACGAATGGAACTCGGTTTCCGAATAATCCTCGTAGGGGGTAGTACACGAGGTCTGGAGCAAAAATTGAGGCGGCCCGTTTTTTCGATTTCTTTTCATAATTTGTCCCTATGGATTTATGAAATTGCATTCGCGTCCATTCGGGGTCGTCCGGGAGTGAATCGGAGCTGAAACGAATGGAACTCGGTTTCCGAATAATCCTCGTAGGGGGTAGTACACGAGGTCTGGAGCAAAAATTGAGGCGGCCCGTTTTTTCGATTTCTTTTCATAATTTGTCCCTATGGATTTATGAAATTGCATTCGCGTCCATTCGGGGTCGTCCGGGAGTGAATCGGAGCTGAAACGAATGGAACTCGGTTTCCGAATAATCCTCGTAGGGGGTAGTACACGAGGTCTGGAGCAAAAATTGAGGCGGCCCGTTTTTTCGATTTCTTTTCATAATTTGTCCCTATGGATTTATGAAATTGCATTCGCGTCCATTCGGGGTCGTCCGGGAGTGAATCGGAGCTGAAACGAATGGAACTCGGTTTCCGAATAATCCTCGTAGGGGGTAGTACACGAGGTCTGGAGCAAAAATTGAGGCGGCCCGTTTTTTCGATTTCTTTTCATAATTTGTCCCTATGGATTTATGAAATTGCATTCGCGTCCATTCGGGGTCGTCCGGGAGTGAATCGGAGCTGAAACGAATGGAACTCGGTTTCCGAATAATCCTCGTAGGGGGTAGTACACGAGGTCTGGAGCAAAAATTGAGGCGGCCCGTTTTTTCGATTTCTTTTCATAATTTGTCCCTATGGATTTATGAAATTGCATTCGCGTCCATTCGGGGTCGTCCGGGAGTGAATCGGAGCTGAAACGAATGGAACTCGGTTTCCGAATAATCCTCGTAGGGGGTAGTACACGAGGTCTGGAGCAAAAATTGAGGCGGCCCGTTTTTTCGATTTCTTTTCATAATTTGTCCCTATGGATTTATGAAATTGCATTCGCGTCCATTCGGGGTCGTCCGGGAGTGAATCGGAGCTGAAACGAATGGAACTCGGTTTCCGAATAATCCTCGTAGGGGGTAGTACACGAGGTCTGGAGCAAAAATTGAGGCGGCCCGTTTTTTCGATTTCTTTTCATAATTTGTCCCTATGGATTTATGAAATTGCATTCGCGTCCATTCGGGGTCGTCCGGGAGTGAATCGGAGCTGAAACGAATGGAACTCGGTTTCCGAATAATCCTCGTAGGGGGTAGTACACGAGGTCTGGAGCAAAAATTGAGGCGGCCCGTTTTTTCGATTTCTTTTCATAATTTGTCCCTATGGATTTATGAAATTGCATTCGCGTCCATTCGGGGTCGTCCGGGAGTGAATCGGAGCTGAAACGAATGGAACTCGGTTTCCGAATAATCCTCGTAGGGGGTAGTACACGAGGTCTGGAGCAAAAATTGAGGCGGCCCGTTTTTTTCGATTTCTTTTCATAATTTGTCCCTATGGATTTATGAAATTGCATTCGCGTCCATTCGGGGTCGTCCGGGAGTGAATCGGAGCTGAAACGAATGGAACTCGGTTTCCGAATAATCCTCGTAGGGGGTAGTACACGAGGTCTGGAGCAAAAATTGAGGCGGCCCGTTTTTTCGATTTCTTTTCATAATTTGTCCCTATGGATTTATGAAATTGCATTCGCGTCCATTCGGGGTCGTCCGGGAGTGAATCGGAGCTGAAACGAATGGAACTCGGTTTCCGAATAATCCTCGTAGGGGGTAGTACACGAGGTCTGGAGCAAAAATTGAGGCGGCCCGTTTTTTCGATTTCTTTTCATAATTTGTCCCTATGGATTTATGAAATTGCATTCGCGTCCATTCGGGGTCGTCCGGGAGTGAATCGAAGCTGAAACGAATGAAACTCGGTTTCCGAATAATCCTCTTAGGGGGTAGTACACGAGATCTGGAGCAAAAATTGAGGCGGCCCGTTTTTTCGATTTCTTTTCATAATTTTTCCCTATGGATTTATGAAATTGCATTCGCGTCCATTCGGGGTCGTTCGGAAGTGAATCGGAGCTGAAACGAATGGAACTCGGTTTCGAAATAATCCTCGTAGGGGGTAGTACACGAGGTCTGGAGCAAAAATTGAGGAGGCCCATTTTTTCAATTTCTTTTCATAATTTGTCCCTATGGATATATGAAATTGCATTCGCGTCCATTCGGGGTCGTGCGGTAGTGAATCGGAGCTGAAACGAATGAAACTCGGTTTCCGAATAATCCTCGTAGGGAGTAGTGCACGAGGTCTGGAGCAAAATTTGAGGAGGCCCATTTTTTGGAGTTCTTTTCATAATTTGTCCATATGGATTTATGAAATTGCAAAAATTGAGGTGACCCCTTTTTTGGATTTCATTTCATAATTTGTCCCTATGGATTTATGAAATTGCATTCGTGTCATTCGGGGTCATCCGGGAGTGAATCGGAGCTGAAACGAATGGAACTCGGTTTCCGAATAATCCTCGTAGGGGGAGTACACGAGGTATGGAGCAAAACTTAAGGCGACCCGTTTTTTCAATTTCTTTTCATAATTTGTCCCTATGGATTTATGAAATTGCATTCGCGTCCATTCGGGGTCGTCCGGGAGTGAATCGGAGCTGAAACGAATGGAACTCGGTTTCCGAATAATCCTCGTAGGGGGTAGTACACGAGGTCTGGAGCAAAAATTGAGGCGGCCCGTTTTTTCGATTTCTTTTCATAATTTGTCCCTATGGATTTATGAAATTGCATTCGCGTCCATTCGGGGTCGTCCGGGAGTGAATCGGAGCTGAAACGAATGGAACTCGGTTTCCGAATAATCCTCGTAGGGGGTAGTACACGAGGTCTGGAGCAAAAATTGAGGCGGCCCGTTTTTTCGATTTCTTTTCATAATTTGTCCCTATGGATTTATGAAATTGCATTCGCGTCCATTCGGGGTCGTCCGGGAGTGAATCGGAGCTGAAACGAATGGAACTCGGTTTCCGAATAATCCTCGTAGGGGGTAGTACACGAGGTCTGGAGCAAAAATTGAGGCGGCCCGTTTTTTCGATTTCTTTTCATAATTTGTCCCTATGGATTTATGAAATTGCATTCGCGTCCATTCGGGGTCGTCCGGGAGTGAATCGGAGCTGAAACGAATGGAACTCGGTTTCCGAATAATCCTCGTAGGGGGTAGTACACGAGGTCTGGAGCAAAAATTGAGGCGGCCCGTTTTTTCGATTTCTTTTCATAATTTGTCCCTATGGATTTATGAAATTGCATTCGCGTCCATTCGGGGTCGTCCGGGAGTGAATCGGAGCTGAAACGAATGGAACTCGGTTTCCGAATAATCCTCGTAGGGGGTAGTACACGAGGTCTGGAGCAAAAATTGAGGCGGCCCGTTTTTTCGATTTCTTTTCATAATTTGTCCCTATGGATTTATGAAATTGCATTCGCGTCCATTCGGGGTCGTCCGGGAGTGAATCGGAGCTGAAACGAATGGAACTCGGTTTCCGAATAATCCTCGTAGGGGGTAGTACACGAGGTCTGGAGCAAAAATTGAGGCGGCCCGTTTTTTCGATTTCTTTTCATAATTTGTCCCTATGGATTTATGAAATTGCATTCGCGTCCATTCGGGGTCGTCCGGGAGTGAATCGGAGCTGAAACGAATGGAACTCGGTTTCCGAATAATCCTCGTAGGGGGTAGTACACGAGGTCTGGAGCAAAAATTGAGGCGGCCCGTTTTTTCGATTTCTTTTCATAATTTGTCCCTATGGATTTATGAAATTGCATTCGCGTCCATTCGGGGTCGTCCGGGAGTGAATCGGAGCTGAAACGAATGGAACTCGGTTTCCGAATAATCCTCGTAGGGGGTAGTACACGAGGTCTGGAGCAAAAATTGAGGCGGCCCGTTTTTTCGATTTCTTTTCATAATTTGTCCCTATGGATTTATGAAATTGCATTCGCGTCCATTCGGGGTCGTCCGGGAGTGAATCGGAGCTGAAACGAATGGAACTCGGTTTCCGAATAATCCTCGTAGGGGGTAGTACACGAGGTCTGGAGCAAAAATTGAGGCGGCCCGTTTTTTCGATTTCTTTTCATAATTTGTCCCTATGGATTTATGAAATTGCATTCGCGTCCATTCGGGGTCGTCCGGGAGTGAATCGGAGCTGAAACGAATGGAACTCGGTTTCCGAATAATCCTCGTAGGGGTAGTACACGAGGTCTGGAGCAAAAATTGAGGCGGCCCGTTTTTTCGATTTCTTTTCATAATTTGTCCCTATGGATTTATGAAATTGCATTCGCGTCCATTCGGGGTCGTCCGGGAGTGAATCGGAGCTGAAACGAATGGAACTCGGTTTCCGAATAATCCTCGTAGGGGGTAGTACACGAGGTCTGGAGCAAAAATTGAGGCGGCCCGTTTTTTCGATTTCTTTTCATAATTTGTCCCTATGGATTTATGAAATTGCATTCGCGTCCATTCGGGGTCGTCCGGGAGTGAATCGGAGCTGAAACGAATGGAACTCGGTTTCCGAATAATCCTCGTAGGGGGTAGTACACGAGGTCTGGAGCAAAAATTGAGGCGGCCCGTTTTTTTCGATTTCTTTTCATAATTTGTCCCTATGGATTTATGAAATTGCATTCGCGTCCATTCGGGGTCGTCCGGGAGTGAATCGGAGCTGAAACGAATGGAACTCGGTTTCCGAATAATCCTCGTAGGGGGTAGTACACGAGGTCTGGAGCAAAAATTGAGGCGGCCCGTTTTTTCGATTTCTTTTCATAATTTGTCCCTATGGATTTATGAAATTGCATTCGCGTCCATTCGGGGTCGTCCGGGAGTGAATCGGAGCTGAAACGAATGGAACTCGGTTTCCGAATAATCCTCGTAGGGGGTAGTACACGAGGTCTGGAGCAAAAATTGAGGCGGCCCGTTTTTTCGATTTCTTTTCATAATTTGTCCCTATGGATTTATGAAATTGCATTCGCGTCCATTCGGGGTCGTCCGGGAGTGAATCGGAGCTGAAACGAATGGAACTCGGTTTCCGAATAATCCTCGTAGGGGGTAGTACACGAGGTCTGGAGCAAAAATTGAGGCGGCCCGTTTTTTCGATTTCTTTTCATAATTTGTCCCTATGGATTTATGAAATTGCATTCGCGTCCATTCGGGGTCGTCCGGGAGTGAATCGGAGCTGAAACGAATGGAACTCGGTTTCCGAATAATCCTCGTAGGGGGTAGTACACGAGGTCTGGAGCAAAAATTGAGGCGGCCCGTTTTTTCGATTTCTTTTCATAATTTGTCCCTATGGATTTATGAAATTGCATTCGCGTCCATTCGGGGTCGTCCGGGAGTGAATCGGAGCTGAAACGAATGGAACTCGGTTTCCGAATAATCCTCGTAGGGGGTAGTACACGAGGTCTGGAGCAAAAATTGAGGCGGCCCGTTTTTTCGATTTCTTTTCATAATTTGTCCCTATGGATTTATGAAATTGCATTCGCGTCCATTCGGGGTCGTCCGGGAGTGAATCGGAGCTGAAACGAATGGAACTCGGTTTCCGAATAATCCTCGTAGGGGGTAGTACACGAGGTCTGGAGCAAAAATTGAGGCGGCCCGTTTTTTTCGATTTCTTTTCATAATTTGTCCCTATGGATTTATGAAATTGCATTCGCGTCCATTCGGGGTCGTCCGGGAGTGAATCGGAGCTGAAACGAATGGAACTCGGTTTCCGAATAATCCTCGTAGGGGGTAGTACACGAGGTCTGGAGCAAAAATTGAGGCGGCCCAGTTTTTTCGATTTCTTTTCATAATTTGTCCCTATGGATTTATGAAATTGCATTCGCGTCCATTCGGGGTCGTCCGGGAGTGAATCGGAGCTGAAACGAATGGAACTCGGTTTCCGAATAATCCTCGTAGGGGGTAGTACACGAGGTCTGGAGCAAAAATTGAGGCGGCCCGTTTTTTCGATTTCTTTTCATAATTTGTCCCTATGGATTTATGAAATTGCATTCGCGTCCATTCGGGGTCGTCCGGGAGTGAATCGGAGCTGAAACGAATGGAACTCGGTTTCCGAATAATCCTCGTAGGGGGTAGTACACGAGGTCTGGAGCAAAAATTGAGGCGGCCCATTTTTTTCGATTTCTTTTCATAATTTGTCCCTATGGATTTATGAAATTGCATTCGCGTCCATTCGGGGTCGTCCGGGAGTGAATCGGAGCTGAAACGAATGGAACTCGGTTTCCGAATAATCCTCGTAGGGGGTAGTACACGAGGTCTGGAGCAAAAATTGAGGCGGCCCGTTTTTTCGATTTCTTTTCATAATTTGTCCCTATGGATTTATGAAATTGCATTCGCGTCCATTCGGGGTCGTCCGGGAGTGAATCGGAGCTGAAACGAATGGAACTCGGTTTCCGAATAATCCTCGTAGGGGGTAGTACACGAGGTCTGGAGCAAAAATTGAGGCGGCCCGTTTTTTCGATTTCTTTTCATAATTTGTCCCTATGGATTTATGAAATTGCATTCGCGTCCATTCGGGGTCGTCCGGGAGTGAATCGGAGCTGAAACGAATGGAACTCGGTTTCCGAATAATCCTCGTAGGGGGTAGTACACGAGGTCTGGAGCAAAAATTGAGGCGGCCCGTTTTTTCGATTTCTTTTCATAATTTGTCCCTATGGATTTATGAAATTGCATTCGCGTCCATTCGGGGTCGTCCGGGAGTGAATCGGAGCTGAAACGAATGGAACTCGGTTTCCGAATAATCCTCGTAGGGGGTAGTACACGAGGTCTGGAGCAAAAATTGAGGCGGCCCGTTTTTTCGATTTCTTTTCATAATTTGTCCCTATGGATTTATGAAATTGCATTCGCGTCCATTCGGGGTCGTCCGGGAGTGAATCGGAGCTGAAACGAATGGAACTCGGTTTCCGAATAATCCTCGTAGGGGGTAGTACACGAGGTCTGGAGCAAAAATTGAGGCGGCCCGTTTTTTCGATTTCTTTTCATAATTTGTCCCTATGGATTTATGAAATTGCATTCGCGTCCATTCGGGGTCGTCCGGGAGTGAATCGGAGCTGAAACGAATGGAACTCGGTTTCCGAATAATCCTCGTAGGGGGTAGTACACGAGGTCTGGAGCAAAAATTGAGGCGGCCCGTTTTTTCGATTTCTTTTCATAATTTGTCCCTATGGATTTATGAAATTGCATTCGCGTCCATTCGGGGTCGTCCGGGAGTGAATCGGAGCTGAAACGAATGGAACTCGGTTTCCGAATAATCCTCGTAGGGGGTAGTACACGAGGTCTGGAGCAAAAATTGAGGCGGCCCGTTTTTTCGATTTCTTTTCATAATTTGTCCCTATGGATTTATGAAATTGCATTCGCGTCCATTCGGGGTCGTCCGGGAGTGAATCGGAGCTGAAACGAATGGAACTCGGTTTCCGAATAATCCTCGTAGGGGGTAGTACACGAGGTCTGGAGCAAAAATTGAGGCGGCCCATTTTTTCGATTTCTTTTCATAATTTGTCCCTATGGATTTATGAAATTGCATTCGCGTCCATTCGGGGTCGTCCGGGAGTGAATCGGAGCTGAAACGAATGGAACTCGGTTTCCGAATAATCCTCGTAGGGGGTAGTACACGAGGTCTGGAGCAAAAATTGAGGCGGCCCGTTTTTTCGATTTCTTTTCATAATTTGTCCCTATGGATTTATGAAATTGCATTCGCGTCCATTCGGGTCGTCCGGGAGTGAATCGGAGCTGAAACGAATGGAACTCGGTTTCCGAATAATCCTCGTAGGGGGTAGTACACGAGGTCTGGAGCAAAAATTGAGGCGGCCCGTTTTTTCGATTTCTTTTCATAATTTGTCCCTATGGATTTATGAAATTGCATTCGCGTCCATTCGGGGTCGTCCGGGAGTGAATCGGAGCTGAAACGAATGGAACTCGGTTTCCGAATAATCCTCGTAGGGGGTAGTACACGAGGTCTGGAGCAAAAATTGAGGCGGCCCGTTTTTTCGATTTCTTTTCATAATTTGTCCCTATGGATTTATGAAATTGCATTCGCGTCCATTCGGGGTCGTCCGGGAGTGAATCGGAGCTGAAACGAATGGAACTCGGTTTCCGAATAATCCTCGTAGGGGGTAGTACACGAGGTCTGGAGCAAAAATTGAGGCGGCCCATTTTTTTCGATTTCTTTTCATAATTTGTCCCTATGGATTTATGAAATTGCATTCGCGTCCATTCGGGGTCGTCCGGGAGTGAATCGGAGCTGAAACGAATGGAACTCGGTTTCCGAATAATCCTCGTAGGGGGTAGTACACGAGGTCTGGAGCAAAAATTGAGGCGGCCCGTTTTTTCGATTTCTTTTCATAATTTGTCCCTATGGATTTATGAAATTGCATTCGCGTCCATTCGGGGTCGTCCGGGAGTGAATCGGAGCTGAAACGAATGGAACTCGGTTTCCGAATAATCCTCGTAGGGGGTAGTACACGAGGTCTGGAGCAAAAATTGAGGCGGCCCGTTTTTTCGATTTCTTTTCATAATTTGTCCCTATGGATTTATGAAATTGCATTCGCGTCCATTCGGGGTCGTCCGGGAGTGAATCGGAGCTGAAACGAATGGAACTCGGTTTCCGAATAATCCTCGTAGGGGGTAGTACACGAGGTCTGGAGCAAAAATTGAGGCGGCCCGTTTTTTCGATTTCTTTTCATAATTTGTCCCTATGGATTTATGAAATTGCATTCGCGTCCATTCGGGGTCGTCCGGGAGTGAATCGGAGCTGAAACGAATGGAACTCGGTTTCCGAATAATCCTCGTAGGGGGTAGTACACGAGGTCTGGAGCAAAAATTGAGGCGGCCCGTTTTTTCGATTTCTTTTCATAATTTGTCCCTATGGATTTATGAAATTGCATTCGCGTCCATTCGGGGTCGTCCGGGAGTGAATCGGAGCTGAAACGAATGGAACTCGGTTTCCGAATAATCCTCGTAGGGGGTAGTACACGAGGTCTGGAGCAAAAATTGAGGCGGCCCGTTTTTTCGATTTCTTTTCATAATTTGTCCCTATGGATTTATGAAATTGCATTCGCGTCCATTCGGGGTCGTCCGGGAGTGAATCGGAGCTGAAACGAATGGAACTCGGTTTCCGAATAATCCTCGTAGGGGGTAGTACACGAGGTCTGGAGCAAAAATTGAGGCGGCCCGTTTTTTCGATTTCTTTTCATAATTTGTCCCTATGGATTTATGAAATTGCATTCGCGTCCATTCGGGGTCGTCCGGGAGTGAATCGGAGCTGAAACGAATGGAACTCGGTTTCCGAATAATCCTCGTAGGGGGTAGTACACGAGGTCTGGAGCAAAAATTGAGGCGGCCCGTTTTTTCGATTTCTTTTCATAATTTGTCCCTATGGATTTATGAAATTGCATTCGCGTCCATTCGGGGTCGTCCGGGAGTGAATCGGAGCTGAAACGAATGGAACTCGGTTTCCGAATAATCCTCGTAGGGGGTAGTACACGAGGTCTGGAGCAAAAATTGAGGCGGCCCTTTTTTTCGATTTCTTTTCATAATTTGTCCCTATGGATTTATGAAATTGCATTCGCGTCCATTCGGGGTCGTCCGGGAGTGAATCGGAGCTGAAACGAATGGAACTCGGTTTCCGAATAATCCTCGTAGGGGGTAGTACACGAGGTCTGGAGCAAAAATTGAGGCGGCCCGTTTTTTCGATTTTTTTCATAATTTGTCCCTATGGATTTATGAAATTGCATTCGCGTCCATTCGGGGTCGTCCGGGAGTGAATCGGAGCTGAAACGAATGGAACTCGGTTTCCGAATAATCCTCGTAGGGGGTAGTACACGAGGTCTGGAGCAAAAATTGAGGCGGCCCGTTTTTTCGATTTCTTTTCATAATTTGTCCCTATGGATTTATGAAATTGCATTCGCGTCCATTCGGGGTCGTCCGGGAGTGAATCGGAGCTGAAACGAATGGAACTCGGTTTCCGAATAATCCTCGTAGGGGGTAGTACACGAGGTCTGGAGCAAAAATTGAGGCGGCCCGTTTTTTCGATTTCTTTTCATAATTTGTCCCTATGGATTTATGAAATTGCATTCGCGTCCATTCGGGGTCGTCCGGGAGTGAATCGGAGCTGAAACGAATGGAACTCGGTTTCCGAATAATCCTCGTAGGGGGTAGTACACGAGGTCTGGAGCAAAAATTGAGGCGGCCCGTTTTTTCGATTTCTTTTCATAATTTGTCCCTATGGATTTATGAAATTGCATTCGCGTCCATTCGGGGTCGTCCGGGAGTGAATCGGAGCTGAAACGAATGGAACTCGGTTTCCGAATAATCCTCGTAGGGGGTAGTACACGAGGTCTGGAGCAAAAATTGAGGCGGCCCGTTTTTTCGATTTCTTTTCATAATTTGTCCCTATGGATTTATGAAATTGCATTCGCGTCCATTCGGGGTCGTCCGGGAGTGAATCGGAGCTGAAACGAATGGAACTCGGTTTCCGAATAATCCTCGTAGGGGGTAGTACACGAGGTCTGGAGCAAAAATTGAGGCGGCCCGTTTTTTCGATTTCTTTTCATAATTTGTCCCTATGGATTTATGAAATTGCATTCGCGTCCATTCGGGGTCGTCCGGGAGTGAATCGGAGCTGAAACGAATGGAACTCGGTTTCCGAATAATCCTCGTAGGGGGTAGTACACGAGGTCTGGAGCAAAAATTGAGGCGGCCCGTTTTTTCGATTTCTTTTCATAATTTGTCCCTATGGATTTATGAAATTGCATTCGCGTCCATTCGGGGTCGTCCGGGAGTGAATCGGAGCTGAAACGAATGGAACTCGGTTTCCGAATAATCCTCGTAGGGGGTAGTACACGAGGTCTGGAGCAAAAATTGAGGCGGCCCATTTTTTCGATTTCTTTTCATAATTTGTCCCTATGGATTTATGAAATTGCATTCGCGTCCATTCGGGGTCGTCCGGGAGTGAATCGGAGCTGAAACGAATGGAACTCGGTTTCCGAATAATCCTCGTAGGGGGTAGTACACGAGGTCTGGAGCAAAAATTGAGGCGGCCCGTTTTTTCGATTTCTTTTCATAATTTGTCCCTATGGATTTATGAAATTGCATTCGCGTCCATTCGGGGTCGTCCGGGAGTGAATCGGAGCTGAAACGAATGGAACTCGGTTTCCGAATAATCCTCGTAGGGGGTAGTACACGAGGTCTGGAGCAAAAATTGAGGCGGCCCGTTTTTTCGATTTCTTTCATAATTTGTCCCTATGGATTTATGAAATTGCATTCGCGTCCATTCGGGGTCGTCCGGGAGTGAATCGGAGCTGAAACGAATGGAACTCGGTTTCCGAATAATCCTCGTAGGGGGTAGTACACGAGGTCTGGAGCAAAAATTGAGGCGGCCCAGTTTTTTCGATTTCTTTTCATAATTTGTCCCTATGGATTTATGAAATTGCATTCGCGTCCATTCGGGGTCGTCCGGGAGTGAATCGGAGCTGAAACGAATGGAACTCGGTTTCCGAATAATCCTCGTAGGGGGTAGTACACGAGGTCTGGAGCAAAAATTGAGGCGGCCCGTTTTTTCGATTTCTTTTCATAATTTGTCCCTATGGATTTATGAAATTGCATTCGCGTCCATTCGGGGTCGTCCGGGAGTGAATCGGAGCTGAAACGAATGGAACTCGGTTTCCGAATAATCCTCGTAGGGGGTAGTACACGAGGTCTGGAGCAAAAATTGAGGCGGCCCAGTTTTTTCGATTTCTTTTCATAATTTGTCCCTATGGATTTATGAAATTGCATTCGCGTCCATTCGGGGTCGTCCGGGAGTGAATCGGAGCTGAAACGAATGGAACTCGGTTTCCGAATAATCCTCGTAGGGGGTAGTACACGAGGTCTGGAGCAAAAATTGAGGCGGCCCGTTTTTTCGATTTCTTTTCATAATTTGTCCCTATGGATTTATGAAATTGCATTCGCGTCCATTCGGGGTCGTCCGGGAGTGAATCGGAGCTGAAACGAATGGAACTCGGTTTCCGAATAATCCTCGTAGGGGTAGTACACGAGGTCTGGAGCAAAAATTGAGGCGGCCCGTTTTTTCGATTTCTTTTCATAATTTGTCCCTATGGATTTATGAAATTGCATTCGCGTCCATTCGGGGTCGTCCGGGAGTGAATCGGAGCTGAAACGAATGGAACTCGGTTTCCGAATAATCCTCGTAGGGGGTAGTACACGAGGTCTGGAGCAAAAATTGAGGCGGCCCGTTTTTTCGATTTCTTTTCATAATTTGTCCCTATGGATTTATGAAATTGCATTCGCGTCCATTCGGGGTCGTCCGGGAGTGAATCGGAGCTGAAACGAATGGAACTCGGTTTCCGAATAATCCTCGTAGGGGTAGTACACGAGGTCTGGAGCAAAAATTGAGGCGGCCCAGTTTTTTCGATTTCTTTTCATAATTTGTCCCTATGGATTTATGAAATTGCATTCGCGTCCATTCGGGGTCGTCCGGGAGTGAATCGGAGCTGAAACGAATGGAACTCGGTTTCCGAATAATCCTCGTAGGGGGTAGTACACGAGGTCTGGAGCAAAAATTGAGGCGGCCCTGTTTTTTCGATTTCTTTTCATAATTTGTCCCTATGGATTTATGAAATTGCATTCGCGTCCATTCGGGTCGTCCGGGAGTGAATCGGAGCTGAAACGAATGGAACTCGGTTTCCGAATAATCCTCGTAGGGGGTAGTACACGAGGTCTGGAGCAAAAATTGAGGCGGCCCATTTTTTCGATTTCTTTTCATAATTTGTCCCTATGGATTTATGAAATTGCATTCGCGTCCATTCGGGGTCGTCCGGGAGTGAATCGGAGCTGAAACGAATGGAACTCGGTTTCCGAATAATCCTCGTAGGGGGTAGTACACGAGGTCTGGAGCAAAAATTGAGGCGGCCCGTTTTTTTCGATTTCTTTTCATAATTTGTCCCTATGGATTTATGAAATTGCATTCGCGTCCATTCGGGGTCGTCCGGGAGTGAATCGGAGCTGAAACGAATGGAACTCGGTTTCCGAATAATCCTCGTAGGGGGTAGTACACGAGGTCTGGAGCAAAAATTGAGGCGGCCCAGTTTTTTCGATTTCTTTTCATAATTTGTCCCTATGGATTTATGAAATTGCATTCGCGTCCATTCGGGGTCGTCCGGGAGTGAATCGGAGCTGAAACGAATGGAACTCGGTTTCCGAATAATCCTCGTAGGGGGTAGTACACGAGGTCTGGAGCAAAAATTGAGGCGGCCCATTTTTTCGATTTCTTTTCATAATTTGTCCCTATGGATTTATGAAATTGCATTCGCGTCCATTCGGGGTCGTCCGGGAGTGAATCGGAGCTGAAACGAATGGAACTCGGTTTCCGAATAATCCTCGTAGGGGGTAGTACACGAGGTCTGGAGCAAAAATTGAGGCGGCCCGTTTTTTCGATTTCTTTTCATAATTTGTCCCTATGGATTTATGAAATTGCATTCGCGTCCATTCGGGGTCGTCCGGGAGTGAATCGGAGCTGAAACGAATGGAACTCGGTTTCCGAATAATCCTCGTAGGGGTAGTACACGAGGTCTGGAGCAAAAATTGAGGCGGCCCATTTTTTTGATTTCTTTTCATAATTTGTCCCTATGGATTTATGAATTGCATTCGCGTCCATTCGTGGTCGTCCGGGAGTGAATCGGAGCTGAAACGAATGGAACTCGGTTTCCGAATAATCCTCGTAGGGGGTAGTACACGAGGTCTGGAGCAAAAATTGAGGCGGCCCAGTTTTTTCGATTTCTTTTCATAATTTGTCCCTATGGATTTATGAAATTGCATTCGCGTCCATTCGGGGTCGTCCGGGAGTGAATCGGAGCTGAAACGAATGGAACTCGGTTTCCGAATAATCCTCGTAGGGGGTAGTACACGAGGTCTGGAGCAAAAATTGAGGCGGCCCGTTTTTTCGATTTCTTTTCATAATTTGTCCCTATGGATTTATGCAATTGCATTCGCGTCCATTCGGGGTCGTCCGGGAGTGAATCGGAGCTGAAACGAATGGAACTCGGTTTCCGAATAATCCTCGTAGGGGGTAGTACACGAGGTCTGGAGCAAAAATTGAGGCGGCCCGTTTTTTCGATTTCTTTTCATAATTTGTCCCTATGGATTTATGAAATTGCATTCGCGTCCATTCGGGGTCGTCCGGGAGTGAATCGGAGCTGAAACGAATGGAACTCGGTTTCCGAATAATTGAGGCGGCCCGTTTTTTCGATTTCTTTTCATAATTTGTCCCTATGGATTTATGAAATTGCATTCGCGTCCATTCGGGTCATCCGGGAGTGAATCGGAGATGAAACGAATGGAACTCCATTTCCGAATAATCCTTGTAGGGGGTAGTACACGAGGTATGGAGCGAAAATTGAGGCGGCCCGTTTTTTTGATTTCTTTTCATAATTTGTCCCTATGGATTTATGAAATTGCATTCGCGTCCATTCGGGGTCATCCGGGAGTGAATCGGAGGTAAAAGGAATGAAACTCGGTTTCCGAATAATCCTCGTAGGGGGTAGTGCACGAGGTTTGGAGCAAAAATTGAGGCGGCCCATTTTTTGGATTTTTTTTCATAATTTGTCCCAATGGATTTATGAAATTGCATTCGCATCCATTCGGGGTCGTTCGGGAGTGAATCGGAGCTGAAACGAATGGAACTCAGTTTCCGAATAATCCTCGTAGGGGGTAGTACACGAGGTATGGAGCAAAAATTGAGGCGGCCCATTTTTTCGATTTCCTTTCATAATTTGTCCCTATGGATTTATGAAATTGCATTTGCGCCCATTCGGGTCGTCCGGGAGTGAATCGGAGCTGAAACGAATGGAACTCGGTTTCCGAATAATCCTCGTAGGGGGTAGTACACGAGGTATGGAGCAAAAATTGAGGCGGCCCGTTTTTTCGATTTCTTTTCATAATTTGTCCCTATGGATTTATGAAATTGCATTCGCGTCCATTTGGGGTCATCCAGGAGTGAATCGGAGCTGAAACGAATGGAACTCGGTTTTCGAATAAACCTCGTAGGGGTAGTACACGAGGTCTGGAGCAAAAATTGAGGCGGCCCATTTTTTTCAATTTCTTTTCATAATTTGTCCCTATGGATTTATGCATTTGCATTCGCGTCCATTCGGGGTCGTCCGGGAGTGAATCTGAGCTGAAACGAATGGAACTCCTTTTCCGAATAATCCTCGTAGGGGGTAGTACACGAGGTATGGAGCAAAAATTGAGGCGGCCCATTTTTTTGATTTCTTTTCATAATTTGTCCCCATGGATTTATGAAATTGAATTCGCGTCCATTTGGGGTCATCGAGGAGTGAATCGGAGCTGAAACGAATGGAACTTGATTTTCGAATAAACCTCGTAAGGGGTAGTACACGAGGTCTAGAGCAAAAATTGAGGCGGCCCATTTTTTTCAATTTCTTTTCATAATTTGTCCCTATGGATTTATGCATTTGCATTCGCGTCCATTCGGGGTCGTCTGGGAGTGAATCTGAGCTGAAACGAATGGAACTCCTTTTTCGAATAATCCTCGTAGGGGGTAGTACACGAGGTATGGAGCAAAAATTGAGACGACCTGTTTTTTGGATTTCTTTTCATAATTTGTCCCTATGGATTTATGAAATTGCATTCGTGTCCATTCGGAGTCGTCCGGGAGCCAATTGGAGCTGAAACGAATGGAACTCGATTTCCGAATAATCCTCGTAGGGTAGTACACGAGGTTTGGAGCAAAATTTAAGGCGGCCCATTTTTGGATATCTTTTCATAATTTGTCCCTATGGATTTATGAAATTGCATTCGCGTCCATTCCGGGTCATCCGGGAGTGAATCGGAGATGAAACGAATGGAACTCCATTTCCGAATAATCCTTGTAGGGGGTAGTACACGAGGTATGGAGCGAAAATTGAGGCGGCCCGTTTTTTCGATTTCTTTTCATAATTTGTCCCTATGGATTTATGAAATTGCATTCGCGTCCATTCGGGGTCAGTCCGGGAGTGAATCGGAGCTGAAAAGGAATGGAACTCGGTTTCCGAATAATCCTCGTAGGGGGTAGTACACGAGTTCTGGACCAAAAATTGAGGCGGCCCATTTTTTTGATTTCTTTTCATAATTCGTCCCTATGGATTTATGAAATTGCATTCGCGTCCATTTGGGGTCGTTCGGGAGTGAATCGGAGCTGAAACGAATGGAACTCGGTTTCCGAATAATCCTCGTAGGGGGTAGTACACGAGGTATGGAGCAAAAATTGAGGCGGCCCATTTTTTCGATTTCCTTTCATAATTTGTCCCTATGGATTTATGAAATTGCATTCGCGTCCATTCGGGTCGTCCGGGAGTGAATCGGAGCTGAAACGAATGGAACTCGGTTTCCGAATAATCCTCGTAGGGGGTAGTACACGAGGTCTGGAGCAAAAATTGAGGCGGCCCGTTTTTTCGATTTCTTTTCATAATTTGTCCCTATGGATTTATGAAATTGCATTCGCGTCCATTCGGGGTCGTCCGGAGTGAATCGGAGCTGAAACGAATGGAACTCGGTTTTCGAATAATCCTCGTAAGGGGTAGTACACGAGGTCTGGAGCAAAAATTGAGGCGGCCCATTTTTTTCGAATTTCTTTTCATAATTTGTCCCTATGGATTTATGAATTGCATTCGCGTCCATTCGGGGTCGTCCGGGAGTGAATCGGAGCTGAAACGAATGGAACTCGTTTTCCGAATAATCCTCGTAGGGGGTAGTACACGAGGTCTGGAGCAAAAATTGAGGCGGCCCATTTTTTCGATTTCTTTTCATAATTTGTCCCCATGGATTTATGAAATTGAATTCGCGTCCATTTGGGGTCATCGAGGAGTGAATCGGAGCTGAAACGAATGGAACTTGATTTTCGAATAAACCTCGTAAGGGGTAGTACACGAGGTCTAGAGCAAAAATTGAGGCGGCCCATTTTTTTCAATTTCTTTTCATAATTTGTCCCTATGGATTTATGCATTTGTATTCGCGTCCATTCGGGGTCGTCTGGGAGTGAATCTGAGCTGAAACGAATGGAACTCCTTTTCCGAATAATCCTCGTAGGGGGTAGTACACGAGGTATGGAGCAAAAATTGAGACGACCTGTTTTTTGGATTTCTTTTCATAATTTGTCCCTATGGATTTATGAAATTGCATTCGTGTCCATTCGGAGTCGTCCGGGAGCCAATTGGAGCTGAAACGAATGGAACTCGATTTCCGAATAATCCTCGTAGGGTAGTACACGAGGTTTGGAGCAAAATTTAAGGCGGCCCATTTTTGGATATCTTTTCATAATTTGTCCCTATGGATTTATGAAATTGCATTCGCGTCCATTCGGGGTCATCCGGGAGTGAATCGGAGCTGAAACGAATGGAACTCGGTTTCCGAATAATCCTCGTAGGGGGTAGTACACGAGGTATGGAGCAAAAATTGAGGCGGCCCGTTTTTTCGATTTCTTTTCATAATTTGTCCCTATGGATTTATGAAATTGCATTCGCGTCCATTCGGGGTCGTCCGGGAGTGAATCGGAGCTGAAACGAATGGAACTCGGTTTCCGAATAATCCTCGTAGGGGGTAGTACACGAGGTCTGGAGCAAAAATTGAGGCGGCCCATTTTTTCGATTTCTTTTCATAATTTGTCCCTATGGATTTATGAAATTGCATTCGCGTCCATTCGGGGTCGTCCGGGAGTGAATCGGAGCTGAAACGAATGGAACTCGGTTTCCGAATAATCCTCGTAGGGGGTAGTACACGAGGTCTGGAGCAAAAATTGAGGCGGCCCGTTTTTTCGATTTCCTTTCATAATTTGTCCCTATGGATTTATGAAATTGCATTTGCGCCCATTCGGGTCGTCCGGGAGTGAATCGGAGCTGAAACGAATGGAACTCGGTTTCCGAATAATCTTCGTAGGGGGTAGTGCACGAGGTATGGAGCAAAAATTGAGGCGGCCCGTTTTTTCGATTTCTTTTCATAATTTGTCCCTATGGATTTATGAAATTGCATTCGCGTCCATCTGGGGTCATCCAGGAGTGAATCGGAGCTGAAACGAATGGAACTCGGTTTTCGAATAAACCTCGTAAGGGGTAGTACACGAGGTCTGGAGCAAAAATTGAGGCGGCCCATTTTTTTCAATTTCTTTTCATAATTTGTCCCTATGGATTTATGCATTTGCATTCGCGTCCATTCGGGGTCGTCCGGGAGTGAATCTGAGCTGAAACGAATGGAACTCCTTTTCCGAATAATCCTAGTAGGGGGTAGTACACGAGGTATGGAGCAAAAATTAAGGCGGCCCATTTTTTTCGATTTCTTTTCATAATTTGTCCCTATGGATTTATGCATTTGCATTCGCGTCCATTCGGGGTCGTCCGGGAGTGAATCTGAGCTGAAACGAATGGAACTCCTTTTCCGAATAATCCTCGTAGGGGGTAGTACACGAGGTATGGAGCAAAAATTGAGGCGGCCCATTTTTTTTATTTCTTTTCATAATTTATCCCCATGGATTTATGAAATTGCATTCGCGTCCATTTGGGGTCATCCAGGAGTGAATCGGAGCTGAAACGAATGGAACTCGGTTTTCGAATAAACCTCGTAAGGGGTAGTACACGAGGTCTGGAGCAAAAATTGAGGCGGCCCATTTTTTTCAATTTCTTTTCATAATTTGTCCCTATGGATTTATGCATTTGCATTCGCGTACATTCGGGGTCGTCCGGGAGTGAATCTGAGCTGAAATGAATGGAACTCCTTTTCCGAATAATCCTAGTAGGGGGTAGTACACGAGGTATGGAGCAAAAATTAAGGCGGCCCGTTTTTTCAATTTCTTTTCATAATTTGTCCCCATGGATTTATGAAATTGCATTCGCGTCCATTTGGGGTCATCCAGGAGTGAATCGGAGCTGAAACGAATGGAACTCGGTTTTTGAATAAACCTCGTCAGGGGTAGTACACGAGGTCTGGAGCAAAAATTGAGGCGGCCCATTTTTTTCGATTGATGTTCATAATTTGTCCCTATGGATTTATGCATTTGCATTCGCGTCCATTCGGGGTCGTCCGGGAGTGAATCTGAGCTGAAACGAATGGAACTCCTTTTCCGAATAATCCTCGTAGGGGGTAGTACACGAGGTATGCAGCAAAAATTGAGGCGGCCCATTTTTTTGATTTCTATTCATAATTTGACCCCATGGATTTATGAAATTGCATTCGCGTCCATTTGGGGTCATCCAGGAGTGAATCGGAGCTGAAACGAATGGAACTCGGTTTTTGAATATACCTCGTAAGGGGTAGTACACGAGGTCTGGAGCAAAAATTGAGGCGGCCCATTTTTTTCAATTTCTTTTCATAATTTGTCCCTATGGATTTATGCATTTGCATTCGCGTCCATTCGGGGTCGTCCGGGAGTGAATCTGAGCTGAAACGAATGGAACTCCTTTTCCGAATAATCCTAGTAGGGGGTAGTACACGAGGTATGGAGCAAAAATTAAGGCGGCCCATTTTTTCAATTTCTTTTCATAATTTGTCCCCATGGATTTATGAAATTGTATTCGCGTCCATTTGGGGTCATCCAGGAGTGAATCGGAGCTGAAACGAATGGAACTCGGTTTTCGAATAAACCTCGTAAGGGGTAGTACACGAGGTCTGGAGCAAAAATTGAGGCGGCCCATTTTTTTCGATTTATGTTCATAATTTATCCCTATGGATTTATGCATTTGCATTCGCGTCCATTCGGGGTCGTCCGGGAGTGAATCTGAGCTGAAACGAATGGAACTCCTTTTCCGAATAATCCTCGTAGGGGGTAGTACACGAGGTATGGAGCAAAAATTGAGGCGGCCCATTTTTTTTATTTCTATTCATAATTTGTCCCCATGGATTTATGAAATTGCATTCGCGTCCATTTGGGGTCATCCAGGAGTGAATCGGAGCTGAAACGAATGGAACTCGGTTTTCGAATAAACCTCGTAAGGGGTAGTACACGAGGTCTGGAGCAAAAATTGAGGCGGCCCATTTTTTTCGATTTCTTTTCATAATTTGTCCCTATGGATTTATGCATTTGCATTCGCGTCCATTCGGGGTCGTCCGGGAGTGAATCTGAGCTGAAACGAATGGAACTCCTTTTCCGAATAATCCTCGTAGGGGGTAGTACACGAGGTATGGAGCAAAAATTGAGGCGGCCCATTTTTTCGATTTCTTTTCATAATTTATCCCCATGGATTTATGAAATTGCATTCGCGTCCATTTGGGGTCATCCAGGAGTGAATCGGAGCTGAAACGAATGGAACTCGGTTTTCGAATAAACCTCGTAAGGGGTAGTACACGAGGTCTGGAGCAAAAATTGAGGCGGCCCATTTTTTTCGATTTCTTTTCATAATTTGTCCCTATGGATTTATGCATTTGCATTCGCGTCCATTCGGGGTTGTTCGGGAGTGAATCGGAGCTGAAACGAATGGAACTCGGTTTACGAATAATCCTCGTAGGGGGTAGTACACGAGATCTGGAGCAAAAATTGAGGTGGCCCGTTTTTTCGATTTCTTTTCATAATTTTTCCCTATGGATTTATGAAATTGCATTCGCGTCCATTTGGGGTCATCCGGGAGTGAATCGGAGCTGAAACGAATGGAACTCGGTTTCCGAATAACCCACCAGTGATGGACAATATAGATTTGATCAATATCAAGGTAGCTGAACTGAATAAAAATTGGGAGGAGTTTGACAAGAAGATTGAGCAAAAATTTGGTCAAATAGAGATACTAGACAAGATCTTTCATCACTTATCTCAAGTCAAGCAAATCTCAGTGAATGAAATGAGTCTGGGTAATATGGAAAAGTGTCAACCATCATGTATAAAGTCTCCAAAAGCCAACTTGGTTTTGAAGCCCAAAATAAATTATCCAAAGTCATCTGACAAGAACCCCTTGGATCTTATATTTGAGACTCCAAGGCCAGATGAAAAGAAGCTGTTTGCAAGGTCCATTGCATTCTTCAAGGATCCAACCGACTCTATACTAAAGAGAAGAATTGTTAAGATCTACAGGAATGAGAAAGAAATATGTGTGGTGGCTGGACATCCTCAGTTTGCAGAAGCTGAAAAGGAAGAAAAAGAAAGAATTAAATAAGAAAAGAAGCAAGTTGCTTTAGATGCTAAAAAGCTCAAACAGAAGAAAAAGAAAGCTGCTATAATAGCCAAGCTCCAAGCTGTGAAAACTGCAACTGAGATTTCTGAAAAGCAACCTGTGATAGCTGAAGCTCAGGATCAGAAAATGCACAAGGAACCTCAACAGACAAAGAAGCCAAGATACAAAGTCAGGGTCAAAAGAAGATTGGACTTCAGTGATGATGAGATGGAAGATTATATTCCCAACCAGTCTACATCTACAACTCAAACATCCAAGCCCTTAGTGGTGCAGAAGGAATTTAAGGTGGATCCTACAAGGAATTATCATGATGAGCCAATAGTTCTCAAAGATGAGCCTGTATACTGGGATAGTTTGCCTCTTCCTGAGCTCAATTTACCAATCTTCAACAAGTTAAAGAAGAAAAAGATAAGAGTAATCAAGAAGGTCAAGCATGTGAGACTCAAAACCAAAACCTTAACCAAAACTCAACCAACTGTCAACAAGGGAAATCTTCTATATAACAGTGACATCAAGGAATTTTCAGATATAAATTTCTACATGGATGAGCTAGAAGAAGTAAGAGCAATTGATGCTCACAGAAATCTCCTTGAAAGACTGGTGTTCAAATACAAGGGTGGGAAAGAGATCATATGGCCCCTTTACAGGATTCTTCAAGAGAGTTGTTCTATTTTGATAAAGATCTTCTCATCTTTCAAGAAAATTTTGGATTTAATATAACTGCCAAGAGAATGATTTTAAAGAAGATAGAAGAACTAAGGAGCAGAAAAGCCTCAGATACACTCCCAAGGACTCTATCAATTTCCTTCACATGAAATAGAGTGCACTTGGGGAAACAGCTCTAACGTTGTTGGTAGCCATTGAAAAAGTTTGAGTTTGAGTGTGTAAGTGTTTAAAGGAAGAAAGAGTTTGAAACAGTTAAGAATGGTGAAGATTTGCAGAAATTAAGTCAATTGAGATCTCGAAAGCGTAAAGAGGGTTATGTCGAGATGTCTGGGTATTTATAGGCTAGAGATGTGACTTGTCGAGAAGTGAGGAATAAACGGTTGATATTTTCTTGTCGAGAAGTCACATGACTAAAAGAACTCATGTCGAGCTGTCACTATCCAGATTCTTAATGAAAACTAGATAGTGACTTATCGAGATGTTGTACAAATACCCAGTTTGTCCTAATTGGACTGAATTATTCCAATTTATATTGAGTAAATCAACATAAAAGTAGAATGGATTTTTTATCAAAAGTATTTTACTAAAACAATTTATTAAATTAAATTATTCCAATTCTGAGTTATCGAGAAGTCTAAAATTTGAACTTGTAGAGAACTCCATATAGATAAGTATATCGAGATCTCTATAATAGTTATCGAGAAGTCATAAAGAGGCTTATCGAGAAGTCATGGAAAAGACTTGTCGAGAATTCATTAAGACTTTATCGAGAACTCAGTTCTCTACATACTTTTGTTCTTTCTGAATTTTATCTTATATTAATTTCACATATGGAAAATGTGAATTAATATTTAGACAGCTTTACTTAGAATTATAAAAATTCCAAGTTAAATTTGAATTTTGAAAAATAAATATACATAGAATCCTGAAATATCTATAAATCATATTTCAATTAATTTCTAATTAAATCAAATTAATTTTGATTTATCACAAATTAATCTGATGTACCTCATTAGCTGAGTTCTTGTCTTTAGGATGAAGAATTTAACATACCAATTTTACTAACATGTCTAGTGAAAGTTGCTTCATCCAAAGGTTTAGTGAAAATATCAACTAATTGTTTTTTGTTGGAACAAAAATAAGCTCAATAGTACCATTTCCAACATATTCTATAATAAAATGGTACCTTACATCAATGTGCTTAGTTCTAGAATGATTAACTGGATTAACAACAATAGATATGGCATTAGTATTGTCACACATAATTGGAATCTTATATAACAGTAGGCCATAGTCCATTAATTAATTTCTAATCCAAAGCACTTAAGCACAACAACTTCTAACAACTATGTATTCAGCCTCAGATGTGGAAGTTGGCACATATTATTGTTTCTTACTATACCATGATACAAGTTTTGACCAAGGAACTTACAGCTTCCACTGGTGCTTTTTCTATCTATCCTGCATCCAGCAAAATCTGCATGTGTGTATCCAACAACTTCAAAACAAGTTTCCTTAGGATATCACAATCCCAAGTTTGTTGTTTCCTTCAAATATCTGAAAATTCTCTTGACATCCATCAAATGTGATTTTTTAGGATTTGCTTAAAATCTATCACGCAGACATGTTACAAATATGATATTTGGTCTACTAGCAGTTAAGTATAACAAAGATCCAAACATTACTCTATAACCTGAAATGTCGACACTTTTTCCTTTCTTATCTTCATCCAACTTGGTAACTGTAAACATATGCGTTGATGCAGGTGAGAAGCCCACCATTCCAAATATCTTCAACAGATCTTTGACATACTTGATTTGACTGATAAAGATGCCATCACTTCTTTGACTAACTTGAAGGCCAAAGAAGTAACTTAGCTCTCCCATCATGCTCATTTTGTATTCACTCTGCATGAGTCTTGAGAATATTTGATACAGCTTTTCATTAGTAGAACCAAAGATGATATTATCCACATAAATTTGAACTAGGATTATTCCATCACCATGTTGCTTGTAGAATAGAGTCTTATCAAATGTCCCTCTAGTGAATCCATGTTTGAGTAAAAATTCTGACAGTGTGTCATACCATGCTGTAGGTGCATGCTTCAATCCATAGAGAGCCTTTAACAGTTTATACACAAACTTTAGAAATTCTGGATCTTCAAAGTCAGGTCGTTGTTGTACATAGACTTCTTTTTCCAATTCACCATTGATGAATGCACTTTTCACATCCATTTGATACACCTTGAAATTAGAATGTGCAGCAAATGCAAGAAAGATTCTTATTACTTCAAGTCTTGCAACTGGAGCAAAAGTTTCATCATAGTCAATTTCTTTTTCTTGTGAGTAGCCTTTGGCAACCAGTCTTGCTTTGTTCCTTGTCACAATTCCATTTTCATCTATTTTGTTTATATACACCCACTTTGTTCCAATGATACTTCTGTTCTTTGGTGTAGGAACCAATTCCTAAACTTCATTTCTGTAAAACGGATTTACCTCTTCTTGCATAGCAGTAGTTATCCAGTCAAGATCAATTAGAGTTTCCTCAGTTTTCTAAGACTCAATTTGAGACAGGAAAGCATGCATGCAAGCATTCATTTGTAGTGGCACTTCTAGTCCTTACTCCGGTATTGGGATCACCAATTATAACATCTCTTATATGAATTCTATCCCATTTTCTGGTGTGATCTTGTTGACTAGAATTGTCCATATTTTTTTCACTATTGGCATGACTTGCAAGACCGTCATCTCTTTCTCCCCCTGAGTTTATGCCATCAAACTCAGATATGTTTCTATCTTGAGATGAATTATCATTTTCTCAGTTTACTGGTTCACTTGACTCTTCCTCCATCAAAATCACTATCAATATTAAGAATTTTAAACTTCAAGGCTTCAGCTTCATCTTCATCTTTATCAAGACTTTCGAAGCATGAACACTTGTCATCATTAAAGGTCACAGCTGTGCTTTCCATTATTTTCTTCTTCTCCAACACATAGAGTCTGTAGACAGTCCTTTTCAACGAATATCCCAGAAAAATAGCTTCAAATACTTTACATTCAAATTTTCTAACATATTCAGAGTTGACTTTGAGCACAAAACTTTTGCTTCCAAACACATGCAGATTCTTTACAGTAGGCTTTCTTTTAGAAAAAATTGAGTAGAGGTAACTTTCCAAAGTTTTTTTGACTAGATATCTGTTTCGAGTGTAGCATGTAGTGTTAACAACTTCTTCCCAAAAACTGGTTGGCAGATTCACATCTTGCAAAATTGTTTTGCAGCCTCAACTAGAGTTTTATTCTTTCTTTCAACCACACCATTCTGTTGAGGTGTTCTTACAGCTGAGAACTCTTGAACAATGCCCTTATATTTGTAGATATCACTTGAAATTGTATTTCTGAATTATGTACCATTATCATTTTTCAATCTTTTGACAGAATTTTGATCTTCAGCCCACTTCTCAATTATCTTTATGTGTTCAATAATGATGTGTGGAGTTTCATCTTTTAAATGCATAAATTCCACCCAAGTGTATCTTGAGTAGTCATCCACCATCACCAATGCATATTTGTTTCTAGATAAAGACATAAAATTGACTTGTCCAAACATGTCCATGTGAATAAGCTGTAATGGAACACTTATTGAATTCACAGTTTTGCACTTGTGATCGGACCTCTTCATTTCCCCTTTTTGACAAGCTTCATAAACTTCATTTTGAGCAAATTCCAGAGTTGGCATGTCTCTCACTAATTCCTTTTTCACCAAGGTGTTAATTATTTTATAATTCAGGTGAGAGAGTTTCTTGTGCCAGAGTTTGCTTTGCTCACTGTATGCCTTGGTGTAGAAAAAACAAATTCCATCATTGTTTCCTGAATTTTAATATGCAATAAACAGGCTTCCTTTCCTTACTTCTTTTAGAGCAACTTCACCAGTTTTCTTGCTAGTGATTGAACAATCTTCTTTTTCAAATACTACTTTAAAAACCTTGTCTATAAATTGGCTGACACTGAGAAGAATCACCTCAACACTAGCAACCAGTGCTACATCATCAATGACAATATTACCAGAAATCAACTTGCCATATCTCATTGTGAATCCTTTTCTATTGTCTCCAAAGGTCACCAATGGGTCAGCCATCTCCTCAAACTGTGATAACAGGGCTTTCTCACATGTCATGTTCCTTGAGCATCCACCATCAATGATCTATACAACTTTATTCTTCTTGCCCTGTACATAATGAGTTTTGTTAGGAATATGTTGTGAACTTGATGATAAGTTGAACAAAACACCTTAGTAGATTTAACTTAGTATTTTTGTAGCTCTCAACGGATGTTCTATAATAGTCCCGATGGATGAACTTTATAGTCCCGACAGACGACCACTGAACATCCATCGAGAGTGTAGCTTATGTAATAATAAGTCTTGTAGCACATGTTTGTAAACAAAAATGTATTTAGTTGAGTAGATGTTGTAGGATTCTTTAAGTCATGTTGACTACTAGATTGATATGCAGAATAGGGTGGCTAATTGTAAATATAAGATGTCTTGTAATTCTGTATAAGTGAAATAGAGTCAAGTGGCAGAAAGGCTCCCGACAGATGATCTACAAAGGCTCCCGACATATAATCAACAAGGAATCTGACGGATGACCAACATAATCCAGACGGATGATCATATTCAAAAGAGCAGTTGCAGTGATAATACAGTCACATGCGTCGGGTGTTTGGAAATGGAATGTGGCAGCCTAATTGCAGGATTTAGAGAACAAAGAAGCATTACTATTTCCATGAAATTATGAAGATATTCAAAGATGTTGGATAGTGTAATGAAGCAGCATGAAATTAGACTGGAAACAGTTTTTGTTTTACTTGTTTGTTTTTTTATCATGTAACTTGGTAGTATATAAACCAAGTGTAGCAAGTAGAAGAAAAACTAAAAAAGCAAGCATTATTTTCAGAGAAACAAAAAAAAGTTGTATCTGTTAGGCATCTCTTTGTAATTCTGCAAGTTCACTTGTAAGAAACTGTGTGCTATTCAAGCATCACAGAGTTCTCATCTTAATATACATATCTCTGGTGGACAAGTTCAAATCCACCAGAAAATTTTAAAGCCTTGTGTTTTATTTCTTTGTGTTTGATTTTCATATCTTTATCATTCCGTAATATAAAAAAATCTACAGAGTTATATTATTAAGTAAGAACAGTTATAAAATCAGAAAAAGAACCAGAATTACATTAAACCCCCGTTCTGTAATTCTTGTTGCATTGTTTGGGAATAACAAGTTTTAAGTGTGTTTAGCTACCCAAGCAGTGTTGGACATTTTTTTCTTTTTCACAGAATTTGCAGAAGTAGAACTTGAACATTCAAATGAAAAAACATTCTCAGTTTGATCAACATTTTTATTTTTAATCACAGATCTAAAGTTGACTTCTTTAAGATCTTTCCTTAAATTCTGGCAACTGGTTATAACTTTCATATTTCAAGGAATGCAGTCAAATTTATCACAGAAAGAATATGGATCTTCATCCTGTGCCTCATTATACTTGCATGCTCCATATTTTGGCTCATTAACAGCCTTTTTTACAAAGGTGAGTTAGATGATTTATTGAGCCACATTTCTGACATTGCTTTCTTGGAGCATCTGCAACATAGGCATAATTGTTGCTTTTGTTTATACCTATTTTTCCATTCCTGTCCTTCTTCTTCTTTCCAGTGTTTTCAGTCTTGATCTCCTTTATTGGTGTCTTAGCAACTTGGCTTACTACAGGCTTCTTCTCACATTCAGTGATAGGAGTGGTTTCTCCATCTTTCTTCTCTTTATCTTCATCTGCAATTTCTTGCTTGATGACCGACTCCACTTCACTGAAATTGACTTCACAAGCTTTAAACAAATGTGCATTTATATTCTTCAGCATCACATGAACATCTTGGTTCACACTGTCTTTTTCTTTTTCAGCTTCAACTTTCTTGTGAGAATTCAAGGCCTCATAGTCCAAACCAATAGTTATGTTAGCACATAGTTTGTTTTTCTCATGATATTGACCAATCAACTGAGATGTATTCTTGAATGATTTGAGCTTCAAATCATTTTTATCAATTCTTTCTCTCAACACTTCTTCCACTTCTCCAGCACACTTAAACTTGTTCTTGAGGTACTCATTTTCTCGCTTAACTGTTTCAAGACCAACAAGCTATTCTAGCTCCTATTTCTCGACCTTAAGTTTTTCATTAATTTTTGACAGCCATCAGTAGCTGCCATCATGCTTGTGTGAATGTGAAACATTTATACACTAATTTTCTCAAAAATTTATTTATATTGAGTGGTATTTAAATCAATTGTATTTAGGATTGGTACCTCTGATTTAAATGCAGATGATTCTACTTGCTCCAAAGCCATGAGATCATATTTTCCTTATTCTTCATAGTCATCCTCATCATATGTATCATCCCAACTTTTTCCCTCTATAATGTAAGCTTTTCCCTGTTGTATTCTCAAGAATGCTTCATACTTTGCTTCCAGTTCCAAATAAGCCTTGTCTTTCTTCACCTTCTTTGGCTTCTTGCACTCTGTGGCAAAGTGACCAAGTTCATCACAGTTGTAGCACCTTATCTTTGATATGTCCACAGATCCTGACTTCTAGACACCTTTTTCAGCTGCATTGAACTGAGTTTTTTCTTTCCAGGTGTTGTTGTTGGATGTTTGGACCTTTCTCTTCCAGTACTTAGGCCTTTTAACTCTGATATTTGAAAATTTTCTTGCATATAAGCCATTGACTGGTCCATTTCATCCAGTTCATCAAGAGTGTAAAACTCATCCTCTTCCAGCTCTAAAATGACTTGCTTTTGTGGCTCCTAGTTTTTTTGCTCAACAGCTTGAACAACTTGAGTCTGGGGTTTCAGTTCATCTTCAGACATTTTGTTGTCATTTGCTACCAAGGCACTTGACACATCCACAACATGCCCTTAACTAGATTTCAATGACTTTCTCTACAACATTTCCAGAAACTTTAGGTTAACCTCTTCAGCTTCATAATATTTTCCATGAAGTTGCAAATCATTTATCAGTTTGTTGAAATTTTCAAAAACTTCAGTTATGCCTTCCTTTGATTTATCCATAAAACCCTCATACTGTGAAACCAAGATCCTTCTTTGATTAGATCTGACCTCTTATGTTCCTTCACATAATATCTATATTTTCTCCCATATTTGTTTAGCTGACTTACACTTAATAATGTTATTGTACATTACATTATCAAGAGACTCAACTAGTATGAGTTGTAAACCATTGTCCAGTGTAACCTTCTCTTTCTCTGGTTTTGTGTAGGTAGATGGATCTTTAGGTGCAAAGTGTGCATGAATGACCATGTCTCCATCTGTTGCTTCAGGAACCCTTTTCATAGGAATAAAGGGTCCATGCCTGAGAATCTCAATGTACACTGGATTGCCCATCCTTATGAACAACATCATTTTCTTTTTTCATAAGGTGTAGTTTATCTTGTCAAATATATGTATCTTGATACTGCTTATTTTCTATGCACTCATTCTTTCAAGATTTTTATCTGTTTGCTTTCAGATTTTGCTTTGATACCACTTGTTAGATTTTGAGTGCAGTGATATATAACACATGAGGGGAGGATATTTCTTTGTATTTTAATTAACTTTGAAGGTATTTGGCTTAATTGAACAAAGCATATATGAATTTATAGTGATAAAATGTTTAACAACAATCACACAAATAAAATATTAAAAACTCACTTGATTGTATTAATCAAATTTGTTTTGCTACAAATCTGTGTTCTTATTTATAGGAACTCAACTACAAATTTTGAGAGAGAATTCAAGATAATTTTCCAGATCTGTTTGACTCATCTAAACTAAGGACATGTGCATGCTTTATAGACCAACATCACGGGTTTACAAAATTTGCACTAAAATGTACTCACGATTTCTAAAGTTATCTAATCTATTTCCATTTCCAGTGTTAGCAAATATGTGCAGAATATTGTAGGTCTGTGATGTAATATCCGGGATATATCGTGTAATTATTTTTACTGATAAATAATTATTATATATGTTCAGTATCTATTCTGTGAATTATTTGTTAAGTGTTATATGTGTTGGGATGTTTAAAAATAATATTAATTGAGTATTTTAATTTTTATATGTCCAAAATAAAATATAGATAATTGTCATATCTTCCTATTTATTTTTATGTTAATTTATGATTTTATAGGAAATATATGGATTTTATAAAATCTTTTTTCGAGTATTTAAAAACTATTTTATACAATCGGGAACCAACCGACGTCATCCGTTTTTACGTTTTTATAACCCGAAACTCTTCTAAAACTCCTTTTTAACCTAATTGCAATATTCCGAGCATTTTCCATGTTTCGACTTTTCGATCCGGAGTACGGTTTGTCTTGTGCGGGTCCCGACGTAACATTTTCGATACATTATTCGTTTCGGTAAATCAATAAAACTCGTATTTTTGATAAACGGGATCTTTTTATTAAACTATCCCAATTATCACCTCGTAATACGTGTCCCGAATAGGTCAACCTTTGAAACTGCTGCTGAATCCATGGGCAGGCAAGAGACAACCTGGCGAACTGAAACATCTTAGTAGCCAGAGGAAAAGAAAGCAAAAGCGATTCCCGTAGTAGCGGCGAGCGAAATGGGAGCAGCCTAAATCGTGAAAACGGGGTTGTGGGAGAGCAATACAAGCGTCGTGCTGCTAGGCGAAGCGGTGGAGTACTGCACCCTAGATGGCGAGAGTCCAGTAGCCGAAAGCATCACTTATTTATATTTGAATTTCTTGGTATTTAAATTATGAATTTTTGTTCGAGAGATTGTTTGTATGATTTGATGATTGTATATGGTAGAGCTTGTTTTCCTGATCATTTTGGTATATTATACTCTTGATTTGGAGTTCAATAACATGTTTAATTTTAGGTTTGATTCTCGGAATTTAGAAATTAGGGTTTATATTACTTTGAATGTTTTCAATTCGATTTGGGGGAATCTTTGTTAGGGTTTTCAGTCGATCTTGATGGGTACTTTGTGTTCCTTATCAAATTTGCAATCGAACAACGTATTTACATATCACAAACGATTTCTGATAAGCACGAAGTTGTCTTTTAAAGTTTTCGCCGGTTTTTATGAACTTTTAGCCGGATTTTGAATTCCAGGCATCGTTTGAATTGATGGTGAGTTAATTTTAGTTCCTGGAGTGAAATAGAATGAAAACCCCATGAGAACCAAGTCCAGCAGCCCTGTTTTTGTTGTAATCGAGCATCGCCGGATTATTTTCCGGCCACTGGATTCTGCAGTTCGTCCGGCGGGTTCTTCAGTTGTTGGGTGACCCGTTCGGGTCGATTTTGACCCGGGGATTGACCTGGTTTCGATCCATTTCTGTTCTAAAAATTTTCTGAAATTCTGTTCTTGCACTTTAACTCCTGAAGTTTCCAGAACTTTACAAATTCTGGATTCCTGTTTTAAATCCTTTTAAATTTCGGATTTCTTTTTATAAATTATTTTCAAAATTGATTTGATTTCAAAAAAATCCGAAAATGATTATTTTAATTCCAAAAATTATTATTTTAAAAATTATTTTTAATTCAAAAAATAAATCTAAATTAATTAGTTAATTACTTTTAGTTAATAATTAATTGATTAATTGGTCAATTAATTCAAAATTTAATTGATTAATTGATTTAATTAATTATTAATTGATTTTAATTAATTATTTAATTAGATTTAATTATTTAAAAATGATTTAAAAATTCTGAAAAATAGTTTCGAGCTTTAAAATATTATTTTAAATTGTTTTCAAGGCTCGATAATTATTATAAAATTATTTTGAAGCCAAATTTGGCCAACCGAACCCTGTTTATTACTTTAAATTTGATCCAACGACCCGTTTTAATTCCGAAAAATTATTTTAAATACCCAAAAGCCTGTTTATGGCCCGGGACTTCCTTATAAATGAAATTTCATTGATTGTTTGACGTGCTATGTGCTATATGTGACTTATTTGTTTGATTGTCGGTCTATGTGATCAGTGCTTACTTGTTTTAGTATAACTTTTAATCCGTAGATGAAACCTTAAGACGTTCATGTGACGATTAGAATAATTTGAGATGAATATTGATAGATACTTATGATGCCTAGCAGAGTAAGCAAGGCGTAGGAAAGGGAAGCAGGTGATCAGAAAATGGAATCGGCATGTAGAAAATACAGCAAGTGATCAGAAAATAGAATCGAGGCATAGGAAAAGTAGACGAGTGGTTGTTGAAAAGAGTCATTTGACGAGTACAAGTGAAATTGGAATCGATTGTGATAAGGCAAGTACTTCTAAACCTTTTTCGAGATATAATGCAAATATTTTTAAACTTTCTCGTAACATATTGTTAAGTGTTCAAAATAGCTCTGTTTTATATTGTAAATACATTGAATCCTTCAGCCTTGAACCTGAGCCACATCATTTGATCTTTGAGCCGTAAGCCTAATTCTTTGTGAACCATTTCTTGTTGATTTCCAAATACTAAACCACGCAAATATGACACTACTCTCCAAATATACAACCACCAAACACCAAACACTGGAATAGAATTGTTTGAACATCCAGAAACTTTTATACTCAACCATACCTTGTGACATCAAAGAACTAAACCTTGTAAACCATTGTTCATCTAATACCCGATTCTCCTACAGGCTGAAGACCATTTCTTATACATACTTCGATACCCCTTGTGATACTCATGAAATGCATCATGCCTTTATACAAATGTTTCATCATTGTTGATTACGATCTTGTTTTATTGAATTATATTGTTTATCATATTGAACTGCTTTAGAATTGGATATTATTTTATATAGGGACCAGATTCGTGGTCAGACCATATCAATGGTCAAGTTAGGCCAATGTGTTCCTTGGATCCACTAATTAGAGCAGTGTTGTGTGCTTTGCTCAGGGTTAGTGCATGACTGATCAGCAGCCTAACTTTGGTTTTAAAACTTAAAATGAATATCCAATTCTAATGATTGTTTAGCAATAAATTTGATTCCTCTGAACTATTTTGTTGATCATTGATTAACCTCAATTATTGTCATTATGACTTGCTGAGCTAGTTAGCTCACTCTTGCGAATCTTTTTATGTATTCTATAGTTAAGAAGGATACGGCTGATAGTGAGGTTTTCCCAGTTCAATGTACGAGTTAGGATTCCAGATTATGTTGGATCGAGCTAGCAGGAGCTTATTGTAGTATTGAGATAGTAAGATTGTAAGAATAATTTCATTATCAGTTGTAAGTTAGATTAGTTGGGATTTGGTACGTTGTAATAAAAGTTAAGGTTATGGCTTGTTTTCATACTTTAACCTGTTGCGATCCGTGATTATGTAAAGCAGGGTCATTGCAAATAATATTTAATATACAGGTT
This sequence comes from Apium graveolens, assembly GCF_009905375.1. Taxonomy (NCBI): domain Eukaryota; kingdom Viridiplantae; phylum Streptophyta; class Magnoliopsida; order Apiales; family Apiaceae; genus Apium; species Apium graveolens. Next base: position 360,430 of record NC_133651.1, read on the forward strand.
TATATATTATGTATATGTTGTGGACCCCAAACTTCTGACCCGGGTTTGGAGGGCGCCACATGTGACCCTCCTTTGTCTAGTGAATCGTGGACATTCATATTGAATTCTTCAAGCTGCATTTGTATTCTTTCCAATTCAGTGATATAATTGTTTGTTGACTGATAATCTTGAATATTAACTTTGTCTGCATTCTGAATTATGAGATAGTTTGTCGAGATCTCTTTTGTTCTGTAGAGATGTCACATATCGATAAGTATAATGACTTATCAATATCTTGAGTTCTCTACATGTGTCTTTGACTTGTCGAGATCTTCAGTTCTCTACATTTAGAATGACTTGTCGATATCTTCAGTTCTCTATATAGGCTTTTGACTTGTCGATATCTTTATTTCATTACATGAAGATTTGGCTCGTCGATATCTCTAGATCTCTACATGAAGAAATGACTTGTCGATATCTCTAGTTCTCTATATAGACATTTTAACTTGTCGATATCTGAGATCTCTACATGCATATTGACTTGTCGATATCTCTTGGGACTTGTCGATATCTCTTGGACTTCTCGATAAGTCATTTTGGACTTCTTGACATATTTGTTGATATTCCTTGGTTTCTTACTTATCGATATCTGGCTTAGAACATTTTTCATTGAATGATATTATTTAAATCCAAGCTGATACACTACTCTATGAGGCATGATCATGATTTGATCTTCTTTCAAAGGTTTATTCCTTATCTTGAAGGTTGTTCACAAAAAATCCTCCAGTCTAACCTGCTTAGCATTTTTACAAACTCAAGGAATACAATTACAAAATATAAATTTAGAATATCATACAACTTATCCGCTGGGTTGTCAACATGTCTTAGTCTTGTTATGTACATGCATGTCTTGCACAACATTAATCCCACAAAAACAAATTTTATCCATTATCTCCAACCCTCATGTCTCCTCTACCCGTTATTTACTACCTGCAAACACTTATTTTCTCGCATCCAAGTATTTTCAAAACGAAACTTCTTCTCTTTCATTTGGTACACCTGTTTATTAAATTGCAAATATAATGGAAGATGATCAGATGTAGATACTTCGATCACCCTCTCATTCACTAACGAAAATCACTGGAATCACACTTCATTATCTAGTCATATGTCCGGCCTTTCTTGTACCCAATTATGTTTCCCCCTCAATTTATCCCATGTGAATTTCTCGACTATAAAACCCATGTGCATCAAACCACAATCATACATTATCTTTGTAAACCCTTGTAGTAACTATTAGGATGCTCCATCCTTCCCCTTTTCTCCATTGTAAATATCTTGTCGTTAAAATCTCTAATTTTAAACCATGGAAGATTCGACGTTGCAACTAATTCCCTTAATAGATTCCACCATCACACCTCATTTCACTTTCTTGGCAGCCATAAAAGCCTGTATATCTCCACATACCCAGCTGGTGATCCTCGAAATATATATAATGTTCACCACTCTCCTTGATTACACACCCACCATCATTTTTCCACAGTGAGGCTAAACCCCCGATTTGCCCTCGAACTTCGACGATATAGCAATCCATAAAAATTTAATAAAGTATATGAATCAACTATTTTATTCATTTTTGCTAAACTTTGATATAAATTTCGGACAAAATAATGATATTAGGCTTCCATTGTTGGATAATTTCTCAAATAAAATAAATTATACGAGGTTTACCCAACCCATAACAGTTCCATGCTAACAGACTTATTGGTTTAGGCGAACTTGTAAAACATGACTCGCCTCTAGCAAGTTTTTTGGCCTAAGATTTCTCATATTTGTAAATAATTCCTCCAACACATTGTTGATCGCATCCGTAACATTATTCATCGTATTATTCTCTGTATCCAGCCTATTACGTTTCATATTTATGATAAATGTTATATTTTCAACCACTAGTCTACCAATCAAATCTTCTCCCGAGTTTATTGGGTTGTTACAATGCATATCCCTTTGATTTCTCTTAACATAACAAACAGTTCACTCATCTCCTGCAATATAGCTCAGCTTTTCATCAATCTCCATGAATCTCTGTACAATCTGTTGTTCATAATGTACGGTGGTCAACGATGCGCGCCCCGGTCGACGATCATGTTTGTCCCTCATCCGCTTCGTTTCTCAACCAGTATGCTCACACATTTTGATTTGAAGCATTCTTTAGAGGTGCTCGTATCCATGTTCCATAGGCTAGATCAATCACTTTATTTGGATTTGTATAAACAACTCCATACTCCATGTCCGAGTGTACTAGTAAATCACAAATAAAACATAAGGTAGATAATCTCTCGTATTTGAAATCAATCCATCCCTAATCCCCTCATTCCTTTTTAATCTCCTCTGCAAGTGCTTTCACACATTCATTGTTATTCTGATACAAACATACAACCTTCATTCTCCAGTAGTATTCATTAGATCCGTCTTTACAAATACACCTATATAGTCCCCAGTGTTCTGCAAGATCTTTTCTGACACCATCACATTCGACATGTTGTATATTTATACCCAAATGTCCATTTTATTGAGTTGTAGTAATTGTGAATCATCGTTTGCTTCCGGATTCTAATGCAGTAAAGTATTTTGCTCAAAAATCAATGGTCCTCCCTCCACCACCTTTTACAAATTCAACTTGTGATAAAATATAGACGAGTATCTTGTACCCCCTATATCTCGTATCTCCATTCTTTTTTTAGACCTATATAGTGAAGTTAAGATATTTTACGTGGCTTGAAAATTGATGTTCATATCAATTCAGAATCATCTAATCAATATAAATGCATCCTTATTCTTTCCCACCTCTCCCTCGCCTATTACTCCTCCTTCATCCTCTTCATCCAACGCGAGCCTTAAATAGTCAATCTCTGCATGGTTTCCGGTAGGGGAGAGTATGGGCCAGTTCGGCTCGATTTTTGGACAAAACCGGAACTGCAATCATATATTTTCGATTTTTAAAATAAAAAATTGTAACCGCCGGTTCGGATTCAATTTCGGTTTCGGTTTAAAATTTTCGAGTTCGGTTATAATCGGCTCGGTTTCGGTTACAAAACCGACAAATTTGAAAATAAAAAATAATATACAAATGAACAATATAATAAAATGATACCGGTTTCTATTTGAAATATAAAAATAATGGGAAACTAGTAAAAATTTTGTCAAGTACCAAGTTTAGTTAATAGTAATTAATTAAAAAGACAACGTAAAAAACATAGTTTGCTTTTTAAGAAATAATTGTTAAGATTAAGCTCATAATTTTTTATGCTCAGGTGATGTCAAAGAGAGGAGGATGTTGAAAATCTAGCCCTTAAAATTTAAAGAATACTCATCTAACACATTTAAAGAAACTCATCTAAGACAGTAACATTATAACAATGAGTGAACCCATGCAAAATGTAGACTACAGAAATCAATCTGCAAATCAGTTTGCATATTGCAGACTATAGTGACAAATAGTGACTAACAAACATGTTTAGGTGACTTAAATTAATTTATCTGTAACCTGTTAGTGAAAACTGCTATAATGCAGTTTTAATTTTTTAAAAATTCATAAATAATATATACTAATAATATATGTAAAATATATTATTTATTTAATAATATTAATAACCAGTTTGATTTTTATCGGTTCGATTGGAACGTATAACCGGAACCAAACCATTTAAGTCGCTTCTGTTTTTTATTATTCGGTTTCGGTTTCAGATCGATTTTATTAGGATCGGTTTTGTCCGGTTACTCTCGGTTTCGATTTTAATTCGGTTTTTTTCTCAGTCCTAATTTCTGATATTAAAATAATAATAAAAAATTAAAACTTATTATAACTTTACATTTGTTACATGAACAAGACATATCTCGGAAGTCTGCAAGATGTTAAGATGGGTTATTAGGAATACTAGCATAAATCTCGTGCGATGCCCGGGTTTCCATTAATATTTTAAATTTTTATTTATCAAGTTATATTATATTTTTAAAATATTTATATAAACATATAATGATTATAAATTTATAATAAAAATAATAGAATAACATGTTGTCGTAATTTAGTAGAATAAATAAACTATTTCTAGTAGTTTAACAGATATGTAACACTATTATTTATATCTTTTAATAATAGGATAAGTTGTATTCGTATTTTAGTAGAATAAGTATGCTATATTTAGTAGTAGTTTAATAATTTAGTAGTTTATTAGATATATAACACTATTTATCTATTTTTGTAATAATCAAAATTAGGGAATTATCGTTGAACCACACCGTTGAACCAAATTATCTCTATTCCGGCTATTCTAATATACTAGTATAAATCCCGTGCGATGTACGGGTTCCCATTAATATTTTATATTTTTAAAATATTTATATAATTATATAATGATTATAAATTTATAATAAAAATAATAGAATAACATGTGGTCGTAATTTAGCAGAATAAATAGACTATTTCTGTTAGTTTAACAATTTAGTAGTTTAGCAGATATATAACACTGTTATTTATATTTTTTAATAATAGGATAAGTTGTATTCGTAATTTAGTAGGATAAGTATACTATATTTAGTAGTAGTTTAATAATTTAGTAGTTTATTAGATATATAATACTATTTATCTATTTTTGTAATAATCAAAATTAGGGATTTATTGTTGAACAAAACCCTTGAACCAAATTATCTCTATTCCGGCTATTATAATATAGTATAGATACTAGCATAAATCCCGTGCAATGTACGGTTCCCATTAATATTTTAAATTTTTATTTATCCAGTTATATTATATTTTTAAAATATTTATATAAATATATAATGATTATAAATTTATAATAAAAATAATAGAATAACGTGTTGTCGTAATTTAGTAGAATAAATAGACTATTTCTAGTAGTTTAACAATTTAGTAGTTTAGCAGATATATAATACTATTATTTATATCTTTTAATAATATGATAAGTTGTATTCGTAGTTTAGTTTGATAAGTATACTATATTTAGTATAGTTTAATAATTGAGTAGTTTATCAGATATATAACACTATTTATCTATTTTTGTAATAATCAAAATTAGGGAATTATCGTTGAATCAAACCGTTGAACTAAATTATCTCTATTCCGGCTATTATTCCGGCTATTATAGTATAGTATATATATATATATATATATATTTAAAACTATTATCAATTCGTTCTATCATAGAAAATTAATCATTCGATTCAAATTATTTCCTTCTTCATATTCTTTATTCGTCTTTTTTTTGTTCGCCTAAATATACATCTCAATCTCTGTTATAGAAATCGGCCGATTTTTAAAAAATCGCCGATAAATCGTTCAAAAATCGGTCAAAAATATTTGTCCGATTTGACCGATTTCCGATAAATCGCCGATTAATCATCCGATTTTTTAAAAATCGTCCGATAAATCGTAAATCGATAACTCAATCGAATAGTTCCGATTTCCGAAATCTGTAACACTGATGTCAATATAAGTCATTATTTGCGAAAATACCACTAAAGATGTTATACAGAAAACTTTCAAGATATTGTATTACCAATTTACATCTCGCCCAAATTAATCCGGCCATTAATGGCTGAAAAAACCACCGATCCACCACCACAGCCGCTGATCCCAAACCTCCCAAACGACATCTCTCTCCAATGCATAGCTCGAATCCCAAGACCCCACCACCCCTATCTCTCTCTCATCTCCAAATCTTTCCATTCCACTCTCCACTCCCCCGAATTCTTCGCAACTCGCTGTCTCCTCAACTCAACTCAGCAATCTCTTTACCTCAACATCCGAGTCAACTCGTCTTTCAAATGGTACACTCTCAATCAACAAACCCATCTTGTTAAAACCCCTAATTTTTTAAGCCCTCTTGCTAATATCAAGAAACAGCCCATTGGGTCTTGTTTTGCTGTGTTGGGGTTTAAAATTTATGTGATTGGTGGGTCTGTTAATGAGATTGCGTCGAATGATGTGTGGGTTTTTGATTGTAGGTTTGGGAAATGGGAAATTGGGGCTAAAATGAGGGTGTGTAGAGAATTCGCTGCGGCGGGGGTGGTGAATGGGAGGATTTATGTGATGGGTGGTTGTGTTGGGGATAATTTTGTGAAATCGAGTAATTGGGCGGAAGTTTATGATCCCGGGGTTGGGGTTTGGAAGGCGGTGGAGAGTCCGGTTGAGGTTAGGGATAAGTGGATGCATGCTAGTTGTGTTTTAGATGGGAGAATTTACGCAATGGCGGATAGGGGTGGAGTGGTTTATAATGTGGGGAATGGGGAGTGGAGGAGGAGTGTTCCGAAAAGGCTTGATTTAGGGTGGAGGGGACGGGCTGCGGTTGCGGGTGGGGTTATGTATTGTTATGATTTTTTGGGGAAGATTAGGGGGTATGATGTGGAGAGAGATAGGTGGAAGGAGTTGAGGGGAGTGGAAAGAAGTTTGCCGAAGTTTTTGTGTGGTGCGACGATGGCGAGTTTGAATGGGAATTTGTGTGTGGTATGGGAAAGGAAAGGGGGGAAGAATGAGGTGGAGATTATATGTGCGGAGATTGAGGTTGGGAAGGATGAGGATGGGGGGTTGAGTGGAGTGGTTTTGTGGTCAGATGTGGTACTTCGTGTTCCGTTTGGGTCTTCGGTGGTGCATTGCCTCTCGGTGGATTTGTGAGTTTCGGGATATAGTGCTGTATGTTGTATCAACTTTAGATTTATTGTATGCTTGTACGTTCTACACATGCATGTGTTGTTTGACTAGTTCTTTTTGGTAATTTACTAATTTACTGAATTTCAATAATACTTGGCAAAATGTAGGAAATATGTGATATGTTCACACATTTCTGTAATGTTTATAGCAGCATGTTTGTAGACATGAAAAACACTTATTTATAAACACTCTAGAACATTTGTATTTTGCTTGTAATGTTCTAAATTGTGATAGTGTGCAAACATGGGTAAAGGCTTGATTTGGTTTCTTCCCTGCAATTCCTTTCTACTATTGCTTACACAAGAGATGTTCATGTTATAACTATGGTGATTTCACATTTCAGTTGGTGTGTGCATATGAAAGCATGCAATCTTTGCAATGTTTAGTGAAAGTATCCCCTTCTTAAAGAGTTAGATGCATGATGCATGATGCATGAGGCATGATAGAGATGAAGCGGCCTTCTCATTACTAATTTTGAGGGACCTAGTCTGATAAACTCCGGAACGTGTTTATTTTACCAAAGTTGTATGCTTCAGTAATATAGCTTAGAATCTATAATTGCTAACCAACTGATGAACAATCTGTTCTAATTGTTCCTGTGCTTATTGAGCTTGTAAAGCTTACTGCAATTACCAAATACTTTGAATGGATCATAGACTGGTATCTTACAGCTTATTGAGCTTATGTTTTCAGCATCTTTCTGATAGTCCCTAGTAATAGACATGGAACTTGGACACGAACTACATACAGATATAGGTAATGCATGATATTGTACTATGCTGTTAACTGATTTAATAGGACTGCTAGTCCTAACTACATACAAATATAGACTACTAGTCCGTACTTATATATGACTCCTCAGTGGCTAATTCTTCTATCGGACTGACCTTAACCATTACTTGGATATACAAGCATCAAGTCATCCAGATACCTTCGTAATCATATATTGAGACACCTTGCTTGGACTCATATAGGTGATTTAAAAGAACTCACCCAAAGGCAACCCTTGCTTGGACTCTGAGATAGATAAAAATGATAAATCTATCTAAAATGTCAAGATTTGTTGAATCTTGGTTTTAATCTTTTGCAAAGTATGTCTTTTACAAAATTTAGACCAAATTGTAAATTTGTTGGGAACTGATAGATGATCTTAGTACTTATGTACACTATATAAGAGCAATAAGAGCAAGTCCAATGCAATGCTAAAAGTGGTGTCATTTCTATAATTTGAAACCAAATGTCAAAAATTTCAACTCCAAAGGAGTTTATATTTGGATGCAAATATGCATAATGCATCCTTGGTTCTAAATTTGAAACAACGGATGCATTGATGCATCTAGCCACATCATCAAAATACTACAAATGAGATGCATATGTTGTACTTTAAATGAAATTTAGGGGTAAGTAACAAAATTTAGGTAATTTAGGAAATATTTGGTTTCAAAATGCATCTAACATTGGATGAAGTTTTGTTTTAGCACCAAAAGACACTTTTTGATGCTAAATTATAGCTATTTTGATTTTACTCTTTTGACTGGTATGATGTTGGTGCAATGCCAACCGGAATTTGAATTGTATTTTTTGAGTTGCAAAACCAGCATCATTGTTGTTTTTGAGTGACTTGGAACAAGAATTCTACCGTTAAAGCGTAAATTCTGCACAAGACTGAAAATGACACTCTATTCGAGTTGATCAGAGTCCTGGTAGATCTAAAACTTTGTTGTGTTGGTACGCAAACAAACAGGAACTATTAGTTTTTCTGGGATTTGATTTCATATGGTTAGGCATCATATAAGCTTGTTCAGAACTCGATACAAGCATTGCTGATTAGAGTCCAAACAGTGCCGAAAGCACAAAATTTGTGTCAAAAACATGTCTATGATGTAATATAGGCTTGTTAAGAATTTCTAATGAGAGCTAGACAGCTAGTTAGCATTGTTCTTGAGCAGTAATACGGCAGGAAAACGTTGTGTGAAGAAAGAACAAAAGAAACCAGAAATTTAATCTGAAAATGTAGTAAAGGAGAATACGACACAAGAAGATATTTTGTTAGCTGTTGATAAATAGAAGATGTACTATGCAGAATATTAGATGTTATATAAAAGTGGTGGATGCACAAGGAAAAATAGTTGAAAACGCAGGAGACATTTAGCCTTATTTCTGATGTACAAGTTAACATTTGTTGCCAAAAGTCTTCTTTCTTGACTATTTTCTGATTTATATTCTTGGAGGAGCAAAAATCTCTCCCATTAAATCTAAAGCTATATAGGTTGCACATTGCGCACACACGTCTTAACTTGTCTGCACAAGGTAGTGAACCCATTAGCGATTCAGGCAACACAATGCACAAAACAGCAATAATTATGCTTATGGAAATATGCACAGTGCTTTGCTGTGGCAATGACACACAGCTGCATATGCACACCAAGACCCGCGTACAATTCAGATTTCACATCTCGCGCAGCTTCTATGTCACTCGTTAATTATATAGTGGACTATTCTGGTCTGTCTCGAGTAAATTGGAGTGCTTTAAATGAGAAAAATTATATAGCTATATGGCACTTTAGCCCCAATATTTTCTATAAAAAAATACTACAATTTATGTAACGCATTACAATCTTGCAGAGCAAATCAATTCGTGAAGGATGTCAACATAATGCACATACATGATTCAGTAGGAGCATCAATTCCAAAACAAACTAGTAGGTGTTCAGATTTTGTTTGTATTATTAAAAAATGAAAAGCAAGAACTTTTAAGTTCGTTCGGAGTACAAATGGCATTCTCAGATTTGCGAAACACAAATAAATCATACAAAGCTCTAAGAAAAAAAAAGTGCATTAAACTTTATATTTTTTTACATTTCAGCACTTGGATGGGAGCATTTTGTGTATAAGAATTGAATACTGGCACCTATTTTACACAGCTTTGCAGGTACAACAGATTTTGATCACCTCTAATAGGAAGTGTGTACAAGGAGCATGGCCAAAAAAAAGCTTTACTTCTTCAAAAAATATTCTATTTGCACTAGTGCCTGCCAATATTTACAGTTAGAAAAAACAAAAATTTAGTTAGCCAAGCCAGAATAGGCGAATTGTTACCTGCAGCAATTGTGATAACAAAACCACACGAATAGTGCCGAAATTCATGACAAGAAAATAAAAAGAGAGAGACCTCAGTTGCAATTGCAGTTGGTGTGACATTACATACGTCTTTGTACCCTAGTTTTGCAGCAATATCTGACAACCAATGGAGTCAACTTCTTGTCAAATTAAAAGTAGAAATTCACTCAATTCATTTAACTATAGCCTTCTAATAGTATGATATCTTTTACAGTTCAAATGAGCACGTGTAGAACTAAAAACTAAGAAATCAATTAAATTCAGTTATAAATTTTGCGAAAGCGGGGTTTAAGAAAGCATCACTAACTAATTCAGTTATAAATTTTGCGAAAGCGGAGTTCAAGAAAGCATCACTAACTGAGAAATCATTATTCATAAAAGTTCATCAATTATATCATTTATGAAGTTTTTTATGCTGGGAGTTGAAATGTAAAACAAGACTTTCTCATGGGACATGAGGCATACTAAGCATTTAGTCTCCAGTATATTTGTGTAGATCAGAAAGACATATGAAAAGGCCAAAACAAGAAAGTAATCAATTAAATGACAGAAAAAGAAGTTGTTAAGGTCTGCAGTTTAGAATCATACCCTCTAAGGAAACCCTAGCACTTGCATTGCTGTAGGCTTCGCTCCTGTCCTCCCAGAGAGTACATAATCGCTTGTAAGTCTGCCACAAAAAGATGGGTCACAAAAACTGGCATAGATGACTTAATGTAAAAAGTATTAGACATGCTCCCTTTTGTTCCACAGGCCTATGATTTTTGAGGTAATATTGTTAGACTTGCATGAAGGTGTTTTTAATCACAAAATGTCAATTTCATATCCCTTTTAAAAGATAATATGAAGACAGTTCCCTTCAAAAGTAAAGATGTAACTTTATTATCTCCAGTAATTATGATAAAAAATATATTGATGCGACCAATATAACAAGTGATGTGAACCTTTGTGTAAGCGTCACCAGATTCACAATGCAATAGGGGCCTAGAACCAGTTCCCACAGCTACAATCCTTCGAGCTAAAGCTTCCAAAGGTACATCCAACCAAACACTGATTCCTTTTTGCATATGTCTCCTGACAAGACAAAAGATATTGCTGAGCTGACATTAACATATAACTATAATCATACTGAGAATTCAACCGGGGAAAAGGTGAATGAGAAAATTGTGTACCAGTTGATGGGCCTAACAACCGCACCCCCACCAGTGGAAACAACCAGCCTTTGCATTGAGGATAGCTTCTGTAATACCTCAGTCTAACAAAGTACATTCAATGAGTTAAAATCCTACGGGAGCAAAATCACATGCACATACTAATCACACATTAAATGCAACGGAAATTTTTTAAAGTGTTGCACAAAATCTTCTGGTAATGCCTTGCAGAGTTGCAGTCACTGTGTCCACCTTATAGAGCTAAGTAAATATCAGGTGTAACCAATTAATTATTTAAAGATCTTCCAAAAATGTGGTCAATAACAGTGAAGGAGCTAGATTTGAGCTCTACTGAGGAGCAGAAAAATAATACTCCCTTTGTCCCAACCATTTCTTTACAGTTTCCTTTTTGGGATGCCCCATCCAATTCTTTACATTTCAAAACTTACCAAAAATAGTCAATGGGTCCCACCACTTTCCCACTTTTCCTCTCTTTTCACACTACTTTTACTCCACTATCTCCCTTTTATACATTAAAAATCAACGGGTCCCACCACTTCATCCACTTTTCTTTCTCGTTTTCACTACTTTATACATATTACTTAACCTCCGTGCCCAAACCAAACGTAAAAAATTGACCGGGACGGAATGATTAATATGCAAGCGCACACGCGCACGCGCACAAAATGTTTACAACCAAAAGTACGGAACAATAATCTTAAAATTATAACCATTACTGTGACACGGAAGTTTTTATTACTTTGAAGAAACTCTATCAAATGTCTTGATCTATTCTATGGAATGCTCGTGATGAATCATTGATTCATTGGTAATTACCAACACTATTTCCCATATAAAATAGTGTGTCTACAAAGTTAAACTCGCACTTTTACTTGTGTATTGTTCAGTTAGGGTGTCGGTCAAAAATTCAGATCAAGTGATAGATATATAGTTTTATACACATTTCATTAAAGATGTCATATTAAGCCATACACCTCTTAAAGCATGACTACATCAACCTGTTTCAACAGTAGTTTCTTAGTCCATATATATATATATAGCTGTTCCAAGATAATTTCTGAATCCAAAAGATAAAATTTAAATCAAAAATAAATTGCAATGATTCCTAACTAACCTCATTATCTCTAAAGAAGCTTTCTCCATGTAATTTAAAAATGTCAGAAACAGCGGTTTCTCCAACGGACTGCTCTATTAATCTATCACTGAAGCATCAACAGAGTAACAGACTGTAGTCATCAGTATCTGAATTAGGATGCATGTAATGTGTGAAATAGATAACAAGGAAAAATGGCAGTTGTCAATGTATGCTGGTATTCTACGAACGAAGGGATTGAATATATATATATAAAAGATTTCCTGGGACGAGAGAACCTTTGGTTTACACTTACATTCTTTTAAAAGTTTAGATTACCATATTCACATTAAAAATGATCTAATAAAAAATATAACTTAGTACATGCAAAGAAAAAAAAACTTGTACAAACCTGTCAAGAAATGAATAGCCAAGAACTTCCGATAAGATCTTACCAACAGTTGTTTTTCCAGACCCCATCATTCCTGAAAGAAGATAGCAGATAATGAAAAAATGATTTTTGCATCTGTTATTCCTAGTAGTAAAAACAGTAAGGAGACTGACCAACAAGATAAATACACCTTCCGTTTAGATATGGTTCGATCTCTTCTGACTTGTTCTGCAGTTTAGTAACTATCAGTCAGATGAATAATTATAAATTGTTGATCAGCGTAGGTTGTGCAACACTGGTTAGCATGTTACAGGTAATCTACAAAGCAAATTTGTAATCAAGTGATCTTTAAACATTACATAACCACTGATATACTGGACCAGAGAGGTAAATATAGCAAAATATTAGACAAATACTGCTTACCTTTCTCTTTCTAAAGGATGTGAGCACTGTTAACAGACAGGGTCGACATGAATAGTTATAGTAGTTTACCTTTAAAATTATGGCTTCGTCAAAAGAAGCAGGACAAGTTCCAGACTCCAATACTGAAACTGCAAAATACGAGAACTAGATAAGATCTAGTGGATTCGAGGACATTATACTAGGCAGTTAATTTTTGCACATTTAACATGTGGACTGGATAGCTGTTTGGAGATTATGGATTTACAAATTGCAGAAGTCTGACTAAAGTGTGTCCCTTTGATATGTTGTTATATATGTGATTCAATATTTTATATCCTTATAAGGCCATGTTTGTTTTATGGGATTATAATCCCGGGATAATAATCCGGGGATAATTAATCCCATCAAAATTAGTCGTATGGATTAAATAATCCTATCCTAAGTTTGTTTGGAAGGATTAAGTGTAGGATTGGAATATAATCCTTTAAAATTTTATCCTATGTTTGTTTTGAGGGATAATACTTGGGATTGGATATAGTCTTTTAAATTTTTCAATCCTATGTTTGTTTCACATGGGATAACAATGAGAGGATTATAATCCTATAAAAAATGACTTGTAGGAGGTGATAAAACAATACCTCCTCCCACCAAGCATTAGAGGGGATTATGGTCCTATCCTCTACTCCAACAAAACAAACATGGGATAGGATAACTTCAAGGATTATAATCCTTGGATAACTCTTCACTAATTTTTTACAAAACAAACATGGGATTGAAAAATTTAAAGGATTATAATCTTATCCCCTACTTAATACCGTTAAACAAACATGGCCTAATGGTAAGGTATGTTCTCTAAACAAAGTGCAAGCCATGATGTATGTGTATAGGTATCAGTGGTACTTGTTTGTTATTAAATAAGAGTGTAAAGATGTTATAAAATAAATTATTGCGTGGAACTTGATATACTTTGTATATGCATTATGCACCACTTTCAGACAATTAAAGGCTCATTACAGTACTTTCTCAGCAGATAATATAGATGTAATTTGTCTTCTCTATTCCCAGAAGATTAAAAAAAATTGCCTATCATCTATAGTTTGACATGCATGGCACTCTAAGGGATAGGAGACATGGAGCTAAACACCTAGCAGTCGAATTTCATAGTGAGACACAGTAATCTCATCAAGTCCTTGATATTTTCATATAATTAAGATTTTAAATGCATTTAGGCAGTAAGCCACTAAAATACAAGAGACTCGGTCTACGTTGTTATTAAGGAGTGGCTGCTACTAGATGTGCAAAAAAGACACCTCAATTTTCCAACCAATAGATGGATTTTAGAAACATGCTAGATCCCAACATACACATAGCCATGTTTGTTTCATGGGATTATAATCCCGGGATAATAATTCGGGGATAACTAATCCCATCATCATTAATCCTACGGATTAAATAATCCTATACTATGTTTGTTTGGAAGGATTAAGTATATGATTAGACTATAATCCTTTAAAATTTTAACCTATATTTTGAGGGATGGTCATTGGATCCTTTAAATTTTCCAATCCTATGTTTGTTTCACATGGGATTACAATGAGGGGATTATAATCTTTTAAAAAATGACTTGTTTGAGGGGATAAAATAGTACCTCCTCCAACCAGGTATTAGAGGAGATTATAATCATATCCTCTACTCCAACAAAATAAACATGGGATGGGATAATTTAAAAGATTATAATCCTTGGAATACCCTTCACCAAATTTTCACAAAACAAACATAGGATTGAAAAATTTAAAGGACTATAATCCTATTCCATACTTAATAACATGAAACAAACATGGTATGTACTAGTCATCTTTCTAAATACCGTTTTACTGGTTCTAACATTTACTGAGTTTGTAAATTTGCATTACGCATCTCACTTTTTTTTAAAGGAGTAAACTAAGTAGTTTACTGATTAACTATCATGACATCTGATGAGAGAACTTGAAATTTATAATGTAAAGGCATATAATTTATGTGAAGAGTCAATAAATTTATAACCTACAATTATGAAATTAAATAATCGAACGGAGAAGAAATTCATACAACTACACGACCTTCATAATTTTGTGGAGAACAGGAAAGCTTCTATGCAACTGACCTATGATAAGTCGCAGATTTTCTAGGATGCAAAGAACAAGAGATAAGAACTGGAAACCTCTCTTCCTTGCATCTCGGAGGGAATTGCAATGAAAATTCTTTTTTCCTTACTGTCCTCTCAGAAGCAACGGGTACTGAGAACTGCAGGCATTGTGAAGCCTTAGCTACCATCCTCAGTTATTACGTCTCCTATACAACTTCAAGTTTATACAAAAAAATATCATTGTGAATTTTCTTTGGCGCTTTTTGTATAAACTTGAAGTTGTATAGGAGACGTAATAACTGAGGATGGCAGCTAAGGCTTCACAATGCCTGCAGTTCTTAGTACCCGTTGCTTCTGAGAGGACAGTAAGGAAAAAAGAATTTTCATTGCAATTCCCTCCGAGATGCAAGGAAGAGAGGTTTCCAGTTCTTATCTCTTGTTCTTTGCATCCTAGAAAATCTGCGACTTATCATAGGTCAGTTGCACAAAAGCTTTCCTGTTCTCCACAGAATTATGAAGGTCGTGTAGTTGTATTAATTTCTTCTCTGTTCGATTATTTAATTTCATAATTGTAGGTTATAAATTTATTGACTTTTCACATAAATTATATGCCTTTACATTATAAATTTCAAGTTCTCTCATCAGATGTCATGATAGTTAATCAGTAAACTACTTAGTTTACTCCTTTAAAAAAAAGTGATAATGCAAATTTACAAACTCAGTAAATGTTAGAACCGGTAAACAGTAAAGTGGTATTTAGAAAGACGACTAGTACATACCATGTTTGTTTCATGTTATTAAGTATGGGATAAGATTATAGTTCTTTAAATTTTCCAATCCAATGTTTGTTTTGTGAAAATTTGGTGAAGGGTATTCCAAGGATTATAATCCTTTAAATTATCCCATCCCATGTTTATTTTGTTGGAGCAGAGGATAGGATTATAATCTCCTCTAATACCTGGTTGGAGGAGGTATTTTTTTATCCCCTCAAACAAGTCATTTTTTAAAAGATTATAATCCCCTCATTGTAATCCCATGTGAAACAAACATAGGATTGGAAAATTTAAAGGATCCAATGACCATCCCTCAAAACATAGGATAAAATTTTAAAGGATTATAGTCTAATCCTATACTTAATCCTTCCAAACAAACAAAGTATAGGATTATTTAATCCGTAGGATTAATGATGATGAGATTAGTTATCCCCGAATTATTATCCCGGGATTATAATCCCATGAAACAAACATGGCTATGTGTATGTTGGGATCTAGCATGTTTCTAAAATCCATCTATTGGTTGGAAAATTGAGGTGTCTTTTTGCACATCTAGTAGCAGCCACTCCTTAATAACAACGTAGACCGAGTCTCTTGTATTTTAGTGGCTTACTGTCTAAATGCCTTTAAAATCTTAATTATATGAAAATATTAAGGACTTGATGAGATTACTGTTTCTCACTATGAAATTCGACTGCTAGGTGTTTAGCTCCATGTCAAACTATAGATGATAGGCAATTTTTTTTTAATCTTCTGGGAATAGAGAAGACAAATTACATCTATATTATCTGCTGAGAAAGTACTGTAATGAGCCTTTAATTGTCTGAAAGTGGTGCATAATGCATATACAAAGTAAATCAAGTTCCACGCAATAATTTATTTTATAACATCTTTACACTCTTATTTAATAACAAACAAGTATCACTGATACCTATACACACACATCATGGCTTGCACTTTGTTTAGAGAACATACCTTACCCTTAGGCCATGTTTGTTTAACGGTATTAAGTAGGGGATAGGATTATAATCCTTTAAATTTTCCAATCCCATGTTTGTTTTGTAAAAAATTAGTGAAGAGTTATCCAAGGATTATAATCCTTTAAGTTATCCTATCCCATGTTTGTTTTTTTGGAGTAGAGGATAGGACCATAATCCCCTCTAATGCTTGGGGGAGGAGTTATTGTTTTATCACCTCCTACAAGTCATTTTTTAAAGGATTATAATCCTCTCATTGTTATCCCATGTGAAACAAACA
Organism: Apium graveolens; assembly: GCF_009905375.1. Taxonomy (NCBI): domain Eukaryota; kingdom Viridiplantae; phylum Streptophyta; class Magnoliopsida; order Apiales; family Apiaceae; genus Apium; species Apium graveolens. The sequence continues at coordinate 377,445 of NC_133651.1, forward strand.
TAGGATTGGAAAATTTAAAAGACTATATCCAATCCCAAGTATTATCCCTCAAAACAAACATAGGATAAAATTTTAAAGGATTATATTCCAATCCTACACTTAATCCTTCCAAACAAACTTAGGATAGGATTATTTAATCCATACGACTAATTTTGATGGGATTAATTATCCCTGGATTATTATCCCGGGATTATAATACCATGAAACAAACATGGCCGCGTATTTTACTCAGCTTGATAACTGGATGCTAACCTCATGGTAAAATGAAACCACAGTTTAATGATACGAAATTTATAGAATACTACATACTTATAATTTCGGTCTATTAAATTCAAGTAAGAAACAGCAAAAGGGAGAGCCTACCAATATTAAAACCATTGTATTCCATAACTGAATCATCAGGTCGGGCATTTTCTTTGTTCTCAAACTCCATTGTGTATGACATTCCAGAGCATCCACCTTGTTTAACACCAATTCTCAAGCATAAATCTTCTTTCCGTTCAGCCTTCATCTTATTCAAGTGCTTTAATGCATCATCTGTTATTAATATTGCTGGTGCAATGCCACCAGATGTTGATGGCGCTGAAAGATGCAACAAACTACTACATGAGATTGATATACTAAAAGTCAAATTGCCGTACTCCAACCACAATCTTCTGAATCACTTGTTACCAGAACCTGAGATAATTACTATACCTTCAGGACCTACAAATTCTAGACATGGTAAATATATACTTTATAACAGCATGAATCCAGTACAGGGTGACAAATGACTCCATATACTGTCATAACATTATATGCCTAAGATTTTCTAGCATAACGAGCATTGGAGCATGGAAGCGACTTGTTAATTTCTATTTTGATAAAACTTGAAATTTTCTGCATCATCTGTAAGAGCAAAGTCAATGGTGTTGTAAAAATAGGTGTAGCTATTGCTATAATTTTGAACCAAAAAGTAATTTTTGGTGCTAAAGTAACACCATGTCTATTTATGAGTATAAACTTTGTTCACTTTTTACTTATTCTTTATTTTCCTCTCTTTCTTGACTCTTGTGATGCGGAAAGTATAGCACAATGCTATATTTTGGCTATATTTAGCACAAATTATAAAACTGTGCTACTTAAGCACAAAGTTTACCCCGTCATTGGATTGCCAAATTTCACTTTTTGTATCATATTATAGATATAGCGCACCATTGGACATGCTCGAAGGTATTAAATCTTAAAAGTCACTATATTTAGAGCTATTTATATGCAAGTACAGGAATAACTGATAATATATAAATTACACTATACTCATTAAGCTATATTAAGGAAATTTGTGGATCATAATCTCCCCCCACCCTCTCCCCGCAATCCCAAACTCCCCTTCCCATTACTGTGTATAATCTAAAGCATCAAAATAAATGTAACATACAAAAAAAAAACTAGATTTGAGTATAGGGATGATAAATGTAAATAAACTAATATGCTCCAATTTATACCAAACTTGAACATTAGAAGACACCCCACAAACAAATTTGAACATTAGAAGACATCCCACAAGCAAAATTGATCAGTCTTTACTCCGCAAGTCATCTCATTAAAATTAAAAATATCGCCATCGGGGTGTGAGTGAGTAAGTAGTCCCACAATGAACTACAAATTAATAGTCCATCAGATTGTTTTACGAAACTAGGTACGAACAAACAACAACAAATAGTAAATAATACCAGAGATCACAATCCCACAAACAAACATAGCCAAAATATTATCTCATGTTCCAAAACTCAATCGCTTTTAATTAAACAAACACACATAACTCCTATATTCAATTTCATTTTAAACACTTTCAAGAATTAAAAGTGATCAACAAGTCATCATATAAACACTAGTATATATATAATAAAAGGCACAAATTAAAAACAAAACAAATTCATATATATATATAAATAATTTTAGAAATAATAAAGTCAATTCGATATTGAAATTACCTTGAGTAGATACAGATTGAATAGATAAGCTGTATTTTCTGCGATTAAGAGGTAATGATCGGTAAGAAATCAACTGTAACTTGTGAGGAAGAGCAGTAACTTTATTGGGTAGAGGGGTGTAATTAAGCGACGGAGAGCTCAAGATCCAGGAAAACGACGCCATTTGTAGGTTTTGCTTTGATTCTTGGTGGAGAGAAGGGAGGGAGAGAATTTATATTTAATTTCCAGATTTCGTTATTACTTTTGCTTGCTTGCAGTTTCAAACTTTGTTTGCAATAACAAACCAGTCCAATTCGTAGCTACATTTACTTTTACGGCTACAATATAAGGGTCTTTTCCCGCCGTCAATAATGTGCGTGTTAATTTTTATATAATATATTATATTAGAAGTGTCGGATTTATATTTTAAAAACTCAAATTTAAGGATTCTGAAATAGTGTATTTAAATATGACTTATATAACATCCGATTGTTATGGATAAGTATCAATAATATAAATCTAAAATTATAAAATTCAACTACAATACATAACTATATAAATGCATAAGTGAATATTTAGTCATATATATAAGACTAAAAATGGTTATAGGCATTCTTGCTCATTCATCAAATAACTAATAATGGAGTGTAAAGAGATCCACTTAAAAGTAAAGTGAATAAGTTGAATAAAATCCTAGCTAAATATGGAATTTCTTGATTGTAAAATAAAAATAACATCGGAGTGTAAAAACTATTTTGACACCAAAAAATACTTTTCGATATCAAATTATAGTATTGACTATGTCCATATTACATCTAGAATTGGACTTACTCTTACCCTTTCAAAAATGACTTACTAGTTGCAGTTTGATGGTCTCAATTATTATGATTTTATACAAAAATAACTTTTTTATAATTGTTATAATTTTAGTGACTTATTTATTATTTTTTTAATAGATCATTACATTATGTCAAATACTTTTAACGGACGTTAATAAATTTATTTTTTATTTTTCATTATCACACTTTGATGACTTAACTATTAATTATTTGTAAAAAATGACTCTTATATATATTGACATTTTATTAATCAAATTATTATTTAAAATTAATTGAACTAGATACCACTTTTAAAGTACCAACTGATTTTAAGATATTCTATTGTAAAATTATTATGATTTTTAAGCACTGCTACCAGAAGAATAAGAGAAACTAATGTAACGCCTAAAAAATTCTAAATAAATTATGATTTTTCTTTACCTTATTTTAATTATTTAGATTATATAGTGTTTGATAGTTAAATGTTAGGGGGAGCGAGTGTAAATAACAGTTAAATTATAAAATTTATTATTTTAAGAAAAATATTGGTATGGTTATTTTCCTTCGATTATATTTATTTAGTACTTCTACTTTTGATAGGCTATAATAAGCATGCAACTAATGTCGTCGGATGAATCTAAGTCATAATTTACAAGTTATTAGTTTCCCATTGAGGGTTCTAGATTTGAACTCTGGGAGGATAAATAATAATCCAAATAATTTATCATAAAGATCAAAGTTTTTTTCTAATTTCTGTGAAGACATTTTCTTATGACACATTAGGTAAATCCAAATCATTGTCAACAAGTTGTCGATCTGCACCTATGCCAGACCCACTATCTACAGATGCATCTAGGGGATTTAAGCATGGGGAGGTAGATAGTTACCACTGATATATGATTTTTGGATCAGTATCCTCTCCTAACACCTATAAAGGCAATTGATCCATTAAAAAATCTTGAACAATCGAATTTGACCTTAAATTGATCGAAACTCTTATTTCCGTCAACTTTCCATTTGTGTGTTTAACCTCACCTTGTGCATCAATATTGTTTGTGTTTGAGGTGGTGTCACTGCATTGGATATCCTGATCGACATGCGAATTTCAATAGACGCATCATGTTGAGAGAATGAATCTAGTAACTGTTTTGTGCATTTTCAGCCATTACATCTTTTTGAGAAGATTTATGGGGGGCTAGCAGTTGCCTCAATTTTAAAACTACTCAACTTTGTAGGAAACATAACTGTTGGGTTGACCTCAGAAACTTCCTTATGTGGCGCACTAAAGCACTTTCTCCCTCACGCTCATTCATACTTCATTTTAGGGGTAAGAAAGTGTTGGTTGGTTCTGTTTCTGTATTCGTCTTTACAGTCTGGGACAAAAGTTGTGGGTTTTCAACCTCATGACTATCAATGAAAGAAGGTCATTGGAGACTGAACCTGCATCACAAAACATATGACAATGTAGAGATAAAATGCATTTAAAATCTATAATGAATGAAAATTATGTATTTTATATTTTGAAAGAAATGATGTACAATAGTGATTTCATAAAGATTTTCATGAAATAAATAATCACCAACAAGACTTCAAGCCTATAAACATATTAAGCCTATAAAGATTTTACCTTTATTCTTCATTGAGGCATGGACATATTAATAAACTTCTTTCAGTGACTTGTACACAAACTTCAAGCCTTCTTCTAATCTTTTGATTCTTTGTATTTGCATTGTCTTCATTTCTTCCTGATTTCTTGTGTAGATGTAGTATTATTTACCTGTCATGTTCTAGTGTTGAGTTATCACGTATACCGTTCATACAGCTACGTAGTCTCACCAACAAAAGAAAATCTTGAGTTCGGTGAGGAGTTCGGGGACTGGAGTAGGGGTGAGTGGACTCCGTTTTTACAGTCAACCACCGCGAACCATGATAAAATCGGTTGTGTCGCACTTTATATCTTTACCGCTATATCTTTTTGCACTCGGCTTACTTGTTCACAAGTAACGAATTTTTAAATGGTAAAGAAAATTTGAAAACACCAAACTCTAAAATTTAAAAAGGTTATAAGTTATTCAACCCCCTTTTAGTTTATTAACCCCTATTTTGGTACTAACAAAATAAAATACCGGAGTGAAACTCTGATACTTTTTTAAAAACTAATATCGGTATTTTTTTGTTAAGAAATAAACTAAATTTACATTGAACTTTTAAGTTGTATGAAGAACGTTATATGAACATTATTAAATTTTTATCTTAATGTGATTTAAATGTGTTAGACATAAATGATATTAAAATACAATACGAAGTGGGGATGTATTATTTTCTTTTAATTTATTTTATTGTAAATATTTCGTCGAACCTACTTAAAATATAATTTTTTTTATCAGGAACCTACTTTAAAAAAATCTTATATTTTTAAAAATATATTACTCGCCAAATATTAGTGCATAAAAATCATCTATAATAAAAAATCTCAAATTTAGTCCGGCATTTTAAAAATATAATTAAGTTTAATTATTTGTAAACAATAATTTAATTGATAAAAATGTCAATATATGTAAGAGTCTTTTTTATGCATAAAAAATAATCGTCGATCCATAAAAGTGCAAAAACAAAATTAAAAAGTGAATTCATTAATGCCAGTTGGAACTTTTTAACGAAATGCAATCATTTGTTATAAAATTAATAGTTTAGTCACTAAAATGACAATATTTTTATGCATAATAATAATAATTGAGGTAATTCAACTATAAGTTTTCCGAAATTTATACTATATATAGACGAAATATTAAAAATTTGGTAGTCGGTCGGTCGGTCGGTCGGTCGGTCGGTCGGTACTTGCGAAAATTACTTAACTGCCTTTATTAACTAATTTAATATTAAACTAATCAAAATTGAAACCGACTTCTACTCCTCCTATTAATTTATTCGATTTATAGCATGGCTAATCTCCCTACGAGAACTATAAGTACTTTCATTCCGTAAAACCTATATAATCTAAAGACCAGTAGAAATTAACATCTAGAAACAAATCTTTAATTCCAAACACGCCTTTATTGGTACTATTATGTAATACCCTCGATATTTACAATAAATAAATAATACTTGAATCCCGTACAAAAACTACCTTTTTAAATTTTATTTCAGTGATAATCGAGAAAAATTTATTTATTCTAACTAAAATAGATCATTAAAACCTATTTAACTAGTATGGTCTATAACCAAAGTAAACATCTTCGTTATCGTATTAAAATCAAACCCCGTAAAAAATATTGTTTTAAACTTATTTTAATGATAAATAAGAAAATTTTAACAATTCTAATTAAACTACCTTATTATAACCTATTTAATTGATTTGGACTAAAACAAAAGTTAATATTTGTACTATTTTATTAAATCAATATATACTATATGAACGGTATAATAGACTACACGGGGTAGAAATAATTGATGTATATTATGACTCTAGTCAAAAAGGACCAAAACATAATTAAAATCACACCAAAGATAATCAGTTGGTCGGTATAATCAAGAAATTATATAATTTGAACATAATAAATTAATTTTTATTTTGATCCTAATACGTATATAAAGCAATTATATTTTTCAAATAAAACTCATTACTTTTTTAATTTTTTCAATTAAAATACCTTTTTTTGAAAAATATCACGACGATTCAATTTAATAAAATAAAATAAATTATTATATTTACTAATAAAAAACCTCTTAAAAATAGTATATGACTAAACATAATTCATATACTATTGATTTGAACTAAAACTTAAATTTTATTTAAAACAAAATCATTTTTTGTAAAAAACCATACAAAAATCAATAAAACTATATCGTTCAATCTTTAACATTGTCTTTTTTAAATACCTTTATCATGAAATCATACCGTTTAAAATTTTTAAATAACAAATTTAAGGAGTCAATTTAAATAATTAAAAACAAAATTGAATTATAAAAAAATGCCCGTGCATAGCACGAGTTTTAAACTAGTCTATTTATACTATTATATTAAAGATGAAACAATGAATGTTTGGTTGGTAGTCGGTCTGGTCACCGTATTTATAGTAATATTGAAAATAAAACACTCTCATAAATAGATAAATATTCATTAAAGAATTATAATATGTCTAATGATTTTTGTTAAAATAAAATAATATATAAAATTCACCCGGACGGGCTAAACAAAATTATACTATTGATCCAATTCTAAATTAAATTAAAAAAAATATATAGTTAGTTGGATTTGAAGAATCAAGTTAAAATAAAATAATAAATATTATTGATCTTGCTAAAAATATTATATTATTGGACCAGACCATAACAAAATAAAAATTTAAAAGAAAATTCTCGGAATCGATATAATGTCATCAAACTAAAACAAAATAATACATATTATCCATTCGGTCTATAATAAAACAATAATCACCCATGCTAAAATAAAATAAACAAAATAGTAAGTATAATTAGTTGCATTTGGTTGATATAACAAGCCTCCAAGATATGACAATTAAAATTTTACCATTGATTCGAGTTTAAACATTTTAAACTAACATAAATCTGAATATAATTAGTTGGATTTGGTTGGTTATTGATCTCAGCTAAAATTTACCTTTTAATTAAATATAATCATCTTTCGTTAACACACCTATAAATATCAATAAAAATATAAATACAATCATTACATTATTTTTTAAAACTGTAGTATCACTAACTTATACACCTATGTATATATTAATAAGTATTATCAAATCATATTATAAAAATTTCTAATAAACTGTGAAGCACGGGTGCGGGGATTCGTGGTGCGAGGATACGGAAATTCGACAAATTTTAAAAAATGGGGATCGGGTGCCGGTGATGCGGCAATTTAAAATTAAAATAATATATATATTATATATGTAATTAATTAAGAAATTCATTACCATCAATTTTCACTATTAAATCTGTTAATTTTTTTTATAAAAGAATTAAAATTTGTTCTTATAGATAAGAATTAACCATTTAAAATTGAGAAGATAAAGTTAAAAATCAAATCCAAAATGCAAAATCAAAGTACAGGTCCTCACATATACTTACATATACAAAACGAAGTCGTTTAGATCTACTAAGTTTGAACACCTCAGACAGACATGCAATACTTACATAATGATAGGATATATCGATTACCAAACAAGTAGCCTAGCAACAAATCGATTGAATAATAACCAATCTTCCAAAATCTGCTGCTATAGAACCGGAATCGAGGTACCAAACCTTCTCGTCTCTCTCTCTCTCTAGTTTGAATCAAAGCTGGTTTTCATTGTTTTATCATGACTGAAAAATGACCAAAATTATCCCAACCACACCCCCTCTCCAGCAATAACCCGAATCCCGAGCAAGTAATACGCGGATACGCCGGGTGGCGCACCCCGTGCGTATGACGCCGCACCCCTGCAACACCCGGTGCGCAGTGCAATACCTAAGTACCGCACCCCTGCTTTCTAGTTAATAAATAAATTTGATAACTTAAAATTTTTACTTTAAATTAAATTCAAAAAATTATGTAATATTTAAAATAATCTGCACGGTTTTAGGCTAGTACATGGTACATGTAGTTATTATTATATTACAAATTGGTACTAACATTTAAATTATTGTATGTTCTCTAAGCACAAGCTGCAGTACACCTCAAAACTCTAATTACTCTAGCATGAACAACGTCCTCCTTGTTCCTCTATTTCTGAAACAGCTGTTGGGATGCTTTGAAAATAACTGTACACAAAAATTTCAACAAACATATCACATAGCTGATCAGGATTGAATCTTTAGACATAACATGAAACTCTCTCATTGAAAACACTTGCTTTGGAAACATAAAAGGTAAGACCTTACAAATCAAAATGAAGGGAAAATTACACTGCGGGTATACAATAAAAAAAAGTTATGAAATGGTTCCATTTCCATGAGCAGTCCAAACATGCAGATTGCGGTCTTAACATATTGCATGTTAACAATAAAACATAAACATTCGTCTGAAACCCAAATTAGATTCAAGCTCCCTTATTGTAGACTAGCATCAACTAATATTCTACAAATACTTACATGTCTTGGTCATGGTGCTCGGAGGCAAGTGCAGCTCGTGCAGCGCAAAAGAATGCAGCATCTACATTGTACCCCTCTTTCGCAGACGTCTCAAAGTATGGTATATTTCCTCTGGAAGCACACCAGTCCCTGGCTACCTTTTCCGAAACCTGCACCGATGTTGAGTTTAATTTCGAGCATACGCTGCTACCAAACTTCAGATATATGACTCCTAAATTATTAAGACGGTCCTGTTATTAATGCTGTGAATTTTTTCTAACAAGTCATAGTAAAAAGTAAACTCTCACCCCTCGACTGCTCCCACAATTCATGTCCATTTTGTTCCCTAGCAACACAAATGGAAATAACTCGGGATCGTTTGGATCTGCCTGTATTGTAGTTAATGAAAAATTATTCTGCTATTCTTATATCAAACAATTAATAGCATTGTCATCAGATGAAACAATAATACAAAAACAACTAAGAACCAGTCTAAGGAAATCGCGATGCCAAGTTTGAAGAGTTTCAAATGTTTTGTATATGTTAAAATCATAAACAAGGATGCAGCAATCTGCCCCTCTATAAAACGAGACACCGAGGCTGTGGAACCGTTCTTGCCCTGCCGTATCCCATATCCAATTAAACAGTTCAAATATTAAACATGTCATAGCCCATCATAAAGACTTGGCTAATATGCCTGTTTAACTATATACTAAATTATATTAGTAATTTCGCACTTGGTTGATTTATGCGTAGATCACTCACCTGCAGAGTAACCAATTTATCCTCAATTTGCAGTTCTTTAGTGACAAAATCAGCTCCTATTGTTGCTTTGTATTGTTGATTGAACTTGTTGTACACATATCTGGGAACGGAAGTTAATAATCCAAGTGGAGGAAGGGACGCTAAACACACCTATTACACTTAGTTTTGCCTTGTATAGTCTACAAAATCACGACTACAATAAAAATACAAAGTTGTAGATGTGAAGTCAAATAAGTTACTCCCTCCGTCCCAACCAATTCTTTACGTTTGGTTTGGGCACGGAGGTCAAGAAATATGTATAAATTAGTGTAAAAGAGAAAGAAAAGTGGGTGAAGTGGAGAGACCCGTTGATTTTTAATGTATAAAAGAGAGATAGTGGAGTAAAAATAATGTAAAAAGGAAGAAAAAGTGAGAAAGTGATGGGACCCATTGACTATTTGTGGTAAGTTTTGAAATGTAAAGAATTGGATGGGACATCCCAATAGAAAAGCGTAAAGAAATGGTTGGGATAGAGGAAGTACAAAATATACCAAAAAGTTATGTCAAATGTACAAGACTCCTGCATTAGTAAGATCTAATGAAAGTTTAATGAATGCAATATATGCATGATGTGACATAACATATCACCAAGTAAATGCCAAATTAATTGCGTCAAGCACATTAACACTAATAATTAACAAACATGATAACAGCATACAAATCTAACAAATGCATAAACATGGATACTGATTCATCAAGGAGGTCTTTCCCACTCTGAAATGCATTACAAGAAAGCAACAGTCAAGAAGTTGCTAATAAAAATTAATTTCAATTTATAAGGATTAAAACATACCCGCTATCTCCGAGAACAATGACTTTGAGCAAACTTCTCTGTGGCATCAACATGATCCAATAATAGTTTAAATGTTTGATATATGTATCTTCTGCTGGCTCCTCTTGTAGCTCTGTGTCCTTATTATGGTCATATAAAATTGGTGTGATACTGACAGATATACCTGATACTTTATCTGTCACATAGTACCGGTTTCTTGTGAATCCAACCATATTATGAAGCGTGAAAGTGCAAATTGCAATAATTATCCTGTGATTTCATTACATCATGAAATGGGACAGTACTTTAAAAAGGTTCTGATTCAACGGAAGATGCTAAATCAAGTTTGTTAATACTGTCAAACTCATCAATAATATTTATATATTACTATCTCTTTTTCAATTATATTTTTAACCCTGTTTTCGTCAAAATTTATTTCAACAATTAGCATTTAAAATTGTCAAATTATTATATACAAGTATAATTTAAAATAGGTTGAAAGGTATATGTGTTTACATGACATATGACATTGTTTACATCATGGGAAGATGACAAATAGTACTAAAAGTTGGTTATGGTTACTTTAGTTTGCATGTATCTTCAATGGAGACAATTTTTGAGGTTGTCAAACATGCCCACCTCATTATAAATAATAATTTTTTTATCTATTCTTCATTTATATCATATTTAGCAGTCCAAATTTAATAATTGACATTTCATGTGAGGTGTTAACATGATACCCAAACAAATAATATAAAAGGCTATATATAATACAATGAAAATTAATAATTTAAAAAATGTAAGTATTGGGATTTTTTCATTTAAAGAAGTGCCAGTGTCAAAAATTGACAATTTCTCTTCACACCCCTTAGGCTCCCTTGTGATTCTAATAGAAAGATATCCAATAGTGTCATGCTATACAGAATTCGACACCCTTCTTATCATCCTTATTAAAGTTGTTTTAAGATTTTAATAAATAGCCGATAAAAATGTCATGTCACTTCATATCATTATATCACATGACATTTTGACACCTCATTAGAGATGCTCCCAAGTAGTGGTGGCCATTCATGCGGTCCGTGTGGTCCGGGCTGATTACGGGTCGAGCACGTTAATTTTGGACACTGAACCGGCACGCTAGAGAAACGAGTTGGGCCAGGCTGTGTTAGAGTATGAAAAAAGAAAACAGTATTTGGCACTATGACTCGTGAGCTCAAGGACTTGTGCGAGCGTGCGGACCGAGTCGCGCGGGTTGAACGGGTTGCTTGATTGTTTTCCGATTTTTGGCTACAATTTTAGTTATTTATTACAAATATTTGTTTAATTCATTTTTACCAAATTACTTTTATTTTAAATAAATTTTTAATTATTAGTAACTTTCATTTTTTATTTACTAAATTACTTAATTTCTAATTTTATTATTACAATATAATATAAGTATGTGTATGCTCCCATGTAGATGTCTTGTTAACTTCAAAAATAAAATAACAATTTTCATATTAATATATCTAAACAGTACGAAGGAATTAAAAGAAACAGCAAACTAACTATCATTTCATATGAAACCCGCGAGCCAGTTGGGTTGTGCGGGTCGGTCCGTGCAGTTCCATTTGGCCGTACCGTTCATGTGCGGGCTAGTCCGAATCCGAATATCAACTTTCTAATTCGTAACCGACACTCCTGTTTCAACGAGCTGGCGGATTTGAACCGGTCCGATTCGGACTGAATAAAATCAGATTTTCATACGAGCTGATCCCAAATCTGAGGTTCAAACCCGCATAAATAGTCACCTCTACTCCTAAGTAACATTATCCACTTGCCGCGTATCATATGAAGTTGGCTTGTTCACGGTACCTTTTATAAATAGGACTTCAAGCATACTTTTTCTTTACAAAATATTTTCAAGAAGAATACAATTATAATCAGCACAACGGAGAATCAGGCCTACATATACGAACACATAAATTTTCAATGATGAGACTTCGTGTCCATTTGGATTTGGCTTTCTTATATATGGAAATAAAAATTAATTTTCAGAAAAAAATTACATATAAATATATTTTTTTTGAAAAAATGTAATTCATTTTCAAATTTAAATGAAAAATTTGATATTAATTTTCTATGATAAATAAATTTATCAAAAAATATGTTAATATGAAACTTTGCAAAATAATAAATTGCCTATTACTTATATCTATATTATTATATTAAAGGCGAAACAATAAAAATTTGGTTGTTGATCATTCATCACTCAATCTAGAGCCGTTAAGATCAAATTGACGAGAACCGTTAAATTTAATTTAAAAAATTAATATTATTTAAGTGATATAATGTTCGAATTCTACTAGCAATGTATTAAAATTATAATTTACAATAAAAAGTCATGTATCGAAAATTAAGTTAAACGGGGCCATAATTTCAACACCTCAACAACTCGAAACCATATCACAAACTAGCTTCCTAATCCTATCCGCAAACCAAACCTCCCTAGTAAGCTCCTTTTACCCTTTAATTTACATATAAAATATTTTATATATAGAAAGATATCGATGTATATTTTTTTAAATAATATTTTTGTAAACGGTTCGTGTTAAACCGATCAACCCAATCCAAAACAATACTATTTTATCTGATCCAAATCAAATTTTTTAGAAACGAATATAATTTAATTGAAAAACGATAAACCCAATTTGAATGAGTTGGATATGTGTTTCGATTTTTTTAACCGAATCAACCCAACCCGATTAGAAAATATATATACGTTAATTTGTTACCCCTTTACTAAGTTTACACGCATCTTTGGACTTTGGCCCATCAGAATTAATATTACAATACACAACCCATTTATATCCGATCCTAATTTTGTAGACTACCTTTATAACTTAAACTCAAAACCGCCCGTAAGGGTTTGACTCAGTTGGTTAAAAAAATGATAATTATTTTTTTGGTCAAATGTTTGAATCTCACGGGAGTGGAATTTATGATTTGCATGCTATTGCGTGAGTCCGGGGGTTACCCATTGCACACCGAAGGGTAGCGGATGCAGATTCTCTATAATAAAAAAATTAAACTCCAAACCTTAATCTAGTTATCTCTCTACTAAATAAAAATTTAAACTTTAATACAAAAAATTAAAATTTAAAAGTAAATTGTAAAAGAGAAAATCGGACATGAGATTATTCTCGGATAAATTACCCGAGGTTAGGATATTTTATACAGTAATATTTTAAGGGTAAATTTGTAAATATAAATACGACCTCCCTGTATTAACAAAAATACCCGTATTCTACGTCTCCCAAGACCATCATGAGGGCCAACAATCCTATTATAGAAATATATTTATTTCACTTTAAAATGCGTGTCAAAATATTAAAAAAAGTTGAATAAAACTGAATGGGAATGCGAGTACAAACATGTCTGTAAAGAATAATTTTATTGTTGCCAGGAGCTAGTTTAAAAAAGATTAATCCGACATCGCTGTCCCTTTCTTTAACATTTTATCTCATTTCTTAGAACAAATGATGAGAGGGGTGTTGACCGGACCATCAACATCGCAGCAATTTGAATCGTAAAATGTGATTTAAATTTTTTTGTTGTGCAGGTGACGGGTTAGAATTTTTGCAAATCATGAGTTAGAATTTTCGCAAACCGCGTGATGCGATATGAGTTATGATTTTATGTTTAAATAGTGTGGTCCAAATTGTTAAGTAAACAGTTAAATTCAAAATCTTAAAATGTTAGAGTAAGGATCCAATATTATCTTATATTCTTAATATTTTCTCTCTAAAATCTCAAAATGCCAGAGAAAGTTGTCTGAGTTCGTAAAAGTGGTGATAATTATCATCCTGGTCACGGATTTGAATCTCACAGGAAAAAAATTATGATTATGCCTCCTGAACCGGAGCTTGTCGCTTAAGTGCGGTTTATCTTGGTTCACATGGTTTCCAGCTATTGCGTGAACCCGTGGGGTTTATCCAGTGCGCACCCGAAGGATAGCGGCTGCGGGTTCTCTACGATAAAAAAACATATCTTTCACTCTTAAGATTCCTTCTCAATCATACGATGATTTTCGTACCAATTGATCTGATACCATGCATAATCAATACTAATATAAATATTTAAATCAAATAAATGGGGGTGGAATGACTCGAACCCGAGTCCACTCATAAACAGAACTCTGATATCATGTTAAATAAACAGTCACTTCAAAATCTTAAGATGTCAAAGACCCAACGGAATCTTATACTCTTAACACAAACCGCATTGCGTAGTATATAATACTATAATATAAAATCTATTTATTATATTTATATTATAATTGATGCATATAAATTATATAATTTTATTTACCCACTATTTTAGTAACATGATAATTAATTTACAAAAAATAAAAAGAAGTACGGTGTTAGGATAAGAATATTTGAAATGATGTATTAACTATCAATTTTATAATTTATTATAAGTTTTAGGTTGATATTTAAATCGCGCGAATAACATAAACCGCACATCACCAAATTACATTTATGGGCCGTGATTTATGCAATTTTTCAGTATAAGTACAATCATAATTTAAAAGTTTGATAAATTTAATCAAAGTGCATGTACGACGGATCAATTCTTGATTGTAGGGAAAAAACCTAACGCTGCGCGCCATCCATAGATAAGACATGCTGCATGTCCTTCCGTTATGCCCGCTTTCGGTTATGGGCCCTAAACAGGTCCACATGGGTACCTTGAAGAGATGAGCTCTCACATATGAGCTAGAATTGAGGATTCATGGGAATTGGGCCAACACATGCGAGCTGGGCTCGTGACGTGCGATGTAACACCCCCAAATCCGGGGTCGGGGATCCGGGTTGTCACGAGATCTATTTCCCTTAATAACACCCAATCTTAATACACAATCAACTACTCTGTACTGTGACCCCACAATGAACACACACACCACAAGTTATAGTCTCAGAGATGAATATCCACAAATAATCACAAGTCGTTTTATTCCACAATTATATGTCAATACACATTAAAAGGTTTTCTGGATAAATTTACATTTCTTTGCAATTATTACAATTCATAATATACATAAGTCTGGTACATTATTAGTTTAAAACTTAGCCTATTGGTAATTTCTACCTCAGCTACAGCGGCCTCAACGCTTCCAGAAAGCTGCGGAACGTTTCCTATCCGCTTGCGAATTGGGAGCTTGGTCCTGTTCATCTTATCTATATGATGTTGTGTGATGAAAGAAGAAAGCAAGGGTGAGCAGCAAGCCCACCAAAATAATATGTATAATGATTAACAATATATGAGCCTACTCATAATACTCATGAAAGTCTTGGTCAAAAGAAATGAACCAAGTTTGATATCTTACCGCGACGAAGTCGCAAAATATTCAGTATATATACATATATACTTTTCAAAATCTTTGAAATCCTCTGCCATGTATAATATACACAGAGTTCCAGTTTATAATTGTATAAAACTATCGTTGCAAGGTGATCTCATATATCTAATCCTGTCTCAACGTTTTTGTGGAAATCTTTGTCATGCATAAGATAATCATTAACCAGATATAAGTTGAAAAGATGAAGTTACAAGATACTTCAATATACTTATATCTTTCCAAAAACTACTTGAACTACCACCGTTCAAGTTATAATTAGTTCAAAAGTTCATCACATAGATGAGACTATAAGATAATACTTGAATAGATTCAATCTTTGAAATATTATTGAATGAAATGAAGTTATGATATACTTCATTAAGTCCTGATATAGATATACACCTATATATATATATATACGTTTCCTGAAAACCTCTGTCATGTAAAGTATGAACAGAATTGCAATATCCAAAAAATTTGGAAAGGAAAGAATTTTGGCATAAACCTGATATCTTGCTGATCAGGCAAAGATACCAATAAGTAACCTTTTCTACTAGTAGATGGACGAATTCCCCACTGGTCATCACCCTGGTCGTAATAGGACCTTATGCTGGACTGCCACTCAGCCACTTATGCATTTGATGGACTCCCACTGAGCCACTTACACTATCATGGACGCCCACTGAGCCCATGTTGCTTATGCCGACTCAATAGATGGACTTACTTCCCGAACGTTGGGTAAGTAATCAATTCATTTACCAAAACTGCAACCTTGTTGCGAATATAAAACACACCATAGAGCCAGATCCCTTAGATTTTTGAGCGAGTATTCAAGTCCCCTTAAAATGGAAGATCTTGAATTTGAAAACAAGTTTTGGGATCCGCTCTACCCTTTTAAATTCATTTTGAAGACTCGAAAATATTTTTAAGAATGTTTGGAGTAATGCTGATTTATAAAATAAATCAGTCCCAATATGAAAGAAATATCTGAATATTATTATTTAAATAATATTCCCATAAAGAATAATTGAGGTAGAAGTTGGAAAACTTATACTTGAAATGAATAGCAAATAATCAAACATATACTTATACGAAAGTAATATCTTTATTTGAATAATCAAAAATAAGTTTGATTATCGACACCTTATTCTTTAATACAATAAAGAATATTATTAAGTAATAAGCGGAGTCATAATACCTCGAATGAATATTCAAATAATATTCAAATAATAAAATAAACTGAGTCATAAGCCCTCAAATGAATACTCAAATTAATATTCAATTAAGTAAAATAAAGGTATCGAATAAACCTTATTCGATCAATAGTTTTAAAAACTATATCCATATATATATAAATATATATATATAATATACTCGGGAACATCGACTCCCGGTTTAGAAATATGTTCACCTTTTATCCCCTATACTAAGGGTATACGCCACTACTTGCTTATTTCTAGCATAGGTATTATGCAACTATAAGCATTGAAATCAACAGATAGATAACCAGATTACGAAACAGACATGCATATATACCATATCAGCATGCTCCAATATATCGCAAAATTTGCTAATAACAATCATGCACTATCACAAGATAATGCATATACATATATTTACATCACAACAATAGTATAACGGGTAGAAAACTTGCCTGAGCGACTGGGGATTACGAATGGCTCGGGACGAGTCTGGTAACCTATAAACAACAAGTAAGTTGGAATTAAACCAAAGTCACTTATAAATCTATACTCTAACCAACTCAGACTCTAATGATCGTTTTGCGCTTACTGATTCTCTTAAGTCACTCGAGTACCCTCGGCTCCACCATTTTTAATAATTTAACCTTTACGAGTTTTAAGGCGATTCCTTCGCGAGTGTCTTACTAACTGCCTAACACACTTACCATAAATGTTTCATACATTAATTAACCCTTTTTGGTCTTTAACCTATGTTTCAAAGTAAGGCGAGGGGAAAAGTTTCGTTCGCGAAACGCCGTTACTTGAAACGGTCGTTTCTCCTAAACCGTGCATCGGAATCGAACGAACTACATATCAAAACGAAGCTCGTAACATGAGCTATCTAGACATGGCAATGGTCATAATGTAGCAGGGGGTTCTCGGGTCCTAATGTTATGCACAAAAATAGTCTAAAGAAAATCAGACGTTACGACGGCTATGTTTACGCGATTTCCCAATATTAAACCATTCAAAACCAACCACAATTCAACCTCAAATCAAACACACAACCAACATCCATTCTTATCTCATCATAAAAGCCCCAATCAATTCAATTCCAACATTTATACTTATGCCTAAGCTTATCTTTAACTATACTTAAGTTCTTTTAATCAAAACAACAAGATTTACCATTCCATTTCAATACCAAACTCTAAATCACAAACATTAAGCTACAATATCACCCTACTAATCAAAATCATCTTATAATACATAGGAATCTAGGGTTTGGAGATGATATACCTTCCTTGAAGTGGTGGGAGGAGCTAGGAAGCCTTAAGAAGCTTTGAGAAGTCTTAGGAATGCTTGGATTTTCAAGGAAATCAAGAAAAATTTCAAGTTAAAAACTTGAAAACACTATTCATTGTCTTCTTCACTGATTAAATGAAGAAGACTGAGAAAGAATTGATGGCTTAAACTCATGATATAGCCCTAACTAAGCATAAAGATGATTAGGGAATTAACTCACCAATTTAGGAAGCTTGGATCTTGAGTTTTGAATTTCTTGCCCTTTAAAATGTTAAAAAGCCGAGAGCAAAAGATGAACAATGCCTTGGTTTCTTTTTGATTTTGATGAAAAATGATTTGCTTGGCTTGGTTGGTTTGTTTTTGTGTTTGTTTTAGTAAATTACCTAGTTGCCCTTGATTTTGTGTGGTTAAAAAGCCACCACATCTCCTTCCTTCCCATGTCATGCCCATGTCATGTGGTGATGTCATCTTTCCCTCCTTGTCCTCTTCTCATTGGTTGGGTGACATCACTCTCTCTAATCCCTTTGATTAACTTCCTAATTGTTTGCCTAATGACCGCTGATCTGTTATACGGTTCGCTTAACTTTCGTTTTCGTTTATCGTTTGAGGGATCATACCCGGGATCTTATTACTTAGGTTCCCTTAACCTTTCTCAATACATTATATTCCTTTTTATGATCCTCTATTATAATCCTTTAATTTAAATCCTTTTTATCCTGTTACTTTATACTCAATTCTTTCCGTATCTATTGGATTTTCGAGAAAAATCAAAGTGTTCGGATTTGGATTCTGACGATCTTTACATATACTTATATCCCATATAAAGTACTAATAAAATCTCAGAATATCCATATCAGAACCCCTACATAGTGTGACATGAAAAATTTTCTCATTAAGCAAAAACACTATTCATAAGGGTTTCAAAATTTCCCAAAAATTGGGGTTATTACAGTCTCCCCTCCTTAAAAGGATTCTGTCCCGGAATCAGATAGAAAATGAATAGGGATACTTTCTTAGCATTACACTTTCTAACTCTCAAGTAAATTTTCCCACATTGTGGTTCTTCCATCAAACTCTGAATAGTTTGATAACCCTTCTCCTAGGCACTTGTTCCTTTTTCAATCTATAACCCTTCTTGGTTGCTCCATATAGGTTACGTCTGGTTGCATGTATATGCGCTCATATGCCCCTATTTATCTGGCATCCGAATTACACTTCCTTAACATTGATACGTGAAACACGTTATGACTTGCTACATGTTCTGGGGTAAGGCTAGCTCATATGCTAACTTCCCAACACTTCTTAATATATCCAAGGGTCCGACAAATTGTGGACTTAACTTTCCTTTCTTTCCGAATCTCATCAATCCTTTCCAAGGGTTTCCAAGGGGATACCTTTAACAACACTAGGTCCCCTACTTCCTATTCTTTGTCCTTTCGTGTCAAATCAACATACTTCTTATGTCCATCTTGGGCTACTACCAGCCGTCCTCTGATTAGATCTATTATATCCTTGGTCCTTTGGACTACTGCGGGTCCGAGCATCTTGCGCTCTACAACTTCATCCTAATCATAAGGGAGATCGACATTGTCTTCCCTCAAGGATCTCATAAGGCGACATCTCGATAATGACATATGATCTATTGTCGTAAGAAAACTCAATCCGTGTTAAGTGATCATTCCAATTTCTTTCAAGTCTATTGCACAGACTCTCATTATAGCTTTTAACATTAGAGCTTTTGCTTCTCAATACCCATTCTTTTCCAGTTCGTAATCGCTACTGCCCTCCGTTCCTAATATTATACTGGTTACACTTTTGCTCATTAGCGTTCTATAACCTTTTAATAACCACGTCAACCTTAGTATCACGAATGTGTTTCCATTCCGAATACCACCAAAATTTTACTACTCCTTTTTCAGCTGTTTCTATTATCGAAAGCTTCATCCTTCATATAGAAGTAAAAGAATTTATTGAGAGATCACTTATGATCATGAACACTTGTTATATCACATAGTTAGTACAGAAGGTGGCCAGCCTTTAGTACTTGACAAGCAATTTAACAATAGATGGTATCCTACTAGGCTTCTATCACACAGATAGATAGTCATTCGGCAATACCTCCCCTTCTGGAAGGGTTGTTCTTCTCAGCTTACATGAAATGAAAAGGAGAGAAAAGAATGAATTGAAGAGAATTGTATATATATAAAAATATACTGCCACAAAATATCTGGCTTGGAACCTACCTCTGAACTATAGAGGTTTGTCATAGGAGAACAAAACATATATGTATTTATATCAACATCAAGTATTATAGCATCGTATTTCACATGCCTAAATATTTTTGCTATTCCATCCATCATTCTATGGACCCATGCTCTTCCTCGAGCTTATACACAATCACCTTTGAAACTCCTTCGATACCGAAAATCGAACCTGGGATCTCATTCTAGACATCATCGTTACTTGAATTCTATGCTTGCACCGTAACCTTCCTCGTATAATTATACGACTCTCTATTGATAAGAAAGAATAAATATTCAATAGGTAGATACTCTACTTAATTAGTCTATCAATGATAACTTATACACTACCATGACCTGATTAGTGGTACTCAATCTCAACATCCATTCCAATACAACTCTCACGGTTGTAATCAGCTCATTACTCGCAGAATCATTGCTGCATTACTATGGTCCACCACTGACCTACTGTCGTCATTCATGTTCCATGAAATCTTAATATCTAACCATACGGAGTCCATACATGTCGTATCAAATTCTCCTAAGGAGGTAACATGATCACCGTTCATGATTCATGAAGAACACTCCTGAACTTGACGTACTTTCATGACATGAAGTAGATAAAATTGCAGAAGAGTTTCAATCAAAGCAACGATAGCAGGTTAATACCATTCTAAATCATATGCCTTAAATAGAAGACTTAACTCAAAGGTTCGTCTAGTCCTTTTTGAAACATGGTCCTGGCTTATCTCAAGATAGTATCTTCTGATATAGATAGCCCGCTCATGGCGATTACACGAATTAAACCTTTACCAACTACTATTACGGTTGGGTATTGCACAGTCATCAGAAGGAATGTCAATCTTCCAAACCATAATACAACCTTTACGGCTTCAACCATCATCACTGTATTCCTTTGGCACAAGTGCCTATAATTATCCTCTTACCTTTAAAGTGTCGGCCACCTCTTTGGCCTTTCCTGATAGTAAAATTTCCTTACAGTCAATGTCATTTTAACCACCTTCAAATAAATTTTCTACCTCATTTCAATCACAGCTTATGTGAAGATGTTTTCCTTAAAATCTGATGAGTAAAAAAAAATCACCATTTTTTTTTCATAAGTTATTGCCTCAGTCTTTAGAGGTTAATCACTGTCACGACTGACTCTCAATTATACTTAGAACATCTTTTATCTTAAGTCCTAATTGCCCTGAACAATTTCGACCATTACTGGTTCGATCCATACTTTCTCGTGGTTTAACACGTGCCCCACTTGGCATCATTATAATTACGTCATATTTCCTTTATCAATATTTCTATTCTTGAGAATTTTGAATATTACCTTTCTTTCTTGTAAAACCACTTAGGTTATTTTTGAATCGTTCCTCCTGTATTCCCTAGATACAGGGCATATCAAGATACCGTTTATTAATACCAGAATCATTGTCTATATACTTCTTAAAAATTTCTCCACTGATTCTTAAAGGTTGTTATTACCTTAATCCTTTCCAATTCATACTGTCAAAACTCATACTATCCCTATTAAGGGTGAAATGCCAACCTTTATGCATTCCCCTAGGATTCATTTTAAGTTACTGATGTTTTATCCTTAATTCCACCTTTAAAAAGGTATCTACATCCATCCATGGATAAATCAAGTCATATATCCTTGACAGATTATCTTATTCATCATTCCCACCTCGATAGTCTATACCTAATTTCATAATAGCATCCTTATTCAAATTGAGGTCAATCCATATGGCCTCCAAAAGATAACAATGGTCATCCGCTTTTCTTGCCTAATTTGGTAACGATAACAAGGATGGCCTGGAAGATATTGGTCATGTTCAACGTGAACTTCTTCTTAATAATTCCTTATTTACTTTTGTTGTTTATCTCAACAGTCATCTCAATGTTGGGATATCTTTCATACCTGGCGTCCCCCTTTCTGGGTATCGAGCCACCGGTCTTACACTTCACCTTTTTGAAGGTCACTTCCTTCATCCAATTTTCTTAATTTCTTACTTTCTTGTGTCCTCAGTCTATCCGCGTCTCATTATTTATCCTTCGAATTATCTCAAGGTTTCCTCGAATCTTCCCAACTTACAGGGGATAAAATATATGTATCTCTTATGCCCTCAACCATCAATTTTAACTCATGGTGAATCACCCTCATCCTGATGATTACATACTCTTCTATTTCTATTTCTACGAGTCTTTAGGGTTTCCTCATACCCAACTCCCTTATCATTCCTCAAACTCTATTGCCGTTATATTCCTTACCACTTCAATTTCTTTTTATTTTCCTTTCTCTTATCATTATTTCATGAACCAACACAACATAAGCATTGATTTCAAACATCCCGTCATTCTGGATTCGTGTCTTCAGAACGAATCTTGACAACTTTTACATCTTAGATTCATAATTCATCATACTCGTCTGCCTTTGTTCTGGCTCTAAAGCTTTT
This sequence comes from Apium graveolens, assembly GCF_009905375.1. NCBI lineage: Eukaryota > Viridiplantae > Streptophyta > Magnoliopsida > Apiales > Apiaceae > Apium > Apium graveolens. The sequence goes on from NC_133651.1 coordinate 400,440, forward strand.
ACACTATCTCCTTATCTTTGGGAATTACTTTCCCGAAAACAATTGACTGAACTTAAATCAGTTTATTATAATCTCTTGCTCCGTGCCTTCCTTGGTCTTTCACCAGCGGGTGGTCTCTTTCTTAGGAGGGTAAGTGACAAAACAGTCTTTTATGGTTCGTCAACCATTCAGAATCTCAAATGATTCCTCTATTTCCTTTAGCCAGGCTCTTGCCTCGACTAGGTCAACCTGTTCCTTGGAACTCTGAGAGCTTAGAGACTTAAAGGTCCTGAAAGAATTTCCTATCGCATTATTTCCTCAAGGTGGTGGTTGGGGATAATAGTCTAAGTTCTGTCTAGACAGGTCCATAAATTGCCGTATAGGAGTACCGTCTCAGGTCTCCTTTCCTTACTCGACTTTCTGTTTCCTTAGTATGAAATGTTTCAACCTTCTCCCATAATCGGGGTTATCTTATACATTAAAAACCTTGTTTTCCACTCTATTATGTTATGGGTTCTTTCTTTCTTGATGGCAACCTCCCTGACTATCACATTCTGGGTTTGCCCTAAATCCTATTCCTCAAACTATGGCTCTCATCTAAGTTCTCATCCTTAAGCTCTTGAACTTTCGGAACCCAAATTCTATAGGAATACCTCATTATTCCCTTATCATCTTTCTCGGTATTAATCTCATATTTATTTGTTGGCTCTCTGCCTTCATTCATCACCTTTTTCTGGCACAATATGCTCTTTTCCAATAATTCGGTCTCTATTGCAATCTCAAACAGCTTTTCGGTATCGGCTCCGGTTACCTTCACTACTATTTCCATTTTCTCAAAATCTCTTATCAATTCTCCCAAAGACATTATCATCTTGAGTCTCTCCTTTTTACTAAGGCATCAGCCACCACATTGGCTTTCCCCGAATGATACAGAATCTCCCAATCATAATTCTTGATTAGCTCTAACCGCCTCCTCGGGCGTATGTTGAGCTCTTTCTACGTAAAAAAATGTACTAGAGCTCCTATAGTTTGTGAATCTCACACTTCTCTCCATACAAGTAGTGCCTCAAATCTTTAGGGCAAAACTATTGCCACGAGCCCAAGCTCATGGGTGGGGATATCGAATTTTAAATTCCCTTAATTATCTTGACGCAGACGCGATTATCTTGTTGTGCTATATAAGAAGCACCCTAATTCCTTATGCGAAGCGTCACTTACAAATCAAAAAATCTCCTTTTTCCTTCCGGCAACGCCAACATAGGGGCCGTCACCAACCTTTGCTTCAGTTCTTAAAAGCTGTTCTCGCATTTCTCTGTCTATTCGAACTTCTCAGTCTTATGAGTAAGCCGCGTTAAAGGGGCTACTACCTTTACAAACTTGAACGAACCTCCGGTAGTGACCGACCAATCCTACCTCTGGTAGTCGACCTAACCATGGTCATCAATTCATCAGTGGTCCTTTATTCATTCTTGTCAGGATCCTCCATGGGATCCTCCTCAGCAACTATCCCTTCCAGGACAACATCTTCAACCGCTACATCCTCAATATCAACATCATTCGGTCCTGCATTAGGACACTCTATCGGATCCACAATCCAATCTCCAATTAGTAATAAACATCATCGCGCTGTTGCTCCTCAACCTCAGGGTTCGGAGTCCCGCTACCATCGACGATAACGAACTACGCTTCTATCACGATATTTATAAGGGTTCCCATAAGGGTTTTAACTGTCAGTGCTACGTTAGGTAGCCCGACTATGAACTTGGCAAGAGTTCTTATTATCTTAGTGAACTTATTATCTTAACGTCACATCATCTCTGAGGTTTATAACGCTTAGCTCTGATACCACTTCTGTAACACCCCCAAATCCGGGGTCGGGGATCCGGGTTGTCACGAGATCCATTTTCCTTAATAACACCCAATCTTAATACACAATCAACTACTCCGTACTGTGACCCCACAATGAACACACACCACAAGTTATAGTCTCAGAGATGAATATCCATAAATAATCACAAGTCGTTTTATTCCACAATTATATGTCAATACACCTTAAAAGGTTTTCTGGATAAATTTACATTTCTTTGCCATTATTACAATTCATAATATACATAAGTCTGGTACATTATTAGTTGAAAACTTAGCCTATTGGTAATTTCTACCTCAGCTACAGCGGCCTCAACGCTTTTTGAAAGCTGCAGAACGTTTCCTATCCACTTGCGAATTGGGAGCTTGGTCCTGTTCATCTTATCTATCTGATGTTGTGTGATGAAAGAAGAAAGCAAGGGTGAGCAGCAAGCCCACCAAAATAATATGTATAATGATTAACAATATATGAGCCTACTCATAATACTCATGAAAGTCTTGGTCAAAAGAAATGAACCAAGTTTGATATCTTACCGCGACGAAGTCGCAAAATATTCAGTATATATACATATATACTTTTCAAAATCTTTGAAATCCTCTGCCATGTATAATATACACAGAGTTCCAGTTTATAATTGTATAAAACTATCGTTGCAAGGTGATCTCATATATCTAATCCTGTCTCAACGTTTTTGTGGAAATCTTTGTCATGCATAAGATAATCATTAACCAGATATAAGTTGAAAAGATGAAGTTACAAGATACTTCAATATACTTATATCTTTCCAAAAACTACTTGAACTACCACCGTTCAAGTTATAATTAGTTCAAAAGTTCATCACATAGATGAGACTACAAGATAATACTTGAATAGATTCAATCTTTGAAATATTATTGAATGAAATGAAGTTATGATATACTTCATTAAGTCCTGATATAGATATACACCTATATATACATACGTTTCCTGAAAACCTCTGTCATGTAAAGTATGAACAGAATTGCAATATCCAATAAATTTTGAAAGGAAAGAATTTTGGCATAAACCTGATATCTTGCTGATCAGGCAAAGATACCAATAAGTAACCTTTTCTACTAGTAGATGGACGAATTCCCCACTGGTCATCACCCTGGTCGTAATAGGACCTTATGTTGGACTGCCACTCAGCCACTTATGCATTTGATGGACTCCCACTGAGCCACTTACACTATCATGGACGCCCACTGAGCCCATGTTACTTATGCCGACTCAATAGATGGACTTACTTCCCGAACGTTGGGTAAGTAATCAATTCATTTACCAAAACTGCAACCTTGTTGCGAATATAAAACACACCATAGAGCCGGATCCCTTAGATTTTTGAGCGAGTATTCAAGTCCCCTTAAAATGGAAGATCTTGAATTTGAAAACAAGTTTTGGGATCCGCTCTACCCTTTTAAATTCATTTTGAAGACTCGAAAACATTTTTAAGAATGTTTGGAGTAATGCTGATTTATAAAATAAATCAGTCCCAATATGAAAGAAATATCTGAATATTATTATTTAAATAATGTTCCCATAAAGAATAATTGAGGTAGAAGTTGGAAAACTTATACTTGAAATGAATAGCAAATAATCAAAGATATACTTATACGAAAATAATATCTTTATTTGAATAATCAAAAATAAGTTTGATTATCGACACCTTATTCTTTAATACAATAAAGAATATTATTAAGTAATAAGCGGAGTCATAATACCTCGAATGAATATTCAAATAATATTCAAATAATAAAATAAATTGAGTCATAAGCCCTCGAATGAATACTCAAATTAATATTCAATTAAGTAAAATAAAGGTATCGAATAAACCTTATTCGATCAATAGTTTTAAAAACTATATCCATATATATATAAATATATATATATATATAATATACTCGGGAACATCGACTCCCGGTTTAGAAATATGTTCACCTTTTATCCCCTATACTAAGGGTATACGCCACTACTTGCTTATTTCTAGCATAGGTATTATGCAACTATAAGCATTGAAATCAACAGATAGATAACCAGATTACGAAACAGACATGCATATATACCATATCAGCATGCTCCAATATATCGCAAAATTTGCTAATAACAATCATGCACTATCACAAGATAATGCATATACATATATTTACATCACAACAACAGTATAACGGGTAGAAAACTTGCCTGAGCGACTGGGGGTTACGAATGGCTCGGGACGAGTCTGGTAACCTATAAACAACAAGTAAGTTGGAATTAAACCAAAGTCACTTGTAAATCTATACTCTAACCAACTCAGACTCTAATGATCGTTTTGCGCTTACTGATTCTCTTAAGTCACTCGAGTACCCTCGGCTCCACCATTTTTAATAATTTAACCTTTATGAGTTTTAAGGCGATTCCTTCACGAGTGTCTTACTAACTGCCTAACACACTTACCATAAATGTTTCATACATTAATTAACCCTTTTTGGTCTTTAACCTATGTTTCAAAGTAAGGCGAGGGGAAAAGTTTCGTTCGCGAAACGCCGTTACTTGAAACGGTCGTTTCTCCTAAACCGTGCATCGGAATCGAACGAACTACATATCAAAACGAAGCTCGTAACACGAGCTATCTAGACATGGAAATGGTCATAATCTAGCAGGGGGTACTCGGGTCCTAATGTTATGCACAAAAACAGTCTAAAGAAAATCGGACGTTACGACGGCTATGTTTACGCGATTTCCCAATTTTAAACCATTCAAAACCAACCACAATTCAACCTCAAATCAAACACACAACCAACATCCATCCTTATCTCATCATAACAGCCCCAATCAATTCAATTCCAATATTTATACTTATGCCTAAGCTTATCTTTAACTATACTTAAGTTCTTTTAATCAAAACAACAAGATTTACCATTCCATTTCAATACCATTTCAATCCCAAACTCTAAATCACAAACATTAAGCTACAATATCACCATACTAATCAAAATCATCTTATAATACATAGGAATCTAGGGTTTGGAGATGATATACCTTCCTTGAAGTGGTGGGAGGAGCTAGGAAGCCTTAAGAAGCTTTGAGAAGTCTTAGGAATGCTTGGATCTTCAAGGAAATCAAGAAAAATTTCAAGTTAAAAACTTGAAAACACTATTCATTGTCTTCTTCATTGATTAAATGAAGAAGATTGAGAAAGAATTGATGGATTAAACTCATGATATAGCCCTAACTAAGCATAAAGATGATTAGGGAATTAACTCACCAATTTAGGAAGCTTGGATCTTGAGTTTTGAATTTCTTGCCCTTTAAAATGTTAAAAAGCCGAGAGCAAAAGATGAACAATGCCTTGGTTTCTTTTTGATTTTGATGAAAAATGATTTGCTTGGCTTGGTTGGTTTGTTTTTGTGTTTGTTTTAGTAAATTACCTAGTTGCCCTTGATTTTGTGTGGTTAAAAAGCCACCACATCTCCTTCCTTCCCATGTCATGCCCATGTCATGTGGTGATGTCATCTTTCCCTCCTTGTCCTCTTCTCATTGGTTGGGTGACATCACTCTCTCTAATCCCTTTGATTAACTTCCTAATTGTTTGCCTAATGACCGCTGATCTGTTATACGGTTCGCTTAACTTTCGTTTTTGTTTATCGTTTGAGGGATCATACCCGGGATCTTATTACTTAGGTTCCCTTAACCTTTCTCAATACATTATATTCCTTTTTATGATCCTCTATTATAATCCTTTAATTTAAATCCTTTTTATCCTGTTACTTTATACTCAATTCTTTCCGTATCTATTGGATTTCCGGGAAAAATCAAAGTGTTCGGATTTGGATTCTGACGATCTTTACATACACTTATATCCCATATAAAGTACTAATAAAATCTCAGAATATCCATATAAGAACCCCTACATAGTGTGGCATGAAAAGTTTTCTCATTCAGCAAAAACACTATTCATAAGGGTTTCAAAATTTCCCAAAAATTGGGGTTATTACATGCGAGCTGGGCTCAGGTGCCCACATGCGAGCTGGGCACAGATTCCCATATGCGAGCTGGGCTCAGGTGTCCATACGCGAGCCAGGTCCCTGAGCTCACATCTTATGGAAATAAAGGAAAAAATCATATTTATTAATTGAGAAGAAAGGCGGTGCAGGCTGAGGTGACCAGGTCGGCTCGCATTAAAGGACTTTGTGTGCAACATGGAAAGTGACTTATAGATGACTGAGTTGCTCGTAAATTTCGGGGCCGACACGGGTTATTCCTACAATTACGGGAAGAAATGCGGAGGTACCGCGAGATTGTAGGAAGCGTGTGGAGCCGGTTGAGATTTACGTGACTAATTTGCTGAAGGCCTGACTTTATCATGGGCTTGGGTTGCACGGGTTAAAGAACCCTAACCCTAGCCTATGTGACGTGTTCCCCAAGAGCTACGTGAGGCTTAATCCCTATAAATAGGGTACGTAGGTACTTCTATGAGACATGAGTTGACACTTGATAGCGAATAACAAAACCCTATTCTTTCTTCAGGAGTCAACATACAAGCTCAGCCACCACCATATACAACCGTCCTCCGCCCTCAAACACCACCCTTGATCTTTATTCCGACCAATCACCTCCAAATTACTGTTATAACGAAATTCTTCCTATAACATTTGGCGCTAGAAGGAGGGGAATCATTTTTCATCTTAGCGAGAAGAAATGACCAAAGAAGGAAAACAAGCGGTGACACTAGGAAGCGGGGGCAAGAAGAAGGACCAGAACAAGGTCGAGCACATGCCCCCAGAGAGTTAGGCGCCACCACCACCAATCGCAACCATGGACGGGCAGGCGGTTATGACGTATCTCGAAGGGTTAGTCGATCAGATGAATGAGATCAACGCCCGAATGTTATGCGTAAGTTAACTAAAAAGAGTCTCTGTGGGAACGAATCGATTTATATCTTATACTACTTACGAACGCGTATACTTGCATGTAATTTTAGCACGTGTTTTCACCCTAACAATAGTACAAGAGGTATGAAGATGTATAATTAAATATTGCATTAATTATACAAGAGGTATGAAATTGCATTCGCGTTTATTTGGGATCGTCCGGAAGTGAATCAGAGATGAAATGAACGGAACTCGGTTTCCGAATAATTCTTGTAAGCGGTAGTACATGAGGTATGGAGAAAAATTTGAGGCGACCCATTTTTGGATATCTTTTCATAATTTGTCCCTATGGATTTATGAAATTGAACTCGTGTTTATTTGGGGTCGTCCGGAAGTAAATCGGAGCTGAAACGAATAGAACTCAGTTTCCGAATAATTCTCTTAGGGGGTAGTACACGAAGTATTGAGCAAAAATTGAGGCGGCCCGATTTTTGGATATTTTTTCATAATTTGTCACTATGGATTTATGAAATTGCATTCGCATTTATTTGGGGTCTTCCAAAAGTGAATTGGGACTGAAACGAAAATTTAGGCGGCCCATTTTTGGATATATTTTCATAATTTGTCCCTATGATCTTATGAAATTGGATTCGCGTTAATTTGGGATCGTCCGGAAGTGAATCGGGGCTGAAATGAACGGACTTGATTTCCAAATAATTCTTGTAGGGGGTAGTACACGAGGTATGGAGCAAAATTGATGCGGCCATTTTTTATATCTTTTCATAATTTGTCCCTATGGATTAATTAAATTAAACTCGTGTTTATTTGGGGTCGTCCGTAAGTGAATCAGAGCTGAAACTAATAGAACTCGGTCTCCGAATAATTATCATACGGGGTAGTACACGGGGTATGGGGCAAAAATTGAGGTGGTCTATTTTTAGATATCTTTTCATAATTTTTCCCTATGAATTTATGAAATTACATTCGCGTTTATTTGGGATCGTCCAGAAGTGAATCGGAGCTGAAATGAATGGAACTCGGTTTCCAAATAATTTTTGTAGGGGGTAGTACATGAGGTATGGATCAAAAATTGATGCGGCCCATTTTTTGATATCTTTTCATAATTTGTCCCTATGGACTTATTAATTAAACTGGTGTTTATTTGGGGTCGTCCGTAAGTGAATCGGAGCTGAAACTAATAAAACTCGGTTTCCGTATAATTGTCGTCGGGGGTAGTACACGAGGTATGGGGCAAAAATTGAGGCGGTCCATTTTTTGGATATCTTTTCATAATTTGTCCCTATGGATTTATGAAATTGCATTCGCGTTTATTTGGGGTCTTCCAGATGTGAATCGGGGCTGAAACGAACGAAACTCGGTTTCTGAATAATTCTCGTAGGCGTTAGTACACGAGGTATTGAGAAAAAATTTAGGCAACCCATATTTGGATATATTTTCATAGTTTGTCCCTATGATCTTATGAAATTGCATTCGCGTTAATTTGGGATCGTCCGGAAGTGAATCGGAGCTGAAATTAATGGAACTCGGTTTCCAAATAATTCTTGTAGGGGTAGTAAATGAGGTATGGAGCAAAAATTGATGCGGCCCATTTTTGATATCTGTTAGATATATTTGTGATTTCATGACTAATCTGATGTGTTTAGTTTCAGATCTTAATATCAGGACTTATCAGGACTTACTGGAAATCAGAACTTATTGAAGTCGGAACTTATATCAGAACTTAAGGCCGTCAGGATTTATATCAGGACTTAAGTGCGAGTACTTCAGATAAGGAATGCAGCTGATTTACAGGAGATGATCATGACTAAAATACTGGAAGATATTCTTTAGAGTTGGAAGACTAGAAGACTTGTAGAAGATAATATATGATTGATAAATTTTAGGAGACAGAATTATATTCTATATGAATTAGAAGATATCTTGTAACTGTGTACTATATAAACACATCTTAGGGTTTACACTATATGTGTTATCATTCACGAGAACATTTTTCATTGTAACCCTAGCAGCTCTTAGTGATATTATTCATCACTGAGAGAGTAGTTTAACCTATTTTGTAACATACTATATTACATACTTGTGTTCTAAATCGGTTTGATTGTATAAACACTATATTCAACCCCCTTCTATAGTGTTGTGTGACCTAACAAGTGGTTTCAGAGCCTCTCTGTTGATATACAAACAGCCCACCAAAACTCAAGATACTCAGAAAATCTTAGAAAATGAAAATTGGAAAGAAGGACTAGGTTACCTAGATGATAAGGAAGAAAAGGAAACTGTGTCATCTAAACCAAACTTTACCAAGAAAACTGAAAATCCAAAGGTAAATCCTGTTAAATTTGTTGCAAAAACTGATGTGTCAAAATCTGAAAAGATGAATGATTCTAAAACAGAAGTCAAAGAAAAATCAACTTCTGACAAAATAAAACAGGATAAACCAACTGTGGTAAATGTTGGCTTAATGACAAAGAAGCAGCTTAAGCTAAAAGAGATTAAAAATGTGAACAAGATAAAGGAAGCTAGGAAAAATAGGAATGGAAAGGAAGATGTGAATAAAAGCAATAATTATATGCCTGTTTCTAATGCTCCTAGAAAGAAATGCTATAATTGTGGAAATTCTAACCATCTTGCTTCTTTTTGCAGGACAAATACAGATATAAACTATTTACCTCCTAAATCAGAAGTTAAGGGTCCGTCTGTTAGGTTTAAACCACAAAATCCTTGTTTTCATTGTGGTAGTTTATGGCATTCCATTTATACTTGTAAGGAATATCATAGTTTGTACTATGATTATTATGAAATAAAACCTTCTTTAAAGAAAGTTAGTATAATTCCTTCTAGTGTAAAGTCTGATGCAAAGTCTTATTTAAAGTCTGATAAAAAGCATGTTAGCATAAACTCTGAAACTAAATCCGCTGCAAATGCTAACAAACTTAAAAAGGCCAAAGGATCCAAGCAAGTATGGGTCCTTAAAACTAACCAATAATGGTCTTTGTGATTGCAGGGCAACAGGAAAAACATCCTAGTTCTGGACAGTGGATGTTTAGGACATATGACTGGAAATAAAGCCCTGCTATCAAACTTTATGGAGAAAGCTGGCCCGGGAGTTTCTTATGGAGATGGCAACATGGGAAAGACTCTGGGATATGGCAATATCAATCTTGGGAATGTTATAATTCAAACAGTAGCTCTTGTCTCAGGACTTAAACACAATCTGCTAAGTGTGAGTCAAATCTGTGACAGAGGTTATCATGTTGATTTCTTTGAAGAACACTGTGAAGTTGTAAGTAATTCTACAGGCAAAGTGGTTCTGAAAGGTTCCAGACATGGTAACATATATGAAGCCAGACTTTCAACAAACTCTGATGGTTCTGCAATCTGTCTGTTAAGCAGAGCATCAATTGAAGAAAGCTGGAATTGGCACAAGAGACTCTCTCATTTAAATTTCAACAACATAAATAAACTAGTAAAGAAAGATCTTGTGAGAGGACTGCCAAAATTAGTATTTGCTCCTGATGGTCTTTGTGACTCATGTCAAAAGGCAAAACAAAGAAAATCTTCATTCAAGAGCAAAACTGAATCCTCAATTCTTGAGCCTTATCACTTACTACATGTTGATCTATTTGGTCCAGTCAATGTCATGTCCATTACAAAGAAGAAATATGTTATGGTTATAGTGGATGAGTTCACAAGATACACTTGGGTGTATTTCTTGCACAAGAAGAATGAAATTGCATCTACTCTAACTGATCATGTCAGACAGCTGGATAAGTTAGTCAAAGATTCTGTTGAAATCATAAGAAGTGATAATGGCACTGAGTTCAAGAATTCAATCATGGAAGAGTTCTGCAAAGAGCATGGAATAAAGCAGGAATTTTCTGCACCTGGAACTCCATGGCAGAATGGAGTTGTAGAAAGAAAGAAGCTGCACGAACTATGCTTGATGAAGCAAAGCTACCAACCTACTTTTGGGCTGAAGCTATGCAGACTGCTTGTTTTACACAGAATGCTACACTCATAAACAAGCATGGAAAACACCATATGAGATGGTGAAGAAAAAGAAACCAAATCTGAAATACTTTCATGTATTTGGATGCAAGTGTTTTGTTCTTAAGACTCATCCTGAACAGCTGTCAAAATTTAATCTAAAAGCTGATGAAGGAATTTTTGTTGGATATCCACTTTCCACAAAAGCCTTCAGAGTCTACAATTTAAGAATAAGGATTGTCATTGAATCTATCAATATATCTTTTGATGATAAAAAGATTACTGGACTTGATGATTTCAATAATCATGATCAACTGAGATTTGAAAATGAAGATGTAAATTCTGATTCTGTAAATTCTGATGACCTAAGTCCAGATCTTGTAAGTTCTAACGGGTTAAATTCTGATGTCATTGAAACTGTGGTAACTACTCCAAAGGAAAATGCACATGTTCAGGGGGAGCAAGCTAATGATCCTACCACATCTCAAGACTCTCAAGAAGCATCAGAACCAGTCACTGGCTCTTCAAGTTTTGATTCATCAAGTTCTGATGAGCCAAATTCTGATAATTTTGGAAACTCTGATTCTTCAATTCCCGAAGGATCCAACTCAAATTCTGGAATTTTAGAGAGCATAACTTCAAGGGGAGCATCATAAAATGCTGATGGAGACAGTATGGATCATGGGGGAGGATCCAGTTCTAGAGATCAACTTCCATATACAAGGAAGTGGACTAAATCACATACACCTGACTTAATAATTGGAGATCCTGAAGCAGGTGTCAGAACTAGAACGACAACAACAAATGAATGTCTCTATCATTTATTTCTATCTCAGACTGAACCAAAGAAAGTGGAAGAAGCTCTTCAAGATGCTGATTGGGTGCAAGCAATGCAGGAAAAGTTAAATGAATTTGAAAGAAATAAAGTTTGGACCCTAGTGCCAAGACCAAAGAACAGATCCATTGTTGGCACAAAATGGGTGTTCAGAAACAAAACTGACAGTGATGGCATATTTACAAGAAACAAAGCAAGGATAGTTGCTAAAGGTTACTCTCAATAGGAGGGTATTGACTATGATGAAACATTTGCTCCAGTTACTAGATTGGAAGCCATAAGAATCTTTTTGGCTTATGCTGCTCACAAAAAGGTTAAAGTCTTTCAAATGGATGTGAAAAGTGCTTTTCTCAATGGAGAATTAGAGGGAGAAGTATATGTTGAACAACCTCCAGTCTTTGTAGATCCAAAATTTCCAAATCATGTCTACAGGCTTGACAAAGCACTTTATGGCCTTAAGCAAGCTCCAAGAGCATGGTTTGGGACTCTAGCTCAATTCCTTCTGGAAAGTGGATTTACCAGAGGCACAATTGATAAAACTCTGTTCTACCTCAACCATGGAAAGGACTTACTTTTGGTACAGATATATGTTGATGATATCATCTTTGGTTCTACAAATGCCAAACTCTGTGAAAGGTTTGCAAAGCTAATGCAGTCAAGATATCAAATGAGTATGATGGGAGAAATTAGCTATTTTCTGGGACTTCAAGTCAAGCAAACTGAAGAAGGTACTTTCATATATCAATCCAAGTACACCAGAAATTTACTCAAGAAATTTGGAATGCAAGACTGTTCAACTGCATCCACTCCCACGGCCACTGCAACCAAGTTAGATAAAGATACTGGAACATCAGTAGATATTACTAACTATAGAGGTATGATTGGATTTTTACTCTATCTAACTACAAGTAGACCTTATATCATGTATGTTACCTGTCTTTGTGCAAGATTCCTGGCTGATCCAAGAGAACATCATCTAATAGCTGTGAAAAGAATTTTCAAGTACCTCAAGCGTACAACTGATCTAGGATTGTGGTATCATAGGGAATCAGATTTTAAGCTAATAGGTTACTCAGATGCAGATTTTGCAGGATGCAAAATTGACAGGAAAAGCACTAGTGGAAGCTGCCAATTTCTTGGAGGCAGATTGGTTTCTTGGTTTAGCAAGAAACATAAATCAATTTCCACATCAACTGTAGAAGCATAATATATTGTTGTAGGAAGCTGTTGTGCATAGATTCTTTGGATGAAGAATCAGCTACTGGACTGTGGGTTAGAATTTTCTAAAATACCTATTTACTGTGATAATCAAAGTGCTATTGCTATGACAGAAAATCCAGTTCAACACTCAATGACAAAGCACATCAGCATTAGGTACCATTTCATAAGGGAACATGTGATGGAAGGTACAGTGGAATTGCATTTTGTAACAACAGATCAACAATTAGCAGATATCTTCACAAAACCACTATGTGAAGCTACTTTTACAAGACTGGTAAATGAACTTGGAATGGTTTCAGGTTCTTTCTCAAAATCTGTATAGTTTTTGTTCTCATACATCAGACTTTATGATCAGTGTTTACAGATTTTCTTATCTCAATGTAATTTGTGCTTAAATTGTAATATATTAAGCACTGCTTGTTATCTGATGTGATTCTATAAACTCTGAAAGTGTTTTGAATGTTTTGTGACTATTCAATCCAATGAGGATTATCTTGTTAGATGCTGACTTAGTAGTCTTTAACAAACTATGTATCCCATGTTTGAACTAGTTGTTTATGTGGAAATCAATAACACAAGCAAATTCTGATTTTGATCTTAGTCAAATTTACTTTGTGTATCTTATTACTAAGTCACAAACTAGATTATTGCTTCTTATCTGTCAAATTCTGATGTCAGTAAATTTTAAGGATGAACTACATACTTGATAAGCCTCACTTATCTGAAGAAAACAAAAGAAAAGAAAAATTGAAATCAGGTACCCCTTTGAGATCTAGAGTAAATATGTGAAAGGGAAGACCCAAGTGCATTGCTGGTATTAAGTAATATGCATTAGAAAAGCAAATAAATTTTTCTTGGTGACTTTTCACATTCTCTGATTACTGGAGAAATATTCTGATAACAGCATAAATTTTGATAGCAGTTGTAACTCATTTACACTGAGAAGCCACTGTCAAAAGAATTTCAAAAGATGCATAAAATGAGAACTGTTATGGATTAAAAACTAATATATATATATATAATTATTGTATTTAGTACTAAGGAACGTGAACTTCAAGGCTCGATTTGACTGCTCTTGTGTTTTGTGACTCAACCTGCCTTAACAAGATACCTACGTACCTTGCTGATTGCCAAGGATCAAGTCAAAAAACGTAGTTCTGATTTGTGGGGCGAGGCCCCTTATATAGATGTGGGGGTCCTTGAATTGGACTTGGTGTAGGAGACTTGGTGGTCAAGCCTCTGAATTAGGATAGACTTAGGAGTCCTAGGAAGTAGGAAGTTGATTCCTTATCCTATGAGGTTCCTTGGAGGCCAATCTACAAGGATTTATATCCCCATTAGGACTTATCTTGATAGCTGTTTTTCTCCCTTATTTATCAATTACGAAATTAATAAATAATCAGGGCTTTGGGCCTTCTTTGTTCCATCAGGCCTGATCTAGTCCATCATGCCTGATCAACGTGTTAACCTTTCTGGTCTGAATATCATACATCTTCTTATTGGGCCTAGCAGCCCACACCTTGTATAATTAATGCAATATTTAATTATACAATCAGGATTTATTTATCCCTATCATTTTCCCCCCAACTTTTGGAAAACATTGATTAGGTTTTGCAGAAGTTAAGTCTATTCATTCCCTTACAGGGTTTCGTTTTTGCGTAAAGTGTGGAGCGACCTACACATTTACAACGATTTGTTCCTTTTATTCAGGAATTATCTTAACTTCCAGGAATTTTTCCCATAATTCCAGGATTTTCCCTAATTTTCTGGATTTTTCCCTTTATTTCTAGGATTTATCCTTATTTTACTGAATTTTTCCCTTAATTTCTGGGATTTATCCTTATTTTTCTGGATTTATTCCTTATTTCTGAAAATATTAGCATTTTTCAGAAAATATTTTAAGGAATTTCCTTATTTTTCTGTAATTTTCCAGGAATTTTTCCTTCTTTTTCTTCCCCCCTTTTCCTTTTTTCTTTTTCTCTCTCTTTTTTTATACAGATTTCGACCAGGAATTTTCGACCAGGAATTTTCGACCAGGAATTTTCGACCAGGAATTTTCGGCCAGGAATTTTTTATTTCGGTTAAGATTTTCGGTCAGGATCTCCATTTTTGATCAAATTAACCATCATCTCGTGCCTTGATCGAAGCTATTTTGAGAAGAATTGATTCGACCAGGAATATATCTTGTCTCCTGGTCGACAGGGTCAAGGAATAAATACTATTCTAGCATTTTGGTCGAAGAAATATCATTTTCGACCAAGAATTTTGGTCAGAATTCCTTTCTTGACTGAATTAGCTTCTTTTATCAGCCCTGGTCGAGGGAAATTCGACCTCAGACCATTCGACCAGGATTTCTCTGTGCTTTCTGGTCGACAGGGCCAAGAATATATGCATATATATTTTTGTACACACTTGGATTTAGGCCCCTAATGTTGGGCTAAAACTTGGGCCCATTTTAACTGGGCTTATTTTCTTACTGGGCTTCACAGGCCTTTCAATTGGGCCCCTAGTTCTGGGCTTTCAATTTGGCCAACATTTTGAGTTCAGGCCCATTTTTTAGCTGGGCTTCTTTTCACCCTTTTTTCCTAAAAATCAAGTGGGCCTCATACATGGTTTTTTACTTTTGGGCCTTGGTATTGGGCCTTGGTTTTTCTGAACTGGGCTTTTTTTATTATTTTCTAAGCCAAGAAGCTTCTGGAACCCTGAGGAATTTTCTCAAAACCTTCTGGATTTTTCTAGAAACTCTTCTAAATTCTTCCAATATTTTGTAGATCATTCCAGAAGGTTCGTGAACTTGGGCCCAAATGGGCTTTTCTAGGCCCATTTTCCCCATTTTCCTCCTATATAAAGGTGGGGGGGAGTGTCCTCACTCACACTCTTCACTCCTCATTTCATACATTTCTCAAACTTTCTCCTCTCTCAACTTTCTTCCCTTAGCTTCCAGCCTTCTTCCTTTCAAAGTTTCCAGGCTTTTCCAGCTTTACTAATGGCTGACAAGAGTTCCGAGAGGGCGGCCAAGATAGCCTCGGCTTCAAAAGGAGGTAAGGATATCGAGATCCGTTCTTCGTATATGTCTTTAATCGATATGATTAACACTAGGGGATGAATATCCCTCTACTGCACATCTCGATTCTTTTAATCATTGTAATACTTGGCACAATATAGATTTCGATAAACTAAATGCACGTTATAATGTCCTTCCTCCTCTTAGATTAGTTCCAGTCTCTGGTGGTGACCATACTTGCCACTGGAGACCCGATACTCTCTTTATTTACACAGATGCCCTTAATGCTGGGCTTAGGTTTCCTTTCCACCCTTTTATTCCTCATCTTTTAGCTGATTTACAAATCAACCCGTGTCAGCTTCCTCCCAACACTTGGAGGAATATTTTATGTTTTATGGTATGCTGCCTTAGGGAAGGTTTTCCCCTTTCCGTAGCTGTTTTTAGGAAGGTCTTTCAGTGCTATAATAGCTCTTCCAGTATTTGTGGTTGGGTCTATGTCAAGCAAAGGCCCAAAAGTAAACATATATTTAATAGCGCCTTGGAGGAATAGTTTCGTTGGGTTACGTTGGGAGAATGGTGACTGGGGCACACTCTTCCGATCTTCCTTCGGGAAGGTCAGTGATGGTAGCCTCAAATTCATTCACTTAACTCCTGAGGAAACTATTATTTATAATGGGCTTACTCAGGACGACGACACTACTACCAGCTGGACTCTCTTAGAGGAGTTCTCCCTCATTCACGTGGGACTATCCTCTGTTTCTCAACAGGGTATTTTTCTTCCCTTCTCAACTTTATTTCATTTCATGCATTATTGACATCACTTATTTTGTTTTTTGCCTTGTTTTGCAGCCGCTAAGGAGATTAACGAGGACAATATTCCTCCTGTTGAAGAGACTGCTAGGATGAAGAAAGCTCGGCTCGCAGGCCTAGACACCCGAGGAAAGGCGACATAGCCTATCTTCTTGAGAAAGCACAAGGAGCCTATGGGGGAGGCTTCAACTGAAGGAGCTGAGGGCAATAGTGCTCCTATCACTGCTGCTCCCCCTGCTGCTGCTGCTACAGGCGCCTTCCAGCCTCTCTGGGGATTCCGTCGAGGGGATACCGTGGTTGGTTCCACGAAGCATGCTTGGGATTGGTCCTACCATAGCGTGACTCCCAAGGATTTTACTGACGTGGTGGCCACCCCTGACCTTGAGAGGATTAAGCTCATGGGAGCTCAGTCTCTGGCTTCGGTATGCCTTTTCTTTTTTGAACTTACCATTCTTTCTTATAGCATTCTCTTGCCTTATACTTTGTTGATTGCTTTGTTTCAGTCTAACGCCTATTTTCAAGGCGCTGTGAGGCAAGCCGAGTCATGGAAGCGGGCTTCCGATAAGGCCGATAATGCCCTCAGGAGGCAACAGAAGAAGTATGCTACTCTGGAGAAGAAGTTCAAACGCAAGGAGGAGGAACTCGAGGAGTCTAATGCCGAGCTGGTGGTACTTCGGGCGGAGAAGGACAAAGCTATAGATAACTACCTGGACTCGGAGGAGTTTGCCCAGTCCATGAGGATTAGGGATGACTCAGCCTTTCTCGGGTTTTTTAGGACTGGTTGGGACACGGCCCTTAGGACCGTGAACGAGGCTTGTCCTGATATTAACCCGGCGGATTATGTCAGCCCAGATGACGAGGCTTTGCTACAGAGGTTTCGTACCCAAGTAGTTGTCTCGGATCATGTTCCTCAGGATCCGCTCCTTCCTCCTCCCAAGTCTTCTTCCAGACCTGCTGAGGATGATAGCTCCTCCTCCTCCTCCGAGACGACAGAGACATCTAGCGAGAGTGAAGAGGATGATGACATGGATGTCGAGGGCACCTCAGCTCCTTAGAGCTTCTTCAGCCCTGCGTGGCTTGTTTTCTTTATCTTATTTTCAAGACTTTATTTATCGAACTCTTGTAATATTTATCCGATCTATTTTATTTATCACATTTATGCTTGCATTCATGCATTTGATTTTACTTGTTAGGCCATAGACATTTAAACATACTTTGAAGGCCTCATGAATTTCCATAAATTGTCTGGGATTCGTTCCTTACACAAGTCTTAATAAACTTCAAAATAAAACTAGAACATATAAATCCTAAGCAAACAAAGCTTCAAGGTGCTTTTCAACCTACTCACCATCTTGACAAGTGAGAATCGTATCCAACTGCCCTACACATAGTAAACCTTCAGGTTTTGTGCATGCCAAGTTCTCGGGACTTCAAAACCATCCATAGTCTCTAGCTTGTAGGTTCCTCTACCTTGAACACTCTTGACTCTGTATGGCCCTTCCCAAATTCGGGGCAAGCTTCCCTTTTTGTCCTACACCAGATGCTTCTATCTTCCTCAAGACTAGATCACCTTGTTTAAAAAACCTTTCTTTAACCCTTAGGTTGTAGTAGAATGAAGCCTTCTTCTGGTACTCTACTATCTTTGCATGTTCCCCATCTCGCACTTCGTCGATTAAGTCCAGAGCCAACCTTTGTCCTTCCTCATTTTCCTCAACATTGAAAGCCTGAATCCTTGGAGAGGAATGTGATATATCCACGGGAACTACTGCTTCTGCCCCCATATGCCAACATGAAGGGAGTTGCTCCGGCCGTGACTCTACAGGTAGTCCTATAGGCCCATAATATGGGAAGTATCTCATCCACCCAATTATATCTTGACTTCTCGATCCTCTTCTTTAGCCCATCCAAGATTATTCGATTTGCTACCTCAGCTTGCCCATTGGCTTGTGGGTGAGCCACAGAGGTGAACCGTAACCCAATCTCATTTTCTTCACAGTACTTCTTGAATTCCTCGTTGTTGAATTGTGTTCCATTGTCGGTGACTAGGATACGGGGAATTCCATATCGGCACATAATATTTTCTCACAGGAATTGTGCAACCTGCTTAGTTGTGATCTTGGCCAAGGGTTTGGCTTCAATCCACTTGGTGAAATAATCAATGGCTACAATCAGAAACTTTCTTTGTGTCGTGGCCATGGGGAAGGCCCCAAAATATCCATTCCCCACATAGCAAAGGGAATGGGCGAGTTGATAGAGGTCAGCATCTCGGGGGGTTGTCTAACAACAGGTGCATGCTTCTGACAGCGATCATACTTCTTCACATATTCTTTGGCATCAGCCATCATTTCTGGCCAATGGAAGCCTAAACGGGTTATCTTATGAGCCAAGGCCCTGCCCCCCAAGTGTTGTCCACAAATACCTTCATGCACTTCTTCAAGAGCCAAACGGGTCTCATCGGGCCTGAGACACCTTAAATAAGGAACCACGAAAGATCTTTTGTACAGAATCCCATCTATCAAGGAGTACCTTAGTGTCCAAACAGTTAACTTCCGTGCTTCAGTTGCATCGCTTGGCAACCAACCGGTTTGAATGTGAGCCTTAATGGGATAAATCCATGATGTCCCCAGGCCTATAGGAGCCACAAGCTTAACATCTATGCTTCGTGTCTTCAAAACACGGAAGTACACACTTCCTGAACTTTCTTCTATCTCGGATGAAGCAAACTTTGATAATGCGTCTGCCTTAGCATTTTCCTCCCTTGAAATGTGCTCAACATGGCATTCATTGAATTGAGTCATCACAGCCCTTACTAGGCGGACATACTTGGCCATCGTTTCATCCCTTGCCTCAAATTCTCCCTTTACCTAGGATACGATCAGCTTCGAGTCTCCACGGACCTTTAAGTTTTTGACTCTAAGTGTCCCTGCTAGACCAAGGCCAGCTATCAGGGCTTCATATTCTGCCTCATTGTTTGTAGTTGGGAAGTCTAATTTCATGGCATACTCAATCAAGAACCCGTTAGGGCTTTGTAAAACCAATCCTGCTCCACTGGAGTTTGTTTTTGATGCTCCATCAAAATAGAGAACCCAATATTCTTTCTCCTTATCATCCTTCTTTTTGTCCCCATTATCGACTCCCTTGTCTCGAGGTATGGTATTTTCCTGCCCCCGACTTCTTGGTTGGGTATGGTACATTCCACCACGAAGTCAGCTAGTGTCTGGGCTTTTATTGCCGTGCATGGCTTATACTTGAGATCAAACTCTCCCAGCTCTATTGTCCACTTAATCAATCTCCCACTTGCCTTGGGACTGTGAATGATATTTCTCAGGGGCTGATTTGTTAGTACCTCAATCTGATGAGCCTGAAATTAAGGACGCAACTTTCTCGAAGCCATTACCAAGGCTAGAGCAAATTTCTCAATAGTTGAATAATTCAACTCAGCACCATGCAGAATTTTGCTGACATAGTATACGGGTTTCTGGGCTTTCAGTTCCTCCTTAACCAACACCGCGCTCAAGGCACTCTCTGAAACAGTTAAGTACAAGAATAAAATTTCATTCAAAGTTGGCTTGGCCAACAACGGGGCATGGGCCATATACTTCTTTAACTCTTCGAATGCCTTCTGGTTTTCCTCATTCCATACAAAGTCCTTGATGTTCTTTAGTGACTTGAAGAATGACAGGCACTTGTCTCCTGACTTGGAGATGAATCGTCCTAGCGCAGCAACCCTTCCTGTGAGCTTCTAAACATCCTTGACGGTTTTTGGTGGTTCCATGTCTAGGATTGCCTTTATTTTGTCAGGGTTAGCCTCTATCCCCCTCTTGGAGACCATCAATCCCAAAAATTTTCCAGATCCTACTCCGAAAGCACATTTTGTAGGATTTAACATCATCTTGTGGTACCTCAGGACCTCAAAAGCTTCCCTCAAATGGGTTATATGATCAGTCTTTACTAGACTCTTGACTAACATGTCATCAACATAGACTTCCATAGTCTTACCAATAAGATCCTTAAAAATTTTATTTACCAACCTTTGATAGGTGGCTCCTGCATTCTTAAGACCAAACGCCATAACAAGATAACAATAAACACCAAAGTCAGTGATGAATGATACCTTTAGAATGTCATCCTTGTACATCTTAATCTGATTGTATCCGCTAAATCCATCCATGAAACTCAGCATCTCATGCCCAGCAGTGGCATCAATCAAAGTATCAATCTTTGGCAACGGAAAACAGTCTTTAGGGCATGCATCATTCAGGTCAGTGAAATCTATACACATCCTCCACTTTCCATTAGCCTTCTTCACCATTACCGGGTTTGCTAACCATTCCGTAAATTGAATTTCCTCAATGAAACCAGCCTCTAAGAGCTTTTCTACTTCCTGTTTTATAGCTTCTTGTCTTTTCGGGGCAAAATTTCTTTTCTTTTGTTTCACTGTCTTCCGGCTTGGATCCACGTTTAACTTGTGAGTAATCAGCTCCGGGTCTATGCCTGGCATATCAGCTGCTGACCATGCAAATACATCACTATTTTCTTGTAAAAATTTCACCAACTTCCCTCTAAGGGGCTCCTCTAATGTGGCTCCAATGAAAGTCATCCTCTCAGAATTCTCGGGGTCTAAAGGAATCGAAACCAAGTCTTCTGCTGGCTTACCTCTCTTCTCGTCATTTTCTCGGACATCCATATCTTCAATAGGAAGAACCTACCCCCCGACTCCATCTGCCCTCAAAGATGCCACATAACAGCTTCTAGCCATTTTTTGATCTCCTCTCTCTTCTCCAATCCCGTTCCGGGTGGGAAACTTCATAACTGAATGGTAGGAAGAAGGGACTGCCTTAAAGGCATGTATCCCTGTTCTTCCCATGATAGCATTATAGGTTGAACTAACTTTTACCACCACAAAGTCCAACATCTGCGTTGCTTGCCTTGGTTCCGTACCTATGGTGGTTGGCAACTTGATTATCCCTTCTACAGGACATTCTACTCCAGCAAATCCATATATCGGCATGTCGGTTGGTGTTAACTGGAAGTCGTTATACCCCATCCTTAGAAAGGCGTCGTGGAGCAAGATATCCACAGAAGCACCATTATCCGCAAGGACCCTCTTGACCGGGCTATTTCCTATTATCGGTGTTATGACCAGCGGGTCGTCATGAGGAAACTTCACACCCTCTAGGTCAAAATCATCAAAAGCCAATGTTACTTCCGTCCTGGCCCTCTTCGGGGCTTCTCCAACAATATGCATAACCTCTCTAGTATATGCCTTTCTAAAATTTTTGGACAATCCAGCAACAGTTGGACCTCCAAAGATCGTGTTTATCACATGCCCTCGAGGTCTCGGCCCTCCATAAATGGTGTTTATAACTGGTCCTCTAGGATGGGGGTTTCGCCCCTGATCATTTTGGTCCCTCCTACGATCCTCAAAGCTCTTCCTTCCATTATTATTCCTGTCCCCTCCTTCTCCAGTGTATTTGTTCAATCTTCCTTTTCGAATGAGGAACTCAATTTCATCTTTCAGCTGCCTACAGTCATCGGTGCCGTGACCAACATCTTTGTGAAATCTGCAACATTTGCTTTTGTCTAGCTTGGCAGGATCAGCCTTCAAGGGCTTAGGCCAACGAATATCTCGATCTTTCTCGATTTCCATCAAGATCTGGCTTCTAGGAGCATTCAGCTTAGCGTATTCGGTGAACTTTTGCCCAGGTCCTCCCTTCTTGGGGGTTGAATCAGGGTTTTGCTCGGTTCTAGGATACTTGTCCTTAGCGATATACTCTAGATCAGTTTTTCGCTTCTTGCCTCCAGTGGGCTCATTACTTACTACAGGCTTCCTCATGCTTTCTTCAACTTTGATATACTTCCCTGCCCTCTCCTGGAGCTGTAACATGCTTTCAAGGGGGCGTTTGGCCAAGGACATCTTAAAAAACTCATCCCTAGTTCCTTGTTGCAGCGCTATCATGGCTACCTTATCATCAAGGTCTGGGACTTTCAAAGCCTCCTTTGTGAAACGATTCAGGTAATCTCTCAAGGATTCCTTTGGCCCCTGCACAATGCTCATAAGAGATGGCCCGACACTTTATAGCATCATTCACGGGTTGCAACAGCAGTGCATTAGAGAATGTCCTAACATGATTAGCGGGATCTCTCGTGCCATCATAGGCTTTGATGGTTGGCATCTTAAACTTCCTTGAGATATGGGCATTCATTATCTCTTCAGTGAAGGGCGGAGTAGGATCATCAGGATCTCCAAGGGGAAGAAGATTGCTTGGATCAGTTCTTGCGACAATAGCCCTTCTCCGTACCGGACCATCCAGGTCTATGACAGGAGGATGATTTCTCCTCCTAGGAGGTATCTGGGGTCTGGTGGCCTGGTGCGCCTCCAAGTCGCGCCTCAGCCTTTGGATCTCAGCCTCATGAGCCCTGATTCTTTCCTGCACTTCTTGGGGATTCGCCCCTTGGGTGCTTTGAGAGCGTTGTCTTCCTTCGGCCATCGGCTCTTTTCCAGGACGCCTCCTTCTTGGGGCCACTTCATCATCCAAAGATTCGGAGTCTCTCTCAGTATAAGGACCAGAAAATTCCTGATCCTCGGGGATAGGAGCCAAACCTCGTATATAGGGGGGCGATTTCCCTCAAATCATGATTTCCCTCATGATTTGATTGTATAAACACTATATTTAATCCCCTTCTATAGTGTTGTGTGACCTAACAATATCTTTTCATAATTTATCCCTGTGGATTTATTAAATTAAACTCGTGTTTATTTGGGGTCGTACGTAAGTGAATCGGAGCTGAAACTAATAGAACTCGATTTCTGAATAATTGTCGTAGGGGGTAGTACACGAGGTATGGGGCAAAAATTGAGGTGGTCCATTTTTTGGATATCTTTTCATAATTTGTCCCTATGAATTTATGAAATTGTATTCGTATTTATTTGGGATCGTCCGGAAGTGAATCAGAGCTGAAATGAATGGAACTCGGTTTTCGAATAATTCTTGTAGGGGGTAGTACACGAGATATGGAGCAAAATTTGAGGCGGCCCATTTTTTGGATATCTTTTCATAATTTGTCCCTATGGATTTATGAAATTGAACTTATGTTTATTTGGGGTCGTTCAGAAGTGAATCGGAGTTGAAACGAATAGAACTCGGTTTCCAAATAATTCTGGTAGGGGATAGTACACTATGTATTGAGCAAAAATTGAGGCGGCCCGTTTTTTGGATATATTTTCATAATTTGTTCCTATAGATTTATGAAATTGCATTCACGTTTATTTGGGATCTTCCAGAAGTGAATCGGGGCTATAACAAACGAAACTCGGTTTCCGAATAATTCTCGTAGGCGGTAGTACACGATGTATTGAGAAAAAATTGAGGCGGCCCTTTTTGGATATATTTTCATAATTTGTCCACGTCGATTTATGAAATTTTATTCGTGTTTATTTGGGGTCGTCCGGAAGTGAATCGGAGCTGAAACGAATGGAACTCGATTTTCGAATAATTGTCGTAGGGGGTAGTACACGATTATGGAGCAAAAATTGAGGCGGCCCATTTTTTGGATATCTTTTCATAATTTGTCCATATGGATTTATGAAATTGCATTCATGTTTATTCCCAACGACAACCAAGAGCATGTTTCCCTGGTGGTAAGGGAACCAAGTCCCACGTATGTGTCTGATGTAAAGCAGTATGTTCCTCAGCCATAGCTGCCTGTCAAAGAGGATCACGAACAACATCTCTATAAGAAACAGGCTCAGATAAACGATGAACAGATATAACAAATGAGGCAAATGAAGGAGAATAAGATGAATAAGTAAAATCAGGAAGTCGAGTGGACTTACGAATATGAGTAGATTGACGAGTGGGAGGGGGATGATCCAAAATCTCTGGAGATGATTGAGTAGTCTTAGACGGGGCCGGAGATGGGGGAGTCTTAGAAGTCTCAGGAACTGAAGTACTAGGAGCCGTGGTTAAAGTTTCCTCAACATCCGAGTCAAAAGGATCAATACGAATGATGTCTGCATGTGTCATATTATGGGAACTAGCAGGGTCAGAAAAATATGGAATATGCTCAAGAAACACAACATGACGAGAAATATATAACTTTTGTCTAGCAGGATTAAAGCAACGATATCCTTTCTGACTGATATCATAACCCAAGAAAACACACAAAGCAGATTTAGGAGTTAATTTTGTACGATCTACATATGGGAGAAGGACAAGACAAATGGAACCAAAAACCCGCAACGAGGAATAGCCTGGAACATCTTCATATAATTTCTGAAAAGGAGAAAAACCTGAATTATGAGAAGTAGGAATCATGTTAATCACATAGGTCGTAGTAAGAATTGTTCCCCTCCCCCCCCCCCACAAAATACACTAGGAACCTGAGCGGACAACAAGAAAGAGCGAGTTGTTTCTATAATATGACGATGTTTTCTTTCAGCAACTCCATTTTGCTGAGGCGTGTCTATACACGAGATTTGATGTATAGTACCATCAGAAGCAAGTAATTGGAAAAAATTATTAGAAGTGCATTCACCCCCAAATCACAACGAAAATATTTAATAACGGCAGAATGTTAAGTATGTACAAGAGCATGAAATTCCTTGTATATATCAAGAAAATCAGACCTACGTTTCATCATATAAACCCATGTAAAACGAGTATAATCATCAATAAATGATAGATAATATCTAGACCCCCCCCCCTTGTGGGTACAGGTGAAGGTCCCCACACATCCAGATGAATAATATCAAAAGGTGCAACGGTAATAGAAACACTTTTATAGAATGGCAAAGCAGCAAATTTAGCTAGTTTATAACCACTACAATCAGAAATATCATGAGTTTTTAAATATCCTAAAACTCCTGTAGAAATCATATACTGTAAACGAGGGGCAGACACATGGCCCAAACAAGAATGCCAAAGATAAAAATCTGATGAAGAATTAATCAAACGAAAAGATGATAAATCTATAGTAAAATCTCCAACATCCGAGACTTTCAGTTCATCCAAAACATAGAGTCCCCCTTTCCTACGATCTATCACAGTCACTTTCTGAGATCTTGGGTCCTGAAAAATAAGTGGAAGAAGAGAATGAGAGTAAGTATCCAGATGCACATAACTGACTCACAGAAATCAAATTTATCTTAAGACGGGGAACATAATATACATCAGATAGGGACACGTTAGGTGTGGTAACAGAACCAACACCTTCCAATAACATGGGAGAACCATCAGCAGTCATAATAGACAAATGTTATGGATAAGAAATCAAGGTTATTACTTGCTGTGTTTAATACTAAGATTCGGGAGCTCAAGGCCTTTAATGGTTGCTCTCGTGTTTCGTGACTCAATCTGCCTTTACGAGATGCCTACGTATCTCTGTGAATTAGAGAATCAAGCCAAAAAACGTAGTTCTGATTTGTGGGGTGAGGCCCCTTATATAGATGTGGGAGTCCTTGAATTGGACTTGGTATAGGAGACTTGGTGGACAAGCCTCTGAATTAGGATAGACTTAGGAGTCCTAGGAAGTAGGAAGCTGATTCCTTATCCTTTTAGGTCCCCTTGAGGCTAATCTATAAGGATTTATATCCTTATCGGGACTCTTCTCAATAGCTGATTTTTCCCTTATTAATTAATTACGAAATTAATTAATAATCAGGGCTTTTGGGCCTTTTTTATTCCACCAGGCCTGATCTGGTCCATCAGGCTTAACCTTTCTGGTCTGAATATTATACATCTTATTATTGGGCCTAGCAGCCCACAGCTTGTACAATTAATGCAGTAATAAATTATACAATCATAATTTATTTATCCCTATCATTTGCCCCCCAACTTTTGGGAAACATTGATTAGGTTTCACAGAAGTTAAGTCTATTTGTTCCCTTACAGGGTTTCGTTTTTCCGTAAAGTGTGGAGCGACCTACACATTTATAATGAATTTTTCCTTTTATTCAGGAATTATCTTAATTTCCAGGAATTTTTCCCTAATTTTCCGGGACTTATCCTTAATTTTCTGGATTTTTCCCTAATTTCCCGGGACTTATCCTTAATTTTCTGGATTTTTCCCTAATTTCCCGGGACTTATCCTTAATTTTCTGGATTTTTCCCTAATTTCCCGGGACTTATCCTTAATTTTCTGGATTTTTCCCTAATTTCCCGGGACTTATCCTTAATTTTCTGGATTTTCCCTAATTTCCCGGGACTTATCCTTAATTTTTTGGATTTTTCCCTAATTTTCCGGGACTTATCCTTAATTTTCTGGATTTTTCCCTAATTTCCCGGGACTTATCCTTAATTTTCTGGATTTTTCCCTAATTTCCCGGGACTTATCCTTAATTTTCTGGATTTTTCCCTAATTTCCCGGGACTTATCCTTAATTTTCTGGCTTAAAATCGATCAGAATGCATTCGAAATCGATCAGGAGGCAGACAAAATCGATCAGGATCCTGATCGAATTAGCTCAGGATCTTACACTCTGGTCGACAGGATTCCTGATCGATTTCGATCAGGATTCTGACCGAATTGGCCTTCAAAGTGACACCCTAGTCGATTGCTACACGGGCTTAATCGACCAGGATTCCTGATCGATTTCGATCAGGACTCTGAACGAATTAAATGGCTCTCGACCATTCTGATCGAATGGAATATCGATCAGGACTCTGTTCTCCGTCGATCAGGACTCTGATCGATCTTAGGGGATTTCTTCCCTCCTGTTCGAATAAGATATCGATCAAGACTCTCTTCTCTGTCGATCAGGACTCTGATCGATCTTAGGAGATTTCTTCCCTCCTGTTCGAATAAGATATCGATCAGGACTCTCTTCTCTGTCGATCAGGACTCTGATCGATCTTAGGGGATTTCTTCCCTCCTGTTCGAATAAGATATCGATCAGGATTCTCTTTTGCATCGATCAGGACTCTGATCGAACCATATTAAGGTTCTGGTCGATTTTTGACTTTTTAAATTCCACAGGAGCTTCTAGATTGTTCCTGATACTTCTTGTAGATGGGCCTTTAAGTTGGGCCTGGCTAAATGGGCCTAAAAACGCCTCGTATTCCGAGCTTTTCGCCTATATAAGTGTAGTGTGGAGTGAGAATCCTCACTTCACTTCCCACTTCTCATTTTATCTCACATTTTTCTCTAAAGTTCTCCCTTTTGAAGGCGATTTCCGGCGACCAAAGCCACCGCAGCTCCTCAATTCTCAAGTATTTCTGGGTTTCAAGCCTTCAACCGAAGCATATTAATGGCGGACCGTGACCTAGCTCGTTTGCAGAAGATGAATGTCTCTAAGAGAGGTACAAACATCTAAATTCAATCTCCATATACTTCCCTCATTGATATGATTAACTCGAGAGGTGATGAATATCCTTCTCTGTCTGAGTTAGATTCGTATAATCATGGTAACACTTTTCATGAGTTAGATGGTAGGATAGAGTCTATGAATACCCTGTACAGAATTCCACCCCACCTTAGGATCACTCCAGCCGCCCCTGGGGATAGGACTTGTAATTGGGAGGGGGATACCCTGTTCATTTATCGAGGAGCCCTGACCGCAGGTCTTAGGTTCCCATTTCACGAATTTATTCCTCGTTTACTAGCCGATGTACGAATCAACCCTTGTCAACTCCCTCCTAACGCCTGGAGGAACATTATCTGTTTTATGGTCCTTTGTCTCAGGAATAGCTTTTCTCTTTCCGTAGCAGTCTTTAGGAAAGTTTTCCAATTCTATAATAGTTCCATGAGTCAGCCGGGCTGGGTTTTAATTCGCCAACGGCCCAAAATTCCCCATATCTTTGATAGTAACTCTATAGTCGAGAACAACCCTAAATGGAGGGATGGGTTTGTTAGGCTGACCTGGGCTGGGGGTGATTGGGCCACACTCTTCCGTAGGCCATTTTGCAAAGTATCAGATGGTAGTCCTGGTAGCATCAGATTAACTGATGAGGAGGAGGTGGCCTACCAAGCCTTAATTTCAGACGATGGGAAAACAGACACCTGGACCCTTTTAGAGGAGTTTTCCTTGAAGAAAGTTGGTCTCTCCCAGGCCAGTGATAAGGGTAAACTTATACCTGCGAAATTATTTTTCCTTCTCTTTAACCGTACTTTTTCTTTTTTCTGGATTTTAATATTCCTTCTGCTTTTCCTTTCAGCTTGTGAGGCTATTAATAACGTCAATAGGCCCAAGGAGGGGGAATCTGGCCGCCAGAAGAGGGCCAAGTTAAACAGGGATCCCAGGAGAAAACCTGACGGTCCTACTTTCCTTAAGCCCCACGTCCCGGTGGTCGAGCTGGGGGACGATGTGGATCCTCCACTTAAGGCACATTCCTTCAGGCCTAACTGGGGCTTCAGGAGGAGCGATACGGTGGTTGGATCCACCAAACATGCCAAGGATTGGTCGTACCATTCCATCACTCCCCATGATTTCACTGACATTGTTACGGGGAGTGATGTCGAGACTATTGAGCTTCTGGGCTCCCAAGCCCAAGCTGCGGTAATTTTCTTTTTTCTTCTCTTCCTTTTGTGAATTTCAACTTTTCTTGTATCCCAATGAATTTGCGCCAACTCATACATATTTCTTTGCAGAGTAATACCTATTTCCAGGCGGCCCTACATCAGGCTAGATCTTGGAAGGGTAACTCTGATGTTTTTGAAAAGGAGATGAAGAAGTGGGAGGAGAGAGCCAAGGTCCTAGAGAAGAAGCTGGACACGAAGAAAGAGGAGCTGGCTAAGGCTCATTCCGAGCTGGTGAAACTTAGGAGCGATAAGGATAAGCTCATTGATGACTACATGGATTCTGACAAGTTTAAGAATCTCATGGAGATTCATGATGAGGGCCTTTACTCCCTACAGTTCACTCAGGGATGGGATGCGGCCGTGAAGGCTGTTTCTGAGAAGTACCCGGGCTTAGTCGACCCTAAGGACTTTATTAGTCCTGAGCAGGCTGAGTCAGAGGACATCATAGACGCCCTCTTCGACTCTCCTCAGCCAGATGATCGCATCTTGGATCCTAACACTGCTTCTCCTCCCGCTTCTCCTGCGAAGGACGCTGAAGGCGCTGATAAGGAGAAAGAGAATGAAGGCTCCCGCATGGAGGAGTAGTTTTTCTATTTTGTAATTTTATCCTTAATTTATGTCTGGACTTTTGTTTGTATTAAAACTTATTACCCTGCGGGGCTATGCTACTTTCCTTATTTGCATTCTCTCCTTCATTTTTCTGATACTTTAATATTCAAACTTGGCTTAATGGGTCACACAAGTATTATCACAACTCAAACATCCATAGGTTGAAATAATTTCGAACTCTTCAATTTCAAGTCTGGTTTTCCAAAACCTTACATAATATGGGTTCGACCCTGATCTATAATAGCTAAAAAAGAAAAATACTATGCAAACAAAGCTTCAAGGTGCTTTTAAACCTACTTGTCATAATGACAAGTGAGAATCGTACTTCGACCATCTTACACGTAGTAAACCTTCAGGTTTTGTGCGTGCCAGGTTCTCGGGACTTCAAAACCATCCATAGTCTCCAGCTTGTAGGTTCCTCTACCCTGAACGCTCTTGACTCTATACGGCCCTTCCCAATTTGGGGCAAGCTTTCCTTTCTGTCCGACACCAGAAGCCTCTATTTTTCTCAAGACTAGGTCACCTTGTTTGAAAAACCTCTCTTTAACCCTTAGGTTGTAGTAGAATGAAGCCTTTTTCTGATATTCTACTATCTTTGCGTGTGCTTTATCTCGCACTTCATCGATTAAATCCAGGGCTAACTTCTGCCCTTCCTCATTTTCTTTTTCATCAAAAGCCTGAATCCTTGGAGAGGAATGTGATATCTCCACAGGAACTACTGCTTCTGCCCCATATGCCAACATGAAA
Source organism: Apium graveolens (assembly GCF_009905375.1). Lineage (NCBI taxonomy): Eukaryota > Viridiplantae > Streptophyta > Magnoliopsida > Apiales > Apiaceae > Apium > Apium graveolens. The sequence goes on from NC_133651.1 coordinate 430,906, forward strand.
GGAGTTGCATTTGTCGTGACTCTACAGGTAGTTCTATAGGCCCATAATATGGGAAGTATCTCATCCACCCAATTATTTCTTGACTTTTCGATTCTCTTCTTTAGTCCATCCAGGATTATCCGATTTGCTACCTCCGCTTGCCCATTGGCTTGCGGGTGAGCCACAGAGGTGAACCGTAACTCAATTTCATTTTCTTCGCAATACTTCTTGAATTCCTCGTTGTTGAATTGTGTTCCATTGTCAGTGACGAGGATACGGGGAATTCCATATCGGCACATAATGTTTTCCCACAGGAATTGTGCAACCTGTTTAGTTGTGATTTTGGCCAAGGGCTTGGCTTCAATCCACTTAGTGAAATAATCAATGGCTACAATCAGAAACTTCCTTTGTGCTGTGGCCATAGGAAAAGGCCCTAGAATATCCATCCCCCACATAGCAAAGGGAATAGGTGAGTTGATAGAGGTCAGCATCTCGGGGGGTTTTCTGGCCACTGGTGCATGTTTCTGACAGCGATCACACTTCTTTACATATTCTTTGGCATCAGCCATCATTTCTGGCCAATAGAAGCCTAAACGGGTTATCTTATGAGCCAAGGCCCTGCCCCCCAAGTGTTGTCCACAAATACCTTCATGCACTTCTTCAAGAGCCAAGCGTGCCTCATCGGGCCTGAGACACCTCAAGTAGGGAACCACGAAAGATCTTTTGTAAAGAATCTCATCTATCAAAGAGTACCTTAGTGCCCGAACAGTTAACTTCCGTGCTTCAGTTGCATCATTTGGCAACCAACCGGTCTGAATGTGAGCCTTGATGGGATCAATCCATGACGTCCCCAAACCTACGGGAGCCACAAGCTTAACATCTATGCTTCGTGTCTTCAAAACACGGAAGTACACACTCCCTGAACTTTCTTCAATCTCAGATGAAGCAAACTTTGATAGCGCATCTGCTTTAGCATTTTCTTCCCTTGGAATGTGTTCAACATGGCATTCATTAAATTGGGTCATCACAGCCCTTACTAGGCGAACATACTTAGCCATCGTATCATCTCTTGCCTCAAATTCTCCCTTTACCTGGGATATGATCAGCTTCGAGTCTCCACGGACCTTTAAGTTTTTGACTCTAAGTGTCCCAGCTAGACCAAGGCCAGCAATCAGGGCTTCATACTCTGCCTCATTGTTTGTGGTTCGGAAGTCTAGCTTCATGGCATACTCAATTAAGAATCCATCAGGGCTTTGCAAAACCAACCCTGCTCCACTGGAATTTGTTTTTGATGCTCCATAAAAATAGAGAACCCAATATTCTTTCTCCTTTTCCCCATTGTCGACTCTCTTGTCTTGAGGTATGGTATCTTCCTGCCCCCCGACTTCTTGGTTGGGTATGGTACATTCCACCAGGAAGTCAGCTAGTGCCTGGGCTTTTATGGCCGTACGTGGCTTATACTTGAGATCGAACTCTCCCAACTCTATTGCCCACTTAATCAGTCTCCCACTTGCCTTGGGACTGTGAATGATATTTCTCAGTGACTGATTTGTTAGCACTTCAATTTGGTGAGCTTGAAAATAAGGACGCAGCTTTCTTGAAGCCATTACCAAGGCTAAAGCGAATTTCTCAATGGCTGAATAATTCAACTCAGCACCATGCAAAATTTTGCTGACATAGTATACGGGTTTCTGGACTTTCAGTTCCTCCTTAACCAACACCGCGCTCAAGGCGCTTTCTGAAACAGCCAAGTACAAGAATAAAACTTCACTCAGAACTGGCTTGGCCAACAACGGGGCCTGGCCCATATACTTCTTTAACTCTTCAAATGCCTTCTGATTTTCCTCACTCCATACAAAGTCTTTAATGTTCTTTAATGACTTAAAGAATGACAAGCACTTGTCTCCTGACTTGGAGATGAATCGTCCTAGCGCAGCAACCCTTCCTGTGAGTTTCTGAACATCCTTGACAGTTTTTGGGGGTTCCATGTCCAGGATTGCCTTTATTTTATCGGGGTTAGCCTCAATTCCCCTCTTTGAGACCATCAATCCCAAGAATTTTCCAGATCCTACTCCGAAAACACACTTCGTAGGATTCAACATCATCTTGTGGTACCTCAGGACCTCAAAAGCTTCCCTCAAATGGGTTATATGATCAGTCTTTACTAGACTCTTGACTAGCATGTCATCAACATAGACTTCCATAGTCTTCCCAATAAGATCCTTAAAAATTTTATTCACCAACCTTTGATAGGTGGCTCCTGCATTCTTGAGACCAAACGCCATAACAAGATAACAATAAACACCAAAGTCAGTGATAAATGATACCTTTGGAATGTCATCCTTATGCATTTTGATCTGGTTGTATCCGCTAAACCCATCCATGAAACTCAGCATCTCATGTCCAGCGGTGGCATCAGTCAAAGTATCAATTCTAGGCAGCGGAAAACAGTCTTTGGGGCATGCATCATTCAGATCGGTGAAGTCTATACACATCCTCCACTTTCCATTAGCCTTCTTCACCATTACAGGGTTTGCTAACCACTCCGGAAATTGAATCTCCTCAATGAAACCAGCCTCTAAGAGCTTTTCCACTTCCTGCTTTATAGCCTCTTGTCTTTCCGGGGCAAAATTTCTTTTCTTTTGTTTCACTGTCTTCCGGCTTGGATCCACGTTTAGCTTGTGAGTAATTAACTCCGGGTCTATGCCTGGCATATCAGCTGCTGACCATGCAAACACATCACTATTTTCTTGCAGAAATTTCACTAACTTCCCTCTAAGGGGCTCCTCTAATGTGGCTCCAATGAAAGTCATCCTCTCAGGATTCTTGGGATCTAAAGGAACCGAAACCAATTCTTCTGCTGGCCTTCCTCTATTCTCATCATTTTCTCGAACATCCATATCTTCAATAGGAAGAACCTGCCCCCCGACTCCGTCTGCCCTCAAAGAGGCCACATAACAGCTTCTAGCCATTTTTTGATCTCCTCTCTCTTCTCCAATCCCGTTTCGGGTGGGAAACTTCATGACTGAATGGTAGGAAGAGGGGACTGCCTTGAAGGCATGTATCCCTGTTCTCCCCATGATAGCATTATAAGTTGAACTAGCCTTTACCACTACGAAATCCAGCATCTGCGTTGCTTGCCTTGGCTCCGTACCTATGGTGGTTGGCAACTTGATTATCCCTTCCACAGGACATTCTACTCCAGCAAATCCATATATCGGCATGTCGGTTGGTGTTAACTGGGAGTCGTTATACCCCATCCTTAGAAAGGTGTCGTGGAGCAAGATATCCACAGAAGCACCATTATCCACAAGGACCCTCTTAACCGGGCTATTTCCTATTATTGGTGTTATGACCAGCGGGTCGTCATGGGGAAACTTCACACCCTCTAGGTCGGAATCATCAAAAGCCAATGTTACTTCTGTCCTGGCCCTCTTCGGGGCTTCTCCAACAATATGCATAACCTCTCTAGTATATGCCTTTCTGGAATTTTTGGACAATCCAGCAGCAGTTGGACCTCCAAAGATCGTGTTTATCACAGGCCCTTGAGGTCTCGGCCCTCCATAAATGGTGTTTATAACTGGTCCTCTAGGTTGGGGATTCCACCCCTGATCATCTTGGTCCCTTCTACGATCTTCAAAGTTCTTCCTTCCATTATTATTTATGTCCCCTCCATCTCCAGTATACTTATTCAATCTTCCTTTTCGAATCAAAAACTCAATTTCATCTTTCAATTGCCTACACTCATCGGTGTCATGGCCAACATCTTTGTGAAACCTGCAATACTTGCCCCTATCTAGCTTGGCGGGATCAGCCTTCAAGGGCTTAGGCCAGCGAATATCTCTGTCTTTCTCAATCTCCATCAAAATCTGACTTCTGGGAGCATTCAGCTTAGCGTATTCAGTGAACTTTTGCCCAGGTCCTCCCTTCTTGGAGGTTGAATCAGGGTTTTGTTCGGTTCTAGGATATTTGTCCTTAGCGATATACTCCAAATCAGTTTTTCGTTTCTTGCCTCCAGTGGGCTCATTACTTACTACGGTCTTCCTCATACTTTCTTCAACCTTGATATACTTCCCTGCCCTCTCTTGGAGCTGCAACATGCTCTCAGGGGGTCGTTTGGCCAAAGACATCTTAAAAAACTCATCCCTAGTTCCTTGTTGCAATGCTATCATGGCTACCTTATCATCAAGATCTAGGACTTTTAAAGCCTCCTTTGTAAAACGATTCAGGTAATCTCTTAAGGATTCCTTAGCTCCTTGCACAAGACTCATAAGAGATGCTGAACTTTTCTCATGGACTCTTCCACTGATGAATTGCTTAATAAAAGCCTGACTTAGTTCTCTGAATGATCCAATAGAATTTGGGGATAGGCGACTGTACCATCTTTGAGCCATACCCGACAGGGTTTGAGGGAAGGCCCGACATTTTATAGCATCATTCACGGGTTGCAGCAGCAGTGCATTAGAGAATGTCCTAACATGATTAGCGGGGTCTCCCGTGCCATCATAGGCTTTGATAGTGGGCATCTTGAATTTCCTTGAGACATGGGCATTCATTATCTCTTCTGTGAAGGGTGGAGTTGGATCATCAGGATCTCCAAGGGGAAGGAGATTGCTCGGATCAGTTATTGGGACAGCAGCCCTTCTTCTTACCGGACCATCCAGGTCTATGATAGGAGGAGGATTTCTCCCCCTAGGAGGTATGTGGGGTCTGGTGGCTTGGTGAGCCTCCAAATCACGCCTCAGCCTTTGGATTTCAGCCTCATGAGCCCTGATCTTTTCCTGCACTTCTTGGGGATTCGCCCCTGGGGTGCTTTGGGGGCGTTGCCTTCCATCGGCTATTGGCTCTTTTCCAGGGCGCCTCCTTCTCGGGGCCACTTCATCATCCGAAGATTCGGAGTCTCTCTCAGTGTATGGACCAGAAAATTCCCGATCCTCAGGGATAGGATCCAAACCTCGTATATAGGGGGGCGACCGCCCTCGTGCTTCGCTTCGCCCAGCATATCCGCTTCCTCCAACCTCAGAGTGAAGGGGCATCCCATAAGGGGGGTTAGTAGTAACAACAGTTGAATATTCATACCCGACGGGTCGAGAATTCACAGGTATATGTACTTGCTGAACTTGAGGATTCGTACCTTGAATAGTCGGGGGAGTTGTCCCTTGTGGCTGAGGTTGAGTTGCCCCTGTCTGGGCTTCCCCCTGAGTAGATGCATAAGTTGAATGGGGAGGAACCTCTACGGTTGATGAAATCACCTGGGTTGTCTCTGATGGTGTTCCTTTCTCTAGAGCTCCAATTGTTCTCCGTGTTCTCGCCATGGTTGTTATTGCCTTCCCACAGACGGCGCCAAATGTTATGGATAAGAAATCAAGGTTATTACTTGCTGTGTTTAATACTAAGATTCGGGAGCTCAAGGCCTTTAATGGCTGCTCTCGTGTTTCGTGACTCAATCTGCCTTTACGAGATGCCTACGTATCTCTGTGAATTAGAGAATCAAGCCAAAAAACGTAGTTCTGATTTGTGGGGTGAGGCCCCTTATATAGATGTGGGAGTCCTTGAATTGGACTTGGTATAGGAGACTTGGTGGACAAGCCTCTGAATTAGGATAGACTTAGGAGTCCTAGGAAGTAGGAAGCTGATTCCTTATCCTTTTAGGTCCCCTTGAGGCTAATCTATAAGGATTTATATCCTTATCGGGACTCTTCTCAATAGCTGATTTTTCCCTTATTAATTAATTACGAAATTAATTAATAATCAGGGCTTTTGGGCCTTTTTTATTCCACCAGGCCTGATCTGGTCCATCAGGCTTAACCTTTCTGGTCTGAATATTATACATCTTATTATTGGGCCTAGCAGCCCACAGCTTGTACAATTAATGCAGTAATAAATTATACAATCATAATTTATTTATCCCTATCAACAAAGATGCGGTAGAATACAAAGATATTAAAGATGATAAAGTTAGAGACATATGATGAGAAACACATGAATCCAAAATCTATATTGAAGAAGATATACCTGATGAAGTGGAGGATGACAAACCTAGTGAAGGAGATACAGACATAGCAAAATTCTGCTGAACACTAATCGACTGAAGAGAATCATCTTTATCAAAAGTCATGACAATAAAATAAATAGCAATCAACGAACTAATGTTTCCATAACTTAGCTCTTGATACCATGATAAAAGTAGAGAAACAAATAAACAACTAGGGCTTTATTATAATACTTAATAATCGGGATACATGTCTCAATATATTTATATAATAAACTGTTACAAGCTAAATTACGAAAACACCCTTAATATAATATATGACTAATAATATATAATAAATATATATTCTAACAATAATTACATGCATAAATAAGAAAAAAAATATAATACGCCAGTGAGAATATATATACTCTTTCTTGGTCGACTTAAAAGATGTGTGCATCAAACGAGCACATGCCACGTGTATTATTGAGGAGCTGTGCCGTGTCCAAGTCGCTTATAAATTCCACACCCACTTGACAATAATACTCGATACCTGCAATTCTTCTGTTTCATTTCGTTTTCTGCTGAAGCTAGTAAGAACTAATAATCTTTTTAATTTTTTTTTGTAAAACGCAAGCTGTCGAGGCAAAGAAAATGGGAACAGCAACATTTATCGATATTATCTTGGCTATCATCCTTCCTCCACTTGGAGTCTTCCTCAGATTTGGCTGTAAGGTCAGTACTACAAAAGCATCTCTTTTATGATGTTGTGACAATTTTTATGTATTGTTATTTCATGTATTGGATCTTTAGTATACGGAAGAGAGTGGCATGGTGATTCAAACTTGTAACAAAGAAAAGAATTCCGAAATTATGTATCAACGAATCCTAAATATTTTAAAACATGCAAGAAAGTAGTGTTTTTCCATTAGAGATGTCATGTGTTGCTCTTCTTTGCTTTAGTTTTTGTTGGCTAAGCCAAAATTCTTAGCTATAAAATTGTTGGTTGTATGTATGATTTTAATATTTTGATGTTGAAAAGCGCAGGTGGAGTTCTGGATCTGTTTGTTGCTGACATTCCTGGGGTACATCCCAGGAATTTTATATGCTCTCTATGTACTCACCAAGTAAAGTTGATTCTCATTTACATCCCAACCCATCCAGCTCTGGCTTGTCAAGGGCTCCATGTATTTCTTTTTTCTTTTTCTTTTTTTTGCTAATTAGGGTCCATGTATTTCTGCCTAAGTTCCTTGTGTTTTCTGTAATGGGGATTCTCTTCTTTTTTTTTTTAAATCGAAAAAATGGGGTTGTGGATATGTTGTTGATTAAGATCTGGTCCTCTTTTGTAAAGTGGTTGGGTTATTGTGATAATATGTTCATGTAAATGTTTAATTAAGCTTGTACATTCTTTCGCGATGTTGCTGTTCTTCTATAATTAAATAAAGGGGGCATGCTTTGTCAAAAGCTTATGATTCTTTCCAACAATTTCTTGATCAGGCCCTCAACTCATCAACTAATTACGTAATAATTGTGCCGACAGCTATCTTATTTTTAGCATCCTTGATATTTGTAGACAACACTTTGGATATGTAAATATCTAATTAATAAATGCGAGAAACTGAAAGCTGAACATTTCAAAATCAAAAGCAAAATCACTAATTTACATGTGCGAGATATCATCACAAATCATATGATCATAGCCTGGCTTGGCTTTGAAACAACAGTTTTGAATCAGACAGAATTACCCCTACTTTAAAGTTATAACCTTAAAAAGTCATTTGAAGGGGTCGGTGATCGGTCGACTTAGAATTCATAATATCTTCATGTGGTGTCTAGTTTGAACACTCAAATATATTTGATGCAAGTTTACCTAATCTAAGATGTGGAGGTGGATAATGTTTTTAAATTAAATACATGAATTAAATATATTTTCCAAACATAATATCACACTACCTATCTATGGAATAATAGCAGCAGCAGCCAATCCACTGACACCGTTTTTCTTATAATTAAACAACCAAATTCAATTATGCAACAACTTTATAAATAAGATTTAAATAATCAGATATAACTGACCAACTGTTGCAATTTGTAACAAATTCACTGCTAATTCGTTATTGTGCTTCACCAATTTCACTCTTAAGAATCGCCTGTTTGTTTAACACCGGATGCTTCCTTTGTGTTTAACAAAACGTCACGGGCTTCATTTTGAAGCTTCGATGCATCTTCTTGTGCTTCATTTCTTGGACTGGATCCCTCATTTCTTGCTTCAATTGTAGGCTTTGGGTCTTGGGTCTCAGTTTTGGCCTTGGATGCAAATTCTTCTTGGGCTTCACTTTTGAGTTGGGCTACATCATCTTGGGCTTTAGAACCATGGAGCTCAAATGCTTGATTGGTATCAGTTTCTTCAACTTTGTACTTGTACCATGTAGCCCAGTAAAGATAGTTGATAAAATTTATGCAACTAAGAATGGCTAAAAACCAGTAAAAGAGATTCAAATTGTTTTTGTTCAAGTCTAGGCCATGCAACCACCCTAGTTTGCTTGGAGTTACTCTCTTAGTAACTGAATTTATGATATCCACAAAAACACTGCTCAAAAAGTATCCGAAAGACAACGAGATATATGTAAATGAAGTTGACAATGATCTCATCCCAACCGGAGCTTCCCTATAGAAAAATTCGAGCAATCCAACAAAAGTAAACATGTCGGCTATACCAAAAATGCCGTATTGAAATGAAAGCCAGAAAAGGCTGATGGGATTTTTTGGATCTGCAAGGGACTGGTTTCGTCTTTTTACTTCAACAAAACCTGCAACAGCCATTGAAACCGCAGAAAGAACAAGTCCAACTCCAACACGTTGGAGTTGGGTGATTCCCGAGGGATGGCCCGAGATTTTTCGGGCAAATGGAACAAAAACAAATTCGTAAAAGGGGAGCAGAATGCTTATGAAAAGAAGAGGAATAACAGGAATTGAAGCTGCTGGGAATTTGTACGAGCCCAAGTGTAAGTCCATTATATTACCTTGTGCAAGCGAGAAGGTTTGGAGTTGAGCCAAACATGTGTTCATTATTATTGTGCTAAATAATATGGGCATCATTCTTGTTAGAATCTTAACTTCCTCGACTTGATTCACTGTACAGAGTGTCCACGGTGTTGTGCCTTCTGTGCGGTAAATTGCAGCTTTATCTAACCAACTGCAAATCAGAAAAGTCCAGTGTTTACAACAGTAAAACCATAATATTTTACAGATGTTCCGAGTTGCTGTCCGTTTAATGGACTATTGAAGAGTAAATGATATTTTTTAGGTCTATGATACAGTTCATAGAGTTGAGATCACTTAATTGCAGACTTGAACACTTATACAGTAGAAGAACATACCAGACTAATCCCATTGAAAATTAGGGTACAAAAAAAGTGTGATGTACGCAACTTACCCCTCTCTGCTAAACACTACAGGATCCCTAAACGGTTACATTATGGTGCGGCTTAAGTATTCAGTCAGAAGAAACAAGTACTCGGAGCTTATCAGACTGCTCTACTCTATTTAATGTTTGGAGTTTATTAGCATCTGGCCGACCTTAGAAATTTGTCGATAAATAAGAAAATCAAATTGATTTTGAATAGAAGCATTACCTGAATTGATTAGTGTGTGAAAGTTTTGGTGCAAGTGTGGCTTCTTTCTTGGACTCGTATAGTTCATCAGCATTCTCAGAAAGTGTTAACTTTCGGTTTTTAAATGCTGCTACCAGAACCTGTCATGCACAACAAACGTATTTTAGCTCCTATCTACTCCAAGACTTAGTGGGGAAAATTTTGTAAAAAAGTTAGTATATTTCAGTAATCGGATAAATAAAATTTTCCATACCTGCAGAACTTGTATTATGGGACTATTGCCCGGTATTTGTAGACGATAAAATGTAGTCCCAAGGGAAAGAACACTAAAGCCAATGAAACAAAGTATTGTAGACAAGAGAAAACCCCACCACCATCCATATGTCAAGCTAATTTTCACAATCACAGTGACACCGATTATTGAGCCACTTGTTGTGCTGAGCAAAAGCCAATTAAAGTATCTTCCGAGGAGCTTGGCTTCCTTTGGATCATTCCTATTAAATTGATCGGCACCAAGAGAGGGAAGTGAACCCCTGACACCGCCACTGCCCAATGCTAGTAAAGAAAGTGAAATGTAGAACATGAATGCAATGTTGCCTTCTAGGCAACTTGATCTTTTGCAATCGCCCGACTCCACACAATTATTTGTTCTGCAATTGCTTGGATGCAAGGATTTAAGATTGGCTTGAATTGTCATCAATGCAAAAGCCTGCAGAGTATACATCAATTTAGGAACTTGCAAGGTGGAGGTAATCTGTGCTAATATAAGAAAGAAGTGAAATATAGTTGGTACCAGAACTTCGATGCAGCCAAAGATGAGACAAGTATGGAATCTGTTGATATAGGTGTCTGAGATAAAGCCACCAACAAGGGAGAGCAAAAAGGAGCAACCCATGAAGTTTGTCATGGTGTTTGCAGCACCAGCGAGATCAAAGTACATTACTCTCATGAAGTATAGAAACATTGTCACTATACACACTATAAAGGCCGTAGTATCCAACGACGTCAACCCTAAAACCAGAGGAGCATATTTATCATAATCATTCTAAAAGTCCAACTTCTCAAGAACATATATCATATTTCTAACATCTTAAACTTTTAGAACAGTCGTTGAAAGTATACTGTATTTCTAACATCTTTAACTTTTCTAACAATAGTTAAGATAAGTATTCATAAAACATATACATTCAATTAAGTTTTTCTAAGGGTGCTTACCGAAAATAAAGGAGGCAGCTCTAAATCCACCCTTTTTCGGGTTGAGAAATCGGTGGTACTTACCACCATCTTCTTCCCCCTGCAGTAGACACATAATGTAAACAAAATATTTGTTAAATGATAAAATATTTATATCAATATGTACCAGCGGAAGGAATGAATCAGATGGTTAGTAGTAGCTTATTATAAGTAACACTGACCATGCTTGGTAATCACAAAGTCTGTGTATATGGGAAAGAATTTAATCTGCTGCTGCTAGTAGAAAAATGTGAGTTAATTATATTCAAACTGCTGGTTAATATAGAATCTAAATAGGATATATATATAGGCTAATAATAACGTTGTGCAAATCGCAGTAATCATCAAAGTTATCACCAGTCTTGTAGTAGCATTTTAGTGCTTAGATTTGGTGACAAGAATATATGATAAAATAACATAAAACGATTGTTGTACAAAAGATAACTAAATATAAACAAAAGAAAGAAGACAAATTAAACAACATTGTAAGCCGTGGGCATATGACAAAATCTTTCCATCTTAGTTGACGTCTAACTATGACTGTTATTTGTGTATTAAAATATTAGAAAGGGTAATGTTAAATAATCCAAAACTTGTACAAAAAATAGTTAAGAAATAATTAGGTTTGAGGATGTTTTCAGGTAATTAAATAATTAGTTACCTGAGTTAAAAATATTTTGTAATTTAAAATTTTAATGACAAATTTATAAATATAAACACAACTATCTGTATTTACAAAATAACTCATTTATTTTCTTTTAATTTTATACCTATCTCTTCATGTCATACTTGGACCCAACTATCCCTTAAAATATATGTAATATATATAAGTTAAAACCGAGAATTTCTGTAGTTGTCAAGCCGTTTGTGATTTTATTAAACTAACTAAACGCCCAAACTTTACATATAGTAGTAAACTAGCAACATGTATTTTTGACTTATATGTCTTACAATATCTTACAATTAAGTATCTGTTTTAACAAATCTCGGGATGGGCGAGAATCAAATCCAGAAACTGGAACGACAAAAGATAAGCTCTTAACCATTTGAACTATCTTATCGCGCTCAACTAGTAACATGTATTTAAGTTAGTGATAAAATACATGATGCATAATTTGTAGTTACAAGGAATAGTATGATTTTACAAAAGCCTTCGGGACGTACTTGTTTTCATGCAGTGTAAAAATCTTTAAAGCAGGGAGAGGGGGTTGAAAAATCTTATTTTTAAATATTAAAAAGATGTTACACATAGACTGTATTTTGATCTGTTTGTCAAATTTACAGCAAAATTAATCCAAACTACAAATACAAGAAACAGCAAGTGACAAAATCACTCCCCCTGTGGTCATATTGTTTGGATATAGTTTGGTGTTCAAGATTTAAACCTGACAAATATAATTTGATATATGAATCGAAAGACATTTCCATTTCATATTCAAATTTCTAGTTTATTCTTCTACTAGCAAGTATTCACGTCTCTTCTTATTTCTATGTCCACCACTGTACCACACAACATATATCATGTATGCTTCCTTTAAAAATATGTGCTTAGATAAATAATAATTCTAAGACTCTAATTGTCCTCTGCAACACTCCTTATCTTTGTTACGAGAATGAGTATGCGTCGTATATGGATCATTGGATATAGATATACGGATTTAGGTCTCATACTGATAATTTTCAACGGAAAATTAATTATGCACTGTTTTGTATTTTTGATATATATTATTCAATAAAATTGTGAAAGTACATTCTCACCTTAAAAATATTCACAATTATTCGTATAAGATATTTTTACTACAATACAATCACCTCTATTATGTTGTCTTTGATCGTAGAGAGCGAAATGAAATTAAAAAATAATAATTCATGTTGGACAAAATATAGAGAGAGAAAATGAAATAGTACCCAAGAAGAAAATAAGCGTGCTGGAGGAAATAAATTTGTAATAGCCACCCTTCATATCGGTACTCTTCAACTTTTATACACACATATTCCTGTAATTGTGAAGATAAAATAATAATTTTTATTTTTTGTAAATTAATCATAATCTCTGTAAACTGGATACATTTTCTTCCTTTTGACAATTTCTAACTCTTACTTCATATTCATATCTGGCAAACTATCAGTGACATCATAATCACTATCACCTCTTTCTTTATCACTCTCATTTTCTGAATTTTTTTTCTCGTAGTCCTAATTCTTCTCTGATCCTATCAACTTGTTGGACCTATAGAGACGGACCCAAAAAGACATAGAAAAATAATAATTTAACTCTTATTAATAGGCCCAAGAAGCCCACATTGAAAATAAAAGCCCACTTGGGACTATCCGTAAATAAGAGGGTTCAACCTCATTTGAAGAGGTTGGCTAATTGATTAAAGAAAGGTTCCTCCTAAAAAGATTAGTTTTAGGTATTAAACAATATACAAAGGCTTATCATTTCACTCCATCATCAATGTTATTAGCAAATAACATGTCATCATCGGTCGTAGAGCAATCAAAATCATCAAACCTATAATCATCCAACTCATCACTTCATTCTCCAACGTCATTACTTCCAACTCCTTCACTCATTTGAAATAAATTATGATCTTCAAAATTGTCCAAACTGTTTCATCACAATATTTGACTGACATAAACATCTATCTTATTTGCATTTATTTTAACAGACTCTTTCATATATTCAGTATCAGTTTAAGATATCATCAACACTAGATCATTTTCCAAATATTTCTTAGGATCCCTATTATACATACAAAATAGTCCATCATGACTTATAGTTTTAATTTTACATCTCAAATTGTCATATGTCAATTCTTCCTCACATTCAAAATAATATAGTGTCATTCGAACCCCCACATACTCAGTTCTGGGTAAAAAATTTAACTTCCCCCATAAAATAATGTAACAGTAATGATACCATCAACTTCAATAACCAAATAAACCTTATATTAGGACATAATCAAACAGGTGAAAATATTATTTACAACCACACCCGCGTCATTGTCAAAAAATGCAACAACAATAACAATCGATTATGCAGATAACATCATCGTAAATAAGAAATAGATTTAAAAATTATATCGGGAGTAAGCTCGTTTGAATCGCTCATAAAATTTACTTGATTGATCGTCAATACCCACTTTTACAGGCTTGATTTCAATCAAAATCTAAGAGAAGTATGAGAGGAGAGGTTATGAGAGATGAAATATTAGGGGTTAAGTGTGACTATTCGTGTACATATCTGTATATACATATTTTAGTTGTCTGGATATCGAGATTAATATGTCTGAAATATCCCCAGAGACACGATCTAATATATACCGTTCTGTCACTTTGTCTCGGTACAGGATTTATTATATACATATTTTGTATACCAGGTTTCAAAACGAACGCTTTTAAATTTCAGGATTTTATGGATCTTTTGGTACAAGCCTCACGGTTTAAAAGGTCGTTAAGTCATATAAATAATAATGGATTTTGATAGAATCAAACCAAAATTTTAAAGTTTTGAGTTAGATTAAATAAACCATATTGAATAGAAGTTCACATACAAAGATAAAATTTGTAAGTAAAGGAATATATATTTTGATCTTGTGTTTTCTTTACGGAATTTTGATCAAGTATTTAATTGCATAGGATATATAACATTATAGAAGATTGCATTACATATAGGGATGATAATCAGATCAATCGAAATAGATTTAGCAAAAATCAAACTCGAACCCGATTTATTTTGCCAAACTCGAACCCAAACCTATGCTAGGAGGAAACACATACACAAATACGAGATCCAACCTATCAATGTGAGGTACACACAACAAACGGGAAAAATACGCGTCCTGACTTGTATTATTAATCAAAACAATTATCAATTAATATATCAATACATATACTTCAATGGTGTCTAAAACTAATACTTGAGATTACCAATGATCAAACATCTCCCAAACGATATCTAAAACATCTACATCTATTAAACTTAACTATCAAATATAATATTATTATGTATATATAGTCATCACAAAACTTAACCACCAAGACATATTATACTTGTTCTACAAGTCTTCTTATACTTGTTATACAAGTCTTCCTTTCTTAGTATTCAATCTTCCAACTTTGCGACCAAGACATATCATATATAATATTTGCTTACATATAATAGTATCCAACCCAATTATGATAATAATTGTCTACTCATACAACTATTACTCAATCCAATTATGTCTTATATCATCAAACCCATAAAATCTTATAGGTTAAAACCAAACAACCTGAACCCGTCGGGTTCGGGTTTGCTACCAAATTGCACTTTGATTCAGACAAACTTTAGTGAAGAATTACTATGACTTGATTTGAACAGTCCTTAATGCAATAGTTTGCCCAATGTATAGTCCTTATTAATACAAATATTAGTAATACAGTATGTGATAGATTATACAATATGTATATATATATAATATTATTTATATATTACCACTAGCTATTCAAGTCGGGTGGGGGTTTCAGGTCGGGTTCGAAATAGTATGCCCTAAATTCAAATTCGACCAGAAAATAGTTCGGGTTTAAAATCAAATCCAAATCCAAAATCGAAATATTTGGATTTTGAACACGAATATTTCGGATTCGATAAAATCCAATCGAGTCGAACCAAACCGAACCGGAACCGAAAAACCGAACCAAACCGTAAAATTTCGGTTCGGTTTGGTTTGAGTTTTTTCAAAAATTTCGGTTATTTCGATTTTTCGATTTATACACATATATATTTTTAATTACATTTTATATATAATATAACATGGACTCAGCACTAATTGAAGCAACAATTAGAGAGTACAGTGGGTAGAAACTTAACTTTTGTAGTGTATTTGTGTAAAATGATGACAAGAGTCTCGAATGCGCCCACAAGGGTTGACTCAGTTGGTTAAAGATGGGATAACTATCATATTGGTCACAGGTTCGAATCTCACGCGAGAAGAATTTATGATTATGCCTCCTGTAGAGCATAGCGCTTAAATGCGGTTTACCTTGGTCCACGTGGTTTACAAGCTATTAGGTGAGCCCATAGGGTTTACCCAGTACGCACCCGAAAGATAGCAGTTGCGGGTTATCTACGATAAAAAAAGAGTCTCGAAGGCATGTTATAATTATATATAAACTTAAATTAAATTGAGTGGCTATGAATTCTTTGTTATTTTAATTTGTAGTTTTGTGGTGGTAGTGTTTAACTTTAATTATAATTTACATATTTAACTTCTCAAATTAATTTTCTCCTTTTTATTAAATTGTGTTAATGGTTTTTAGTTTATTTTATTATTATTTTTTTAATTTTGTTGTAAGACACAACCTTATTTGTGCATGTAGAAATAATATTTTTAAATATTTCAGTTTTTTATAAACCGAACCGAATAAAAAAAATATTCATAACTACGAAAGATAGAAATATGAAATTATGACATTATACACCATAAAAAAATAATTACATTAAAATCTTTCTTAAGAAAAACTAAGCTCTAAGAATCTTTTAAAATGTTAGCTTAGTTTGTATATTAAATTTTATATAACATGCGGTGAGGAAAGTTATATGGAGACCACATTTTCATCGGAGACCTTGAAAAACACATATGTTCTGCAATAAAAACACTATAAAATATAATATTTTGTGAAGTATGTTTTACGAATATCACTAATATATTAAAATTATTGAAGATAATTTAAGTTTAATAAGTAGAATGTGTATGTTCTGCAAGCTGAATGTTATGTAAACTTAATATGTTTTGCAGAATAAAATATTTTTGTAATTTTTTATATGCAGTACATATATAATATTCAAGATTTTGAATAAAATAAGGATCTTTATAGAGCATAATTCACAAAAAAAATATGTTTTGCCATGTTTTTATGCAATATTTAACTTGCAGAACACAGGTGGTCTCCAAGTCTCCAAAAAAAAGTGATCTCCATAGAAGTTAACCCAACATGCGGCGGAAGTGTTTAAACAAAAATGAAAAAGGAGAAGTATACATACTATAAAGGAGTACATGCTCAACTGGTGAACCCCCGCTTAATAATAAAGTATATCCGTATATATAATATACTATAGACTATAAACCCTGGTTCACTCTCCCCTTCATTTTCTATAGCGTTCTTGGTAAGTTTTTTTACATATTTGTGTGTATATATGATGGCTTCCCCCCCTCCCTTCATTGTAATTTGTATCATGCAGTTATCATACTAGTTGTTAGTCTGTAGTTATGTTGAATTTCAACAACTCATGCTTAATTTTATATAACCATGCTTACAATTGCAACATTCGATAAGTATACAACTTGTTATAATAATCAATTATGTGAATAGTTAGAGTTTTTTTTTGTTTTTTTCAATTATCGAGAATTATATTGATTTGTTATAAACTTGTAATTTGATGGTACTAGGGTTCTGTATGAGTAATTCCCTGGGATATGTGTTGATAGTTTTTTTTGTTTTTTAGAGCAGTTGAAATGAGTTGGTTTGACCCTGCATTCGGTGGATTTGGATATGATCACGGTTGCCAGCGAAATTATTCACCTGGTAATCTGTTTCAATCGAGACCAGCATTTGGACAAAGTAGGGATCATTTTTCTAATGACTTACTTGCTGGTAGAATTTTAGTGCCTCCTTTTGGTTATAATGGTAAGCATAGTTATCCGTCTGGGTATCCCCACTGGTGGTGGAATTTCAACGCATTATGCTCATCCTTTTGGCTTCAACCCTGGCGCATTTGGCCATAGTAGTCATCCTTTTGGGTTCAATCCTAGTAATGGTGGAAGTTCAACACCTGCATTTGGCCATTATAATCGTCCTTTTGGGTTCACCCCGACTGGTGGCGGAACTTCAGCTCCTTCATTAGGGCAAATTAACTCTTTTGGATTCACCCCCACTACTCCTTTTGGGTCTGCCCCTGCTAATGGTGGAACTTCCGTGCCTACATTTGGGAAAAATAGCACCAGTTCTTTTGGGTCTGCCCCTGCCAATGGTGGAACTTCTGTGCCTGCATTTGGGCAAAATAGCACTACTCCTTTTGGGACTTCCCCTGCTAATGGTGGAACTTCCGTGCCTGCGTTAGGGCAAATTAGTACTCCTTTTGGATATGCCCCTGCTAATGGTGGAACTTCCATGCCTATATTTGCGCCAAATAGTACTTCTTTTGGGTCTACCCCTGTTGACGGTGGAACTTCCGTGCCTACATTTGGGCAAAATAGCACTACTTCTTTTGGGGGTGCTCCTGCTAATGGTGGAATTTCCTTGTCTACATTTGGGAAAAATAGTAATGAAACTCCCGTGCCTACGTTTGGGCAAAATAGCACTACTTCTTTTGGGGGTGCTCCTGCTAATGGCGGAACTTCCGTGCCTACATTTGGGCAAATTACTACTTTTGGGTGTGCCCCTGCTAACGATGGTACCTCACTGCCTGCATTTGCACGAAGTACTAATCCTTCTGGGTTCACCCCTCGTAAGTCGTAACACAACTTCTGTAATAACCATGATTTTTGTAATTATATGTATATACACTTTTTTCCCATTTTAATTATTTGGTTAGATAAAAAAATATTTTATTATATAGATTTGTTATTAAATATAAAGACTCGTATTTTTATATTAAAAATAAACATTTCTAATAATCCAAAATATTTAAGTAAGGTTAAAAAAAAATATTTTAATTTATATGTGCATAATTTTAATTTAATATATATTTATTTTATGACTAGAATTTAAAATAGGTGTAGTTATGTTGTGTATATTTATTAGTACGTGTTATGTGTATTTTAAAAACTCAGTCAAACACTACATGTTAACAAAGAGATAATGTTTGTTTAAATTTGTGATCACGTACCCACTAACCCATTGAATCGGAGTATTAGTTGAACCAACTTGTGTATAAATAGGCTAAATAAATAGGCTATTAGCATATCTCTGTATGTGTATAAATAGGCTATTAGCATATCTCTGTATGTGTATAAATAGTCTATTAGCATATCTCTGTATAACATCTTTTTTTTGAGGTACGTTCTAATTCTCATGTTTTTACTTATGTTTTACATGTTTACTGCATACTTCTATATATATATATAATTAAATTACATTTTTGTGAACTTATGTATGACTATTCTAATTCACTTGTTATTAGTTTATTTTATTATTTAGTTCCATGGTTATGTGTATAACACTATAGTTTACTTAATTTAATCATTTAGTTTGATGTTGATTATTAAATGTTTTAGTTAACAATCACCATTTTTTTAGTAAATATTTAATACATGAATTTATGTATATAATTATGTGTTTTGTGCATGTATAATAATTCATGTGTTATATGTTAAATATATGTTTGATTTAGATATGCATTTAGATTAGTGCACCAATTAGATATATGCTCATTTATTAAATTGGTTATACTTATTTTGTATAATGATATTTTCACACGTAAGGTTATGAAAATTTTATACACCAATATTGATATTTTTGCCCATTTGCATAATCCTAAGCATATGTTACCTACTTTATTTATCTTTGTTATTTTATTTTAAGGATTATATAGATAGTAAATATTAAACGTACATCTATTATATTCTGAATTTAAATAGTTTACATAGACTTGATTTATTATTAGTATATATAATGTATTTAAGTGTTAAGTTTTTTTTATTTTTCGGTACACCATTTTGAACTATTATATGAGAATGGTCGTATTTATATGTCAATATGAATTTATTTTGTTACTTGTAGTGACATTTAATTGTTATTGTGGGTTAAGTTTTATAAAGTTAAAGTTTTGTTAGCTTAGTGGCATACACAAATTAACATTTGAATTATTATATTAAGTATGTATGTGTGTATATCTAGGTTCATTTTGGCGACATAATTTGGGAGATATTGCTATTATGGTAAGTTAACTTTTCACACTTTATTTTATTTTAAAATCTTTTAAATATTTTTGCACTGCTTTGTTTTAAAATTTATAGATCAAGTACCATGTTTTAGAAATAAGAATTCCCAGTGAGCTCTGACTTTTGAACCAGTTAGTAATTGCGTATAGTTCCGGAACTAGCTTTTGATACCTTACTAGGGAGTGCTACTTTTGATGCCTTCGGGAGCGCACACTCTATGATACCTTAGTAAGGGGCGCATTATTGACAGAAATTATGAACTTTTGATATTGTGTCACCAGGTATTTGTGGCCTTAGCGAGCTGTGGAATTTTATAACTTATGTCATATGGATTTTGGAAAATGATTTTTGTTTTATAAAATTATGATACTTGATCCACTAGTATAGAATTGTTTTCTTGCTGGGCTCTTGGCTCATTACTCACAAATTTTCAGGTGCCTTTTGGGACATCTTAAAGGTGGACTTGATTTTAGCTTGCTTTGGAATAATATTTTATTGATTATGTTTGTATTGGAGCTGCGTCTCCCAGGATTTGCTTTATTTTCAGCTTAGATGATTTTATTTCTGTCTGGGATTTTAGAATTTTATGAAAAACTAGAAACTTATTCTTATTATGGATTTAATTTGGAGTTTTAGCTGAATATTTAAGTATAACTATTTTCTGAAAAGTTGGGGTATTAAAACTTCAGTGTCTCCATGGCAACCTAGTAATCCTCTTGGGTCAGTTTCCCCCAATGGTGGAACTCCAGCGACTACTCTTGGGGAAGGGAGAACTTATTTTATGTCTGCCCCAAACTCCAAAGGATGGTGGAACCTCAGTGCCATTTCATTCCTTAGGATCTACCTCATTTTCTCAGACTCCTGCTGTTAATGCATCAAGTTCCCCAGGATTTGGTTTTGGTTGCCCTACGACTTGTAGCCAACCAACCTTGCCAGCAGGTAGAAGCTTATCTGACACTGGTTCACATCTTTTTGGAACTCAGAATCACATATCTGGTGAGTGTTTATTTATCTACTTTCTATTAATCTGATAGTATCATTTACTTGTTACTTAGCATATATGTGGGCATTTATAGGGAGAGATTCACTACTCTTTGGTAGTTTTATATAAAAATATAAACTATAATGATATTCATAAGTTTATGAATCTAAAAGGGCAGCAAGTGAATATATATCCCTAGTCAAATATAATTTCTTTGGAAACTCTTTTTGTTTGATGTACTTTTATTGGCATCTGCATGACAACTGAATTTATTCTACCTCTCCTATTATTTATATAGTTTTAGTGGAAGATTGGGAATTTACTCTATATGAAAAGGGACGATAGTGCCCTTTTTTAGTTAACGTCCTAATAGTAATATCCTAATCGGTTGTGACCTTATTAAATGTGATAAAGATTATATGATTTTATGTTGGCATGCCAAGTTGATCTAATTTTGGCATGTGTGCTGTTTCTATTACTGTCTAGTTTTAGTCTCGACTATAGTATTTTATATATTAGGATATAACTACATTTTTATTTACCTGTCCCGTTAGTAGGATCTACCGCATATTTTCAGACTCTTACAATGAATGCATCAAGTTCCCCGGGATTTGGTTTTGCTTGCACAACTTCTGGTCACGCAACTACGCCATTGGGTACCAGCAGCAACTTGTTTGGAACTAATACATGTTCTGGCGAAATTCAGGTTCCATTCACAGGTGAACATCTATCTTTATTATCTCAAATCAGTATTATATGTAGTAGTTAATTAGCATAATTTAAAAATTTATAGGGAGTTGAATACTTTTTTTTTTCTGATAACCAATATAGCAACTGAATCTCGTCTTTTCAGGCGACCAAGTTAAAATACCGTCATCTGGCAGTTCAAGTTCTGAATCATTCACTTTCAGTGTCAATTGTGGAGGAACTAGAGCAACAACTTACACTGAAACTGTTGAGCTGGAGGGTAATCCACAACTATCTACAAGAATTATGTCCATATCTGCCATGCCTGTTTTTAGAGATAAATGTCATGAAGAGCTGAGGTGGGAGGACAGGCAGTTGGGAGATAATGGTATGCTAAAGTTTCTCGTGTCATATCTTTTTGTTTGCTTATTGATGAGGAGTGTTAGTAACAAAACCCGTTGAAGTTTTAGGCAACATACCCCTATTTCACAGAGTAAGAGCTGGACAGTCCGCGATTGGAAGTCAATCTAAAGGTAGCAAAGTAAAGCCTTACACTAAAACCATGGTAGGTGAGGATACCTGTAGAGCTACGTCAATATCTGCCATGCTTGTATACCAAGATAAAAGCGATGAAGAAACCATCAGTTCAATAATGCAGGTGTGTGCTTGACTTTCTAAAGTATTTGTCATTTTTCTTTGGAATTAAGATAATTTGTAAAGAAACCCTATTTCATTTTTGCAGGCAGCGGAGTTGACCCTGCTTCAGAACAATTAAATTGTTTCAGGAATCCTATTTCTAGCACTGGTAGCTCATTTGTGAATGCTAAGAATTCTTCTGCCCCGCCCAATTTATTTCCTTCGAGCCCCCCATGCCTTAGCATTCCAACCTTTAGCAATTCTTTCAATTCTGACTCCTCTTCAAATGATTCACATGAGGGGGCTTATACTTCAGTAACTCAGCCTCCCTCTATATTTGGTCCAACCATCATGTTTACACATCCAAATCCCTCAATTGTGAGTGCATCAGCAAGCGAAGCTTCTACATCTGTACCTAATTCATTTAACTATACTTCATCTGCACCATGTGCCTCTATATGCAGTACTTCTGTTACAACACCAGTCACTGCATTTGTTCCTTGCAATTTCCCTCCAAGTATATCAACTCTTAATGCTGTATCCTCTTCTAGATGTATGGTTGAGACACCACCTGTAGTTCCCCACATGTCAGAAGGTCCAAAAACTGCGCCAGTGAGATATGGGATTTCCAGTATACCTGTATTTTCTTCGATATCTGAACACTTTGTTTCTGTCTGGTACACTTGAGTGTTGGTAATGCAAACATACTTTCTTAGCAACAATGAAGGAGTAAGGATGTATGGACTCGCTTTGAAGTTTCACAATATAGTTCTAGCTAAAAAATTTGTTTACACGTAAAAAGAGAAATGTTAATTTGTGTCAGATGTTCAAGTAAAAAAAATTACTATGATAACACTTGAATGAGGACTGGGGTTTGGCTTAGTAATAAGTGTCAATATACTCCCTCTGTTTTCATATATAAGTTGTTTTAGAATTTGTGTTTTGTTTCTTAATAAAGGTCGTTCTCAGTTTTCTAGGTGTTGTCAAAAACTGAGTTCCCATACTACCCTTATGTACCCAGTTTATATTTTCTAGGCATGCTTGTATGTGTTGATTACCAAAGGTATGAGAGGAATTGGTTCCTGTCAACTTCCTTCGTCTGTTTATATTAATAAACAGAGGGAGTATTATAAAATGTTTAAAGCTAATAAGATGCCTAGGTATATCTTGTTTAACCCTGCCTCCAACATGTTTGAAGAGAGGTAGTAGAGGTGGTGGTACTGTTGTTTAAAAAAGGTTATTGTATCTTCAAGTGTCTTCTATCACATGATAATTTTGTTAGATGTTAAGCTATTATAGTTAATGACATGTGCTCTTTTTCTTTCCAACAGGTCAAGCACTCAGCAGAAGAAAAACAACATCAATTACTGAAGCCAAACTGGAATCGCAACGATGATGGTCCAATGGTAAGGTTCATGGCACTGGTGGAGAATAGTATTTTTTTATTAAGATCATGTTTTAATTGTAGTCCATTCTTGTTGATGGAAAAACAATCATGGAACTTAGATTTGTCGATTTGTCAGTTCGTGCCTGTTCAGGTGTCATCTTCCTCTGATGCTCACAGGACTTCTACCACATCCAGGAAGAAGGTTCCGCTGGGGGTTTTGGTTTCGGGTCCCTGTGAAGAGTGGAATCTAAGAATTGACTTCAAGAATATCTTTCATATTAAGTGTACAGCTATTCATGTGTATGAGAATGGTAAGGATATCGTAAATTAGTGTGGTGCTTAATGTAATATTGTTTATTTGTTACTTGCAACAAGCTTCATTTAGAACAAAAAAGTAGGTAAACATGTGTATAATGCATCTCACGGACAGATTGAACAGTGGTACTAAGTGAGCATCAAACCTTTATAGTATGGTTCGGTCTCTGTTTTTCTTCCATGCTTATGTTTTTACTTATATACAAAATCCTTTCAGGTGAAGTCTCTGTGGAGTTTTCTAAACCTCTTGGGGATGGTTCTATGCAAAATAAAGTTGGTAAGCCGTAGATAGAATATTGAAATCCCTTTGGTCGTTCTATAACATTAGCGATTTGTCTTTCTGACTTTCTCACATATACAGAAGTTTAAGGATCATTACTTTACAAAGGATAGGGTTAAAAAGTCTTGCTCACATGTTAATCATTAGTTAATAGTTTTTTTAATTATCTTTTTAGCTATTGATATATTCACGTGGAAGTTGGAACTGTGTCTCTTGTGTGTATGTGTGTGTTTGTCGCAGTACCAACTAGATGTGAACTTACTAACAAATGTTATTGCATAAACAATTTCTGCAGATATCTTCTGGTATTTTATGTCATCTGTGTTACTTTAACATGGAGGATCTGTTGCTATGTCTCGTTCTGTTGTTAAAACACTAAGCAGTTCAAGATATTATATCTTAATCCTCTTATTATCCTGTTATATTTGGGAGTATAGTGATGAATTTAGGGTTTCATAGCATCATTTCGTCAAAAAGCCATTAACATTGTCACTTAAACTGTTGTAGGAAATCCTGGCGAAACCTTTGCTTCTGAACAGCGCCTGAAATCCAGTCCTGTTAATGGTAATTATTCATTTGAAAGGGAAGATTCTTCAGATGTTTCTGTGCTGTTGCCGAAGCTCAAAAACAGTGACCACTTTATTCAACCGCCAATCGAGGAGCTGGCAATAAAAGAAAGCTTTGATCCGGGTTTCTGCAGCCATGTAAAGGACTTAGTTGTCGGTCATCAGCATTATGGGCGCATTAAGTTCTTTTGAGAGACAGACGTGCGACAGGTTGATGTCAACTCACACATTGTGTTCAGAAATTGGGAGGTAATAATTTCTATGGATGAGAACAAGAAACCACCAGTTGGGCAAGGTTTAAACAAGGCAGCAGAGATTACCCTTTTCAATATTAAGTGTGTCGATAAAGCTGGAAACCAACACATAAATGGACCGAAAGTTGACAAGTACAGAAAAAAGCTGATGAAGAAAGCAGCAGAACAAGGTGCTGAGTTTGTGTCGTATGATCCTGTGCAAGGAGAGTGGAAAAGGTAGAAAAAATGAATTTTGCTTGTTCAGGTTTTTATAGTGTGCTTTCTTCCTGCACATATTTCATTGTCCAGACCCCAAATAACCATTACACGCTCTGTCAATTGCCACCGCACGCAGCAGAATTCTCTAGCAGTTATTTTTGTTCCTAATTTGCAGAGTCTATTAGACCCGTGGAACAATTCGTATCGTAGTAATTTTGATTATGGCGAATGGTTTATCTATTAGGATGAATATTAATTTGTGTGCTTGCATTTTATTTTATTTAACCTGAATAATTGACATGACAATTAAACTAGAGGAGTTGGAGAGAGATGGAACAAATGCCTATAGAAGTAGTTCCGGAACCTCCTTAACAGTCTTCAGAAATTCAGAATCGTTGTTCTAAAAATCTAGCACAATATAATCAGTTAACCACTACAAATAAATTTGTTATTTAAGTCGGCCTATGTGATGATAATATGAAGATATGCATCCAGGACATGCTTGCTGCCATTTCAAATTGTCACAAAGCCATTGGTTCGAAATTTTACATCTTTTTGAACATGTCAGAAGCAAATTGTTGTTTGTTACGTACATAAATTAATTAATATTGACGTTAATTTGGACGTCATAGCTGTAATAGGCCAAAAGCATAGGAAAATGTAAAAGAAATTTTTATATAGTAGTCAGAGTGCCTTCGTATGGAGCACACCTAGCTATGTTAATACAACCATACTTTCACTAATTCAATTTAGATCCTTCTCTAAGGACAACCTGCCTCTAAAACACCAGTTAACATATGGCTTTTAGAGAACAATCATGTGGATGATACAAACTATTGGAAATATATAAACATATTTGATAATAAAATATAGGCACCTGTGCTAATTCTGCCTATACCTGTCACCACTTAACAACTAATTGCACCTGAACAAGCTTTACTTCTTTTAACTACCCTTCTTAACCATAAGCTTCTTTCATTTTAACCTTCTTCGTCGTAGTCTTCATCATCATCATCCATCCTTGAATTCAGCTTTGCTATATTAACAGGGTCAATGGCTATCCTATCAATTTCAGAAAGAGACCATCCAGGATACTCATCTTCACTTCCAGGCACTGCTGGCGTTGCTGATGGCAGGCACTTTGGAGCCTCAGCAGGATTTTTATTTATAGCATTATCGTCCACATCAGCATTCAAGTCGATGTTCCGTGAAGATGGATTTGAATTATTACTGATGATAACACTATCCTTGGGAACCTCCAACTCTGATACATCATCTACAACCCCTGTGGCTGCTACTGGCAGCAAAATTCGGTTATTGTTGCAGGAGTCATAGTCATAGTCAGTCTGGGAAGCCTCTTTATCTGCTGATCGAGCACCCCGGCCTCTACCTCGGCCTCTTCCTCTTCCCCTGCCTCTTCCCTTGCTACTGGTGCTGCTCATTTGACCTGCTTCATGCTGCTGCAGGAAATGCACATAATGCTCTATTAATATAAAATTGATATTCTAGGGATAGTAAAATTTCTGCGGTAAATCAACCCCGACTTATCTTTTTTTATTGTTTTCCATTTTATTTCTGGTCCTATATCAGAGGTACGGACCACGATAAATCAGTAGGCACATGCCCCGCCTCAATTATTATTATTTTTTTTCTAATATTTTTACCGTGTATTTAGTCGTCTCAGATTGATGCAATCCCACCCTTGACAGGTATATTACCACAAGTAGTGTTCAAGTAAAATCAGCATATTGGCTATGATCAGCTACGGCTACGAACTAGTTGATGCAGGACAGAATGTGAAACAATGGATATCTATATGTAATATCTATCTATACTATCTATAATATACTACAATAAGCAAACTAGGGATATTTTGGTTGTGCACTCAATTTACATATAACTCTAAAATTTATTACTTAAAACTTTTATATATAATTTCCAAGAAGAAAAAATAAAAAAGAATGAAGAAAAGAAGAAAAGTAGACTTGGATCTTAATAGTGGAAAGGAAAAATATAGTGAAGTAAATAAAATATGCAGAGATTATGAAGGAGATAAACAGAGAAGATAAAGAAAACAGATACCTCGATGTTGGTGAAAGTCATATTACAGCTGTTATATCTGTCACTTATCAGTTTAACATATTTAAATTAATTCAAAATAATTGGTTTAATATACTTTTTGATTTTTTTTGATAATATTCAATGTAACTTTGACCATATCATGGACAACAAAGTTGTATCATGGGAGTTCTATTTTTGGATGTCCTTTTTTTTATCAAAGTTTTGGATGTTCTTCGATTCTGGTAAAAAATTAATATAATGAAAACTAATTTATAAAATTACAATTAAAGTCGAAATGTTAATATAAAAAATTTCAACATTTTAAGTTGCAAAAAACAATATTTTCTACTTCATAATTTTTAGTTTTCTTTACTACTCTGTTGGGAACATTTTAATTATATTTAAAAAAAATTGTTGTACCCGTACGTCCCGTAACCGATTCACTCACCTTCCACGTGTCCGTTTCCGTACCCTGTATCGAACCGTGTCCCATCCCATGTAAATATGATCTATATTCTATAATATATTAAAATCACATTTCTAGGGTAAAAACAATCTAAATTTTTTAGTTAATATCGAAATTTAAAGTTCATAGCTAACTACCAACCAGTTTCCAACATTGTTGCTAGTAAAAATTTCATTATTCACCTTCATCTTGAAAATCCTCATCCAAATCATCCTTACATCTTAAGTGTTCCCTTCAAATTAGAACTCTTGTCTTCTTCCTCTTGTTCATCCTCTCGTATTAAGGTCGATGTCTTTTACCTGTACTTGAAGCATTCGATTGATTTTAACTCCGTTAAGATTATGAGGCTGATTTTGATTCTGGCCTGGAGTCATACATAGGTTCTCCAGCACTGCAAGCTTTTGCAATTGCCGTCGAACCTAATACATAATCTTCGGAAAAGACAAGATCATCATCTTCATCTAATTCCCCATCTACGTTCTATCTAGGTTTCCAACCAGCCACTCGTTGCTTCATCAACATCAATGATCAAACAATGATATGTGGCTGGAAGCCTGAAATACTTGCTTTATTCAGGCTGTAATTTTTTATTTTTCTTTTGGCTTACCTCCATTGGGCCTTAAACCGGCCCAGTCTGACCCAATAACATTAATTTTATTATTTTTACTAAGCTTCACTAAAGCACGTATTTTTTGCGCTTCACGCTTCAGTGTGCCTCGCGCTTCGAGGCTATGGGCGTAGGTTCCATTGAAGTTGCTGCAGCTCACCTCAGTTGAAACGCCGAGGGGGGGGGGGTTTTGAGCCTTGTGCTTAAACGCACGCAGGCACACTTTTGACAACAGTGATTAGGGCCAAATATGATTTTACAATTTTCCCTTTTCCCAAGCTTTGTTTCTCTCGAACTGTCTATCCCTGCCATAACTGTCTATGCCCCCTCCCCCTTCGGGATTCCCACTTCATATTCCTCACCTACAATTTCTACTTGTCTCTTTCAATGTTTATTACGAAGTAGTCAGAAAGGCAAGTTCCTGACGATTGGCAAGTAGGCATCAGAACTAAGCAATCTAATCACTGCATCTCTCTTTAGCACCTATTATATAATTATTAGATATCAGATATAAATTCACTTTCCTACCTGCATATAATGCACCCTCTTGATATACATACATATATTCCCCTATATTAAAGAGCTGATGCAGGACAAGAATTGAGAAAGATGGATTATAATATAAAATCAAGAATAGAAGATCAAAGCAATGATTATATAATTCCCAAGAATAATTAATCAATATTATTCCCAAGAAAGTGTATAATCAAAGAGGGGAATTTGCAGGGGATTACAATGCTTTTATAGGGAATAAAAACCCTAATAAAATAACCTAATAGAACTACGGCCTATAAACAATTGGGCTTAATTTTAAATAAAATACTTAATTAATATAATCCTAGCCCCGCATATAAAACATATAGATACATTATTTATCTTTACACGTAATAAAATATAAACTAATTAATAACATATATATTAATTCCTTATTCTCGTTCCCAATGTTATTAAAGGCGAGAAGCGCACCGAGGTGCTAGGGTCCCTTGGAGCCTAGGCGATGAGGCGCGAGGCGAGGCGCGCGAAGTGAAACGAATTTACTTAGAAAATGAATTATTTATTATAGAATTCTGCAAAAACACCACAAATAGGAATATGAAACTTAAAGGAACTTTCATGTTGAATAGGTTTTCTTACTATAACTTTTTTCGGTAGTCATTGCTCCTTTACGGTGTAAATCATACATATATATCATTATGTAACCGGAAACACAAAAGAACAAGCATATACATGGTATATTAGTATGTATAACACTATAACCGTAAGAATATATATATATAATTGTATACACACACACACAATATATATATACACATGATACACACACAGCTTTACCGAGAAGAAACGAAGTAGAATATACATGTATATGTAAGGAAATGTCTTCACGTTTGTTATTATTGATAACATGGATTTCTAAACACTTATGGGCTTAAAAAAAGTTGGGTTTTAGGGCTGTTTTTTAATATTTTGACTGTTTTTGCGCCTCGTTGCGCCTCTCGCCTCGCTGCGCCTCTCGCCTCAGGGGTCTAGGCGCGCGCATCATTGAAGGCGTTGCGCCTCGATAAGAATTATGCGCTAATGGTGCGCCTCGCTGCGCCTCGTGCGCCTCGGCGCGCCTTTAACAACACTGCTCGTTCCTCATCATGAGCCCTAAAAAGATAATGGTCATTCCTCCCGTTTACCTCGCCATATACTTTCATTATGTCAGGAACTTGTGAGTTTCTGACCTAGATATTGCTATTTTTGGTATTTTCTGTTTTTAGGAATGTAATCTACAACTAGATATAGAACAGGTATAGAGATTAGAGAGTGAAATGAAAGAGAGAACAGAGAGAATAGATCAGAGATAGAAGAGAGATTGAGATCAGAGAGAAAGAAAGGGTTGTTAGAGAGAGAAACCCTAGAGAGAGAGAGAGACAGAATCAGTTAGAGAGGAGAGAGAAAGAGTTGGTGGCAAATGCCATTTTTATATTATCATTCATATCCGAAATGTAACATTACACAGTATTTATAGACCACCCTTACTAACAGACTTACTGACAGACTAAGGTAAAGTCTATAATACCCTTATACAGAATACTACTACTACTAACACAATACTACTAATACCACTATCCTGCTGATTCTGACAACCCCCTCCCCTTAAGGCAAACCATGTCCTCACGGTGTCAGAAAACCAGGAAAAGAGCAGTTCAGTAAGTCTTCATCTTCCCAAGTTGCTTCATCCACACTGCAGCCTTGCCACTGAATTAATTTCTGGTAAACAACCTTGTGGTCTCTAAGAATGCTCCTGGAGTCCAATTCCCTTAGTAGCCTCAAGTCAAAAGTGCCCTGATCATTCAGATGTGGTAATTGCCTTTGCACCTTTAGCTGACCAATTGCTTTCTTTAGTTGAGATACATGAAAAACAGGGTGGACCCTTGAAGATTCTGGTAATGCCAACTTATAAGCAACAGGGCCAATTTTCTCAAGTATCTCATATGGCCCATAGTACTTAGCTGAAAGTTTCAAATTTTTCCTAATAGCAACTGTAACCTGTCTGTAGGGTTGTAATTTAAGATACACCCATTCCCCTGGTTGGAAGACTCTCTCATACCTTTTAACATCAGCATATGCCTTCATCTTTGCTTGAGCAACCTCCAACAGTTCTTTGACTCTGCTCCACTGTTGTTGTTTCTGGTCCAACAATTCCTCTAAACTTTGAATGTTGGAGTGAGATCTGTCCTGCCACACTAAATGCCTTGGTTTGGTACCATAGATTACTTGAAAAGGAGTAGCCTGTAGAGCAGTGTGAAAGCTGGTGTTATACCACCACTCAGCAGCAGCTAACCAAGTAGCCCAGTTCCTAGGTACATCACTGGTCATACTTCTGAGGTATTGTTCAAGACATTGATTAACCCTTTCAGTGCTGCCATCCGATTGTGGATGATAGGCAGTACTGGAATGTAGTCTTGTGCCAGAGAGTTTAAAGAGAGTTTGCCAAAATTCACTCAAGAATAAACTATCTCTGTCACTAACTATGGTTTCTGGCATACCATAAACTTTGTAAATCTGCTCAAAGAATTCAATGGCCAATTTTTTTGCAGTAATAGGGTGAGATAGAGCAACAAGGTGACTATACCTACTAAACTATCAAGCACTACCCAAATAACTTCATTTCCCTTGGACTTGGGTAAGCCGGTGATAAAATCCATTGCAATGTCCTTCTAGGGCTCATTGGGTATCCTTAAGGGTTGTAACATACCTGGGCTTTTAACATGTTCACCCTTGACCTGTTGACAAACATCACACTCTCTTACCCACTTTCCAATCTGCTGCTTTAGTGCTGGCCAATGAAAATACTCCATAATCCCCTTAATAGTGGCCCTTCCTCCAGAGTGCCCTCCAAGGCTGTTACAATGGAATTCCTCAAAAATTTGCCTTCTCAGCCCTCCTTCCACTGGGGAATCACCTCTGAGAGTAGCATATTCATTCCCATAATGTCAGTCTTGAACTCTTGGTTGTAGGAGAGATAGCAATATCCTTCCCTTGCCATTTGAATTCAAATGTGTGAGTCTGGTAGTTGCATTTGACATCACCCAATGTGGATAACCACTCTACTCCGAGTATAACTGCCCAATCTTCCAAGTCTACCACATAAGCAGTGATACTAAACTCCTGACCATCCCATGTCCATACAAATTCTTTGCACAGAGCTTCACTGACTATTCCAGCTCCATTTGGTAGACTAATACTAACTGGGTTTGTCTCTTGAATCTTCAGTTTAAGAAGTTTACATACGCTAGCTGATATCAGATTCAAGTTGCTTCCTCCATCAATCAACATTTTAATAGCCTTACCATCTTTAATGGTCTCAAACTGCAAGGGTCTTCCATGATTCTCTTCTTTTCCTCGTAGTGCTGCTAGCAACAAAGCTTGACCCTTCCAATCTTCCTTATTTTCTCCTGGTTCTTCATCAAACCTAGGTTGCCCTTCTATGTTACCCTCTAACTCCTCTTTTGCCACCATTAGAAAGGCTTGTGGTTTTTTACATTCATGGCCCTTGCTAAATTTTTCATCACAATAGTAGCATAATCCCTTCTGCCTACTTTCTTCTCTCTGACCATAGGTGAGAGGCCTGGGTTTGGCAGCAACCACATCACTGACCTTATTGGATGAGGTTGCAGTAAGATAAGAAGTCCTGTTGCTACTGGTAGAATGTGCAGCCTCATTATTGAACTTACTCCCACTCTGTGACTGTGATACAGACGTAATAATCCCTCCTGAATTCCATTGTTTCTTTTGTTGCTGAGGTAGGGACTGTTCATAAAATCTAACCTGCTTTAAAGCTTGTTCTAGAGAGGTTGGCTCAGGTAACCTGATCATGCTCTTTATTTCAGCTTGCAAGCCTCCAATAAAATTCTCCAAAAAATACTCTGGTGTTAGACCAGGTATTTTTGCCAGCAATTGACCCCTGCACTTCTCAAACTCATCAAAGTATAACTCCACAGTGGTCACCTGTTGCAACCTCTTGAATTTATCAAAAACCAACTCAGTTTCTACTTCACCAAATCTTGCCAGGAATCCTTGAGTGAACTGTTTCCAGGTAATCCCTTCTTTTCCTACTATGAAAGACTTATACCATGATCTAGGTACTCCAGACATATGCATAGCTGCAATTGCAGCTCTCCTGTTGTGGTTCACATAAAAAATAGAGAAATATTCTTCAGTCCCTCAACCACTCTACAGCATCTCCTCCTTTAAGAGAAGGAAAAGTAAGTTTCAGATGTTTCAAACTACTAGCATCAGAAAAGAGTTCTGTTGAGTCAGATCTATTGTTCCTCACTTTTTCATTTCTGGTGTTTCTAAGCTCACCAGTTTGTTGTCTCAATTTAGCAGCATGTCCAGGATCTCTGAAGACTCCCTTGAGGTTTGCCTGCACAGCAGGTTCATCCGCCACTTCATTCTCACTATCATGTACATCCTTTTCCTCATCTAAATCTTGTGTCTTCATCAAAGCACTCATTCCAGCTAACAACTTCTCCATCTGAGTGCATTTTTCCAAACTTCTCTTCTGAGTTCTGATCCTTCTATATATCCATGGAAGTCCTGTTGTAACATTCGCATAATTCCTTGTTGTGATGTTTCAGCAGGTTTAGTGTACTTCATACTATAAGTCATGGCTTCAGTATCATTTCACAACAGGCACTAGTGACCAAAATGATTAATATTCTCACAGTAATTCTATCAAACACCTGATGAGCACTAGTTCTACACCACAACTTCTTCAAAACTCTACTAGAACTGCTATTTTTGTTATTTTCTGATTAAGTGAACACAAAAATAGCCTTATCTACTATAAACGAGCAATTAACAACTGAAACTCAACAGAGACTAACAGATTTACTCACTACAAACACAGATCCTGATAGAACAAGTAAGAAACAGAGCACCTGACTTGTTTTGTTCATAACTGGAGCTTGAAAACTCCGATTACTCTCAATCCACAACCGCACGACTCGTTTCAACTAGTAGAACACAGTAGAAGCACTGGATGATCTGGAATCAAGGCTCTGATACCAATTTGTCAGGAACTTGTGAGTTTCTGACCTAGATATTGCTATTTTTGGTATTTTATGTTTTTAGGAATGTAATCTACAACTAGATATAGAACAGGTATAGAGATTAGAGAGTGAAATGAAAGAGGGAACAGAGAGAATAGATCAGAGATAGAAGAGAGATTGAGATCAGAGAGAAAGAAAGGGTTGTTAGAGAGAAACCCTAGAGAGAGAGAGACAGAATCAGTTAGAGAGGAGATAGAAAGAGTTGGTGGTAAATGCCATTTTCATATTATCATTCATATCCGAAATGTAACATTACACACAGTATTTATAGACCACCCTTACTAACAGACTTACTAACAGACTAAGGTAAAGTCTATAATACCCTTATACAAAATACTACTACTACTACTAACACAATACTACTAATACCACTATCCTGCTGATTCTGACACATTATTAGCACATTTACTTAAATGTATATTGCATGTGCCTAACATCTAAAGAAATGAAAGAATGGTCGTCAGGAACTTGCCTTCCTGACTACTTCGTAATGATTAGATATCAGATATAAATTCACTTTCCTACCTGCATATAATGCTCCCTCTTAATATACATACATATATTCCCCTATATTAATGAGCCCTAAAAAGATAACGGTTATTCCTCCCGTCTACCTCGCCATATACTTACATTATTAGCACATTTACTTAAATGTATATTGCATGTGCCTAACATATAAAGAAATGAAAGAGTGGCGCATTAAAGTTTTCAGCACTGGCTCTCAAGCCGTGTCCTTTTTATTAGTTCATATTGTATATTTTTTATGATACGTATTACGGGGAAAAAAAATCTGGCCCACCCCTGGTCCAGATTCATGTTAATATTCTACTTTTGAAAACCCTAAGGGCTTTACTACAATATAACCTGGCTCCCAATTTACCCTTTTTCTCCACGTAGTTGCTTGCAAACATCATTATGGACTTATAGTGCTCTGATTATGTAGCTAATAAGAGTAAAATGGCGGCTCCAACTATTTCATGGGCAGAAAAAACTCGAGTTGAAAGAAAAAAATTGTTGATAAGCCTCAATAGCTACAGTCTACACCTATGATCACGATTCACAACTTCATATTTATAAACTCATCAAAGAACAAAGTTTAAACTTTAAACTTCCATTTAATGACCTTGCAATAAGATGGATTAATAAAAACAAGGAATACTTAAAAACAAACATCCAAGTTCTGCATTAAATAGATTATCCTAGAAGATTACTCCCTCCGTTTCAAAATACTGTCCACTTTTAAAAAAAATGTTTCAAAATAATTGTCCACTTACATTTTCAATGTCACTATTCAAATTATAAAGTTTATTTTATATTTCCAAGATGAATTCTACACCATATACAATTATTATATTACTAGTTTCTATTTCCAAAACTAACTCTATACCATGAACAATGGTGTATTTAATGTAGTCAATGGAATAAATATGAATACTAATATAACTTTATTACCGATGTTGAAGTTTCATAATATGCGTAATTTTTTTAAAAGTGGACATTTATTTCGAAACGGAGGGAGTAGCATTTATGAAAAGGAAAACAGAGAAGTGAATAATGCATCATCAAACTTGTGCAACTAATGTTTGTACCTATTTAAACAGGAATCTCCACAAAAACAACAGGTGCAAAAGTAAAAAAAATAAGGTCAGCTTTAGATTGATGAGTTTGAAATGCCTGTGACTGCGCAGAGGTGTTATTGAATGCTAATGGGTCACGTTGTACTGATTTTAGGCGGTTTGAAAGATGGGCAGAATTTATTGTAGTGAATTGAATTTTCTCGTTAATAGATCCAGATAAATTTGTAACTTACCGCCATGTTCCTCTTTGATTCTTCATCGCTATCATTGGCTTCTTCGGATGTAATTTTCCTGCAAGAACACAAACAAAGTTGCATTCATCCGCAAACACTAGCACAAAAATAAGATCTGATTATAATCCCTTAATATCTGACTAACAGAAGCAACAATAGTAGCAGTTAGCTGTAACATTTTACACAAGAAAACATAGAGGGAAATAATTGAAAGCTTCATACCTTCTCTTTGTCATGTTAACATCATCACCACCAGCATCAGTGTGCGTGTAATCAGGAACCTTGCTGACAACCTCCTTCAGAAAATCAAATACATTGTACCTTTGTACACAATGTTTTCTGCATAGTGCAACAGATTAATGAGTTTTACATCCGCAAGACATCAATTGACAACAAAGATGACTCAGAAAAGACAACTGCAGCACAAGCATGTCAACATAACTATAAGGTTACAGGACGATCTGCATCTTCATTACATAGGTCTTTTTAAATTCTTTCTTTCATATAATATGGAAGAGTAGCTAGAAATTTTATTACAAAAGAAAAGTGGATTGAGACAACAAGTTTACTTACAAGTGCAACGAACTAACAGTTTTTGCTCCTCTCTGAAGTGTTACGTCATATGTACGATCACAAAGGTCTTGCAAAAATAGTTCCAAAGCTTTAGCTGCAATGATGTTCAGTCAATCTATGCAACAAAAAATGGAACAGAAATTGTAAAAGTCAAAAACAGGCTAACAGCTAGCTACTCACAAACTAATACAGGCACAGCCATGGCTATCTTCCCTACATCCTCATCAGCTTGCATAATTTTTTTGATACGAGCCTGCAAAAGAGTGTTGCTTTGTTATATTTACAACATATACGAGCATATTCATAAAAAAATAGCATAAATTATCATCTTATGCTTACCGCCACTTGATATGATTTACATAATTATTTACTTGTTCTTCTTGCAATTACTATTATAGAAGCTTTGGAGATGAATAGTAAAAGTTCCAATTTATAGTACACCACTATGAGTTCCAAGCCAGAGATGAGCGGTCACAATTTAAAAAGGTTCAATTTAGTGGAACATGGAACCATGAATGACACTTGTAACAGCAAGTTTGGTCCACTTACGGTTCTGTTCCTCCAAAAAATCTGACCTTTCTACTACACATCTCTACTAGAAAAGTTTCATATCTATATCAACAGCATTAGAACCTCAACCTCCCAAAGGTAATATCAATCTTGTAAGATAACCAGCTTCATCTATTTGACTAATTCATTATCAGATCTTCAAAGGTCAGGTCAATTTTCTTAACTTTAAACAACTAATCCTGTATACAGTACATACCTCCTTGATCACTCAATACCTACACATTTAATACGACTTTCATTTATTCACTTGTACTTGGTGACAAGTTCTACTTCTGTTACATAGGCTATAGCCAGTTTATGGAATTAAGCAGTGTTGCATGAAACTGGTACGAGTTCCGACGTGGCGAGAACCTGTTAATAGTGGTAGTACAAGTATAAGTACGTGGCAAGAACCCAATAATAAGTAAGATACATGGGACGATTTGAGGACCCCTTTAATAGTTACTTCTATAAATCTTGAAACACTATAAGGTGTAACAATGTCACCTTCGCGACGACATAATAATCCTACTTCTAGTTTTTCTGTTGTTTACTTTTATTTGTTGCCAAACTGGGTCTCGTCTTCTTCCTTCTTCATTTTCGAAGTTTTTAGAGAGTCATTTCCCATCTCAAGCTGTTAACCTCAAATTCTACCATTTTTTCCTCTTTATGATTACAAATTATACTGTTCTATTACCTCTCTTTATAATTTGTGGTTCATTAGATTTAGTGAAACTGATCATGTTCCACAGTCAATCAAGATGAGGAAACCAGGGTCAGCGAATCAGGTAGCACTGGACTTGAGCAATCCCATCCAAGTATAACACTCTACTATCATCATCTCTCATTTAATCTCACATTGAAGCTTCTAAGGTTTCGTAATTCATTCACAAATGTTACCTTTCATGGCAGTGCGGCATAAGGTACTGAATACTAACAAGACAGCTCACTTAAGTGCTCTAAAAAACAACCAAAATAATTTCTCTTTGAGCAGGTCTAGGCAATTGAAGTACCTTTGCTCTCTAGCGTTTCATCAGAGCATTAACTGGATGTATTTAAATATTTATTTAAATATTAAAAAAAAAAAATTAAACTCATAAATCAATTAATAATAAAATACATTGACTTTTTAGTGTAGCAATGGTTTAATCGTTGCCTAAATTTCCTATTTCATTGATTATCTAAATTAATAAATATAAAATTCTTATGAACATTAGGGGAAACTAATCTTCCAAGGTGACTAATAAGTAAAAACTTGTAAAATTAACAATAAATTATTGATAGAATCTAGTACCGTATGTATGTAAATTCAATATCATTATGGCCACGATTTTAGTGCATACGATATTACTAAAGACATTTATTTACTCAGCATCGTTTATTTAAGTTTTTTTCCTTAATCTTCTAAACTGGAATTTTTCTTAATCTCTTAAGTTTGTTTTTTCTTAATCTCGTTGATAACTTTCTCTTTCTTGTCTTCGTCTCAAAGAAGAGGCGAAGAAACCTCCATCCACTCGCCGCGTTTGCACAGCCATGATGAATTCCTAGAAGGGTCAGGGAAGGTTGGTGGATGGATCGGCACTTGTATCAACGCTATGGTCAGTTTCTTCATTGCTCTCTCTCTCTCCCTCTCCCTCTCCCTCTCCCTCTCCCTCCT
The DNA here is from genome assembly GCF_009905375.1 of Apium graveolens. Lineage (NCBI taxonomy): Eukaryota > Viridiplantae > Streptophyta > Magnoliopsida > Apiales > Apiaceae > Apium > Apium graveolens. The sequence continues at coordinate 469,261 of NC_133651.1, forward strand.
TCCACACACACTGAGAGATAATTTATATGTGTGTGTTCTATGGTATATTAATGTTTAGGTTCCTGGTTCCAAGTACAGTAATGTCTGAATTGCTTCTTATTTAGTATGATCTTGATTTTATTCGATATCCGCTAATGCTATCCGATTACCCCCAAATCAATTTTAAACGATTACCCCCAAATCAATTTGTATCCTATTTTCCCTAAAAACACCCAATTGTGCGATGCCAATAAATCAAGGCATTCTGCCTCCACCTCACTAGTCAGCAATTTGTAAAATACTGGTCACCAAAATCAAACCTACAACTCCCAACCAACAATTATCAACAGATATACAAAATAGTAAGCGTAAATAACCTAATCACCCCAAACAGAATTTACAAACAAAATCAATTTTCCCCTAATAATCATCTACAATCACCACCAAAACAAAACATAAAAACTATAATGGCACAAAAAAACTACTTTTGACCTAATTATCAAGTATAATCACCAAAACCACAAAATAAAACATAATTTAATCATACACAACCACACTCAAAACAAACTTATAAATATAGAAATGCATACAAACACAATCGTAATACATGTGAAAAATTAAATGTACCGCAGGGAATCGAGTGTCGAGCTTCTTCCGCATGGTGTTCAAATGAAACAACTTTTTAGTGTAGCAATTGTTTAATCGTTACCTAAAATTTTCTATTTAATTGATTATCTAAATTAATAAATATAAAATTCATCTAAACATTAGGGGGAACTAATCTTCCGAGGTGACTAATAAAGAAAACCTTGTAAAATGAACAATAAATTATTGATAGAATCTAGTATCGTATGTATGTAAATTTAATATTATCATGGCCTTAATTTTAGTGTATACAATATTACTAAAGACGTTTATTTACTCAGCATCTTTATTTAAGTTGTTTTTCTTAATCTTTTAAGTTGGTTTTTTCTTTAACTGTCAAGTTTGTTTTTTCTTTAATCTCTTTGGTAACTTTCTTTACCTTGTCATCGTTTCAAAGAAGAGGCAAAGATACCTTCATCCATTCTCCGCGTTTGCACAGCCATGATGAGTTCCTATAAGGGTCAGTGAAAATTGATGGATGGATCGGCACTTGTATCTATCTATGGTCAGTCTCTCTCTCTCTCTCTCTCTCTCTCTCTCTCTCTCTCTCTCTCTCTCCCCCCCCTCTCTCTCCCTCTCCCCCCGTCTCTCACACACAGAGAGATAATATATATTTATATATGTGTTTGTGTTTTATGGTATATTAATGTTTAGTTTCCTGGTTACACTTGTAGTAATGTCTAATTTGCTTCCCATTTGGGCTGATCTTGATTTTATTCAATATCCGGTAATGCTATCCGATTAGCCCCGATTCAATCAGTATCCTATCTGCCCTAAAAACGCCCAATTATCTGATGCCAATAAAATCAAGGCAGACACTGGTTACCAAAATCAAACCTATAACTCCCAACCAACAGTTACCAACACATAAACAAAATAACAAGGCTAAATAACCTAATCACAGAAACAAAATCGAAAACCAAATCAATTCCCCCAAATAGTCATCTACAATCACCACCAAAACCAAACATAAAAAACTCTGTTCACACAAACAAACTCATGTTGACCTAATTATTAAGTATAATCACCAACACTACAAAATATAACATAATCCAGTTAAACATAACAGCTACACTAAAAACAAACTTATAATTATGAAATACATACAAACACAATAATAATAATACATGTGAAAAATTAAACGTACCGCAGGGAATCGAGTGTCAAGCTTCTTCCTCATGGTTTTAAATTGAAACAAAAATAAAATAATATTTATATTAAAACAATATTTAAGGAGGGAGATAATATCATTAACTAATCAAAAGCTTCATTATCACACTGGTGTGTGTGTTGTGTGTATTTTATAAAATATATGCTTATAAATTTGAGATCCGAACTGGTGTGAGTTTTTGTTCGCAATACGAATGTATTTTGGTACACGACGACTTTAGCAAGAACATCCAACGTGTTTTTCATCTATTTTTCGCTTGGACTTTATTTTATTTATTAATATTATATAAATATCGTCCTTCAGTTTTAATAATAAATGTTTATTTAGTAAATCTATATTTGAAGTTAAATGTGTCGTAAAAATAAGTATATTTGGTATAATTTAATATCAAAAAATATATTTCAAAGCAATAGCACCTTGTTATTTTCCAAGTATGATCTCATATTCAAATAAATTATTTCTTATTTAACCAACTTCGTAAATAAGTATAGTTTAAATTTTTTGTTACTCAGAAATAAAATAAAATGTAAAGGTCATATTTGGGGATAGCCATTATTTTCTTTTGTGAAAATGTAAGAAGATAGGTTAAGACTAGGGTTGTAAACGAACCGAGTCGAGTCTTTTCTTAAAGAGTTCGAGTTTTTTCTTAACAAGTCGAGTTCGAAAAGTTTAACTATCAGATTTTCATGTTCAAACTCGAGTTCGTTAACAACCGAGTCGAGTTCGAGTTGTTCACGAACTTTTCGAGTCGAACTCGAGTTCGAGTTGGTCATTAATTTTTTAATTTTTTTTTGTCTTTTTTCACAATTAGAGTCCAAACAAGACCCAACCCAAATAAAATAAAATGTAGGCTCAGTTAGGAAGACACCGGTAGAAAATAGAGCATGTATATATTTAGATTTTTTTATGCATATTGCTTATCGAGAGTCGAGTTCGAGTCGAACACTTGTAAAACTCGGATCGACTCGATAAGCTAAACGAGCATATTTTCTTATTCGAACTCGAGCTCGATCCGAGTCGAGTTAAACGAGTCGAGCCTAACGATCAGCTCGGTTCGTTTACCGACAAACCATCAAAGTTCGTCTAAGCCACAGGACTGTCTTACTCTACAGTTTATGAAGCCAAAGGTACAAAAACAGCAAGTGTTTCCGAAAATCAGAGTCATTTCTCAAAGAAAAATTAATTCAGTCATCCCAATTTCGAAGTAAATATAATCCAACCATGGTAATACTAGTTACTAAGCATGCAGCAAACATGACTTTTAGAAGAGTTGAGCAGATATCTCATATGAATATATGATAGAGCAAGTTAAATATAGGTTTCAGCAGCTAATAGACATTCAGCAGCTAGTAGGCACCATATCTTCCTTTTCTACAGCAACAATTTCAGTAGGCACAGTATCTTTTTCTAAAGTGACGCGCTTTGCAGAGTACAATTCTTTAAGAACTTTCACCTCATTTTCAATAGGGGTCAATCTATCCTTGTCAATCATCTGAACCCTGCTAAGAAGTACCTCGAACTGGTTACTATAGCCTTCAAATGCTTCAGTGAACTTCTGTTTAATCATCGTTCGCTTTAACCTATCTTCATTCTCGTGTTGTTGGCGTAGCTTCTCTAGCTCTGTGACGCTCAATACGAGACCTCCTGGACCAGCATCCTTGTAAATAGGTTCTTCAGGAAGTTGACAGCGCTGTCGGTATTCCAGGAAAGATCTCCTGTTTTCTTTTAATGCCTCCCTGTAGCCATTCACAAGCTCCACAAGCATACCAAGCTCACGTTCAAGCCTGTATATCTCTGCATCCTTCTTCTGTACTACTTCATGGTTGTTCCTTTGTAGACTTTCTATGTAATTGTCCCTTTGCTGCACCTCACGAAGTAAATACTGCTGATTCATATTAATTTCATTATAAGCCTGTTCCTTCTCCACATACATGATCTTGGCTTTTTCCATTAATTGTGCAGCTTGGCCCATGCAAAACCCAAAATCCGAGGTTTTTTGATCCCAGCCGACGTCAGTCCTGATTCTCTTACTTCCGTTAAGATGTGATGTATCCTGCTCATAGTCAATAGCTCTTTTGTGACCATTACCATACATGGATGGACCGCCCATCATCAAATGTGTTTCAGCATTTGAAGAGAAAAGCTCCATCGATGAGTTTTCATGAATTTGTTGTCCCTGCAAATTTAAAGGCATCTGGCCAGTTTCAAATGTTTGCAGTAGATCACCTGGCAAACCAGCCGCTCCTGGTGAACCATAAGCTGGCAGACTATTATGTTCCATTACATCCTCTAGTTCTTCATCATCGGCTTCCTCATCTTCAACCTCAACCTGCTCATCCGTATCATCCACTTCCAGCTCATCTACTTCCACCTCATCCACATTATCAGCATCTTCTGCTTCCTCCCACCCTCGCGATTGTTCCACTTCTTCCAACTGCTTCCCCCTTTGTATGTGCTCCGCATCTTCCATCTGCCCCCCTTCCTGTATGTATTGCTGCCCCTCCATCTGCTGCTCCTCTTCTTCCATCTGCAGCTGCTCAACTTCCTCTTTTCCTTCATCGTTGCCATCCAAACCCCTGCCTTCTCCTAAAATACAAGGACGCAAGGGCTTCCCACCATGGTCACTTCCAGACAAACACCAACTAACCTGCTTTTTCACCTTGCACTTTTCAGCATCCATCACGTTAACACCACTGATCATTTCTCTCTCCGCTAAATCTTGCTGACCCAAAGCTAATTCTATGTTAGGTCCTTCTAAAACAACATTATCTTCCTCTATATCAGTGTCTTCTTTTACTTCTTCGACCACTGCCCCATTAGGCCCATCCTTCACTTTCTCCATCAACTCCACCCCATGGTGACTTTCACTCACAACGCCCCTTTCCTCCGCTACCTTCTGATCCACCTTATGGGACTCTTCCAACAAGTCCTCGTCTTTCTTTATTTCCTCCACCTCTTTGTTGTCCTCTATGCTCAACAATTTAGCTTCATCAATTCCCTCATTAGCAACAGCCTTTACAACCTCTTCCTCAAATAACTCTTTACGCTGAGACTTTATCTCCTCCACCTCCGCCTGTTTGATTTCCTCTTCGTTCAGTAATTTCCCTTCTTCCTTTATTCCCTCATTAGGCAGAGACTTTTTACCCTCTTCCCCAAATAGCTCCTTGCGCTGGGACTTCATAAAGTATTGCAAATGTGAGGCATAATAACACTTCTGTAACTGATCCTTTTGTTTCAACTCATTCTCCACCATAGACAAAAACAATCCACCCCAATCCACTCTCTCCGGATGCCCATCTCTAATCAATCCCATCCAATTCTTAATCTCATTTGGCATTGCCCAATCATCCCCACGCAAAACCACCCAAGTCCACACAAAATCCTCCAAAAACTTAATACAATCATCAGACATCAATTCCCCCTCGACATCCAAATCAATAGCCTCCTCCACTGCACTCCCAACAACCTTCTCCTTCTTATTTTTCGGCTTTGGCACTGGCAACTTAAAAGCCGTAACAAACCCACGCCTACTCATATAAATCCTTGACCCATTCACAAAACCACATCTTTTACCATTATCATAAGACACAATGAACTGAGCAATAACATCAGCTTTAACCTCATCATCAAATTTGAGTCGAACAAAATCCCACAAACCAAGATTCTTCAACAAGTCCTCATACTTATCAAAATCTAGGGTTTTAACAGGCATAAAAGGCACAAAGTTGACATATTTAAGCAAGTTTTCAACTTTTTTATCAATTGTTTTTTGTCTTTTCAGCTCACCTGGTTTTCTACGTTTATAAACTTGTCTACGATTATGCATCTTAGTAGTAGGGCTTGAAACATTACCTACAAATTCATCTTCATGTACATCAACATCAAGAATGGCTAGGGTCTCCTCAACAGTCGGGTCGGATCTTTCTGGATCTTGAATTATTGACATTTCTAGGGTTTTTGGAGTTTGGAGATCGTTTTGATGAGTGATTTCTTCAAGATTTGAAATGGGGTTTTCAATTTGGGGGGAGTTTCGTTGGTGAATTGAAGGTGGATCTTGGTCGGTTTCTTGAATTTGAGAGGGAGTTGCCATGGTGAGTTCTTGATTTCTAGGGTTTCGATTGGTGGGTTTTCAATTGCAAAACTCTCAAAGCATCCAGTCAAGCCGTTGCTGGGTGATATATGTCTGTATACTTGTTAATAATTCATAAATTATTACAACAATCTTTCTCTCGTCTGTCTGAGGTTGCACCTTTTCTTAATTTATTTTTGATAATTTTTTATTATCAAAAATATTCATATTTTTTGATTAATTTTTAAAAATATGGTTAAAATTACAAATGATATTGCAGAAGAGATTTCTAAAAATTGCATATAAATTTATAAATATTGCATTTTATATTACATATAAGATTATATCATATTTTTATAAATATTTTTTGTTAACTTGAATATTTTTTTAAAAAATCTCTTTATTATTTTTTATATACCGTATAACTTGTATGGTGAAAAAATAACAAAACTTGATAAATAAATTTAGATTAGTTCAATTAGTTTATTAAAAATTATTGTTTTATACTAATAACCTAATAATACAATAATATTATGTTTAAGTTTAAAAAATCATATATTGAGTTCTAACTAGATAATACCATAATATTATATACAACTTTTTTAATTTAATTTAATTAAAATTATTAAGATAATCCTAAGCACCATGACAGTTTCAATAACCTGCCATGAAGAATGATATGATAATTAAAAGTTCCTTCTTAGATTTTAATTTCAGTAGCTTAAAACCCGTGTGATGTACGGATTGTACAATTTTTTTAATATTATATATTCTTGAAAAAGAAAATGAATTCAATTTTTAATTTTATTCACTTAAAATTTTAAATGATATGATTTTACAATAATTATATTAGTAGATATATATATATATATATGTTTATAACTTTTTAGAACATTTAAACTTATTCAAACTGATAGTATTGGTAATGAGGGAAATGTTATTATAATGAAATCATTATTTTATTAAGAGTGAAAATATAATGTCTCTGTTATGTTGGGACCTTAAAAAATATTTTTTAGCATGATGATTACTTAATCGATTATCTGTAATTCTATAAAAAAATATTTATAACAGACAATATTATTGATTGAACGATATAGCTTTATTGATAATTCTTTGTGTATTTTTAAAAAATTAATATTTATGATTTAGTTAAAATTTGATTTTTTTTATCGTAGATAATCCACAGCCGTTATCTTTCGGGTGCGCACTGGGTAAACTCTACGGGCTCACGCAATAGTTTGCAAACCACTTGAACCAAGTTAAACCGCATTTAAGCGACAAGCTCTGGATGATAATCATAAATTATACTCCCGTGAAATTCGAACATGTGATCAAGAGAATAATTATCCCCTCTTTAAACAGCTGAGTCAACCCTTGCGGTCTAAATTTGATTTTTTAGTTCACATCAATAGGATACGAATTATACCTAGTCTCATATTAATTTGATTTTCTCGGATCAGTGGTTTTTCATTATTTTATTTTAGTCAGATTCACAATACACCGACTAGATCAAACTAATTATTTTAGTTTAATTTTTTTTTTAAGTCTGGATCAATAAGATAGTTTTATTTTAGACTGAATAAATAGTATATATGATTTTATTTTTGTTGGTCGAATTGTATTTTTATTTTAGTTTTGTGTTAGTCTGAATCAATTGTATAATGTATTTTTTTTATCCTGGATAAATAAAATATATTAATTTGTTTATTCAAATTCATTAGTATAATTATTTTAGGAGGATTGATAGTATTATTATTTTACCTTATCCCGATTTAAATGATATATCAACTAAATCTTAAGTATTTTGCTTAAATTTAATTTAGTCTAAAGTAACAAATTAGAATAATATAGAACTCGATATGAATTAAAATATAAATTGGTAGAAGAAGTTAAATTTAATATATATTATGATGATATGGAGTTTGATACAAAATAGAATTGAAATTGGTAAAGCAGTACAGGAAGTTGACTTTAATATCAATTAGAATTAGAATCGATCGACCCAATAATTAGAATTATAATAATTAAGTAAGAGAATAATTAAGTAATTTCAGTAAGTATCGACTGACCGACTACCAAACTCTTAATATTTCTCCAATTATAGATTATTTTTTTTGTAAAATTTAAGTATCGTATTGATACAAGTTAAATTTATTGATATGTTACATCTGGGAATTTATAGGAGAAAAATGATAAATACAACAAGTGATAAAGATAAGTTTTAACTAAGTGATAAACTAAAAGATACGAATGGAGCCATTGAATTTCAGAAGTGAGATTGGCTAAGGCTCGATATTCTGCTACATCTCATGAGCGAGAAACCGTAGACTGTCGTTTAGACTTCCAAGATATTGGACTAGCACCAAACATAGTAAAATAGCCAGTAGTGGAGCGACGGGTTGTTGGACATCCTGCCCAATCTGAATCAGTGTAACCTTGCAACTATAGGTTACTGGATGAAGAAAGGAACAAACCATGATCAAGAGTTCCCTTTAGATAACGAAGAATGCGGAATGCAGCATGCATATGAGAAGTTCGAGGGTGCTGCATAAACTGGCTTAAATAATTGACCGAAAATCAGATGTCAGGTCTAGTGACACTAAGATAGATTAGTCTGCCTATTAGGCGACGATAAGTACTCGGATCACCGGTGGATGGAAGTAATTTGAGATGTTGTTCCATCAGAAAAGGTGAAGATGTGGTGTTAGAAAAACCATAATCATGAAGTATGTCAATGATGTATTCACGTTGACATAGAAATATGCCAGAAGATGATCTTGAAACTTCTATCCCAAGAAAATAACGCAGATTTCCAAGGTTTTTGATAGAAAATTTTGATTCAAGGTAAGAGATTAACGAAGAGATAAATATATTATCGGAACCTGTGATGATAATGTCATCAACATAAACAAGGACATATATAGCCATTGTGTCAGTTTTATTGAAAAAAAGGAGTAATCAGCACGAGATTGAAGAAAACCTTGATCGAGAAGCGCAGAGAAAAATTTTGTGAACCACTCCCCGGAAGCTTGCTTAAGACCGTAAATTGATTTATTTAAACGAAGAACACGAGTATCGCCCTTTTTCTGAAAACCAGGAGGAAGGCGCATGTATACTTCTTCTGAGAGATCTCCTTGTAAAAAAACATTATTGACGTCTAATTGATGTAGAGGCCAATTTTTAACAGCAGCAATAGAGAGAAGAGCACGGACTGTGACAAGTTTGGCAACTGGAGCAAATGTATCATGATAATCAATGTCTTATTGTTGTGTGTATCCTTTTGCAACAAGGCGAGCTTTATATCGATCGACGGAACCGTCAGGAGAGAATTTAGTTTTGTAGACCCATTTACAACCAACGGCTTTCTTTCCTGGTGGTAGTTGGGTAATTGTCCAGGTGTTATGAAGTTCCAAGGCTTTGATTTCGTTCGCCATTGCATCCTTCCAATGAGGATATTTCATTGTCTCGTGAAAGGTTCGTGGCTCAGTTGCAGAGATTATGGATATTAAAGCCTTTTGATGTTGAGAGGAAAACTTCTTAAAAGGCATGGATGTTGTGAGTGGGGATGGAGATGATGTCGTGCAAGTATTAATTGAGCAGTGATAGTCTTCCATCCAACGTGAAGCACGATGACAACGAGTAGGACGAGGAGCAGGAGAATGAACATCGTGTGAATTGTTAGAAATAGGAGACCCAGAAGAATTTGAATCAGGGGAAACCTGAGGAGACGGATTAGGAGAAGATAATAAATGAGAAGTATCATCTGAAGTATTGGTGGTTATACAATGTTCCGTAGACCGTTCTTCAGGAGAATCATCATAATATGATGATGTAGGATGATGAGGAGTTTGAAGAAAATCAGGTTGAGGAGATAATGCATTATTGTAAGGAAAAACATGTTCATAAAATTTGACATATCGAGAGATATAGATTTTCTTGGTAGAAAGATCTAGAATTTTATATCCCTTATGATGAAAAGGATAACCAATGAATATCTCAGGCTCTGCACGAGAATCAAATTTATTCAAGATGAAATTATTCTTGGCATAGCATAAACAGCCAAAAACCTTGAGATTTTGATAGTTCGGAACTGTGCCTAGGAGAGTCTCATGGGGAGAGCGATTCGATAATAAAGGGGTTGGAATTTTGTTGATAAGATAAGCAGCAGTAAGTAAACATTCACCCCAATATTGTATTGGAAGATTAGACTGAAAACGAAGAGCTCGTGCTATATTAAGCAAGTGACGATGTTTACGTTCAACCACACCATTTTGTTGAGGTGTGTATGTACAACTTCTTTGATGATGGATTCCATTAGAAGTGAGCCAAGATTGAAAGGCATCGGAAAGAAATTCAGAACCATTATTTATTCTAATTTTTTGAAGAACAGGGAGATGGGCCGGAATGTGACCGGTAGAAATGGAATTTTTATTTTTGGTAAATTGTTTCTTGATATATGAATGAAAATACTGGATAAATTTTAATGTTTTTGTTTTAGAATGCATAAGATATAACCATGTACACCTCGAATAGTCATCAACAATAGTTAAAAAAAATAGCGGGCACCACATGTGCTAGATATGAAAAATGGTCCCCATATATCGACATGAATAAGTTCAAATGAAGAACAAGAAGTAATGGAGCTTTTATTGAAACTTAAACGTGGTTGTTTGGCCCGTGGGCATACATCACAAACTGAATTGAAATTACTACGAATAAAATGAAAAGAGCTAGATAATTTTTTTAAACAAGCTGAACTAGGGTGTCCTAATCTAGCATGCCATACATTTATTGGCATGTTATTCTGAATAAAATTAATACTAGTAGACCGTTGCAGCCTATAAAGACCGGCGAAACGATATCCTTTAACAATCACCCTCCTTGTGGTGTGGTCCTGAAAAAGACAACATGATTGTGAGAAAGTGACCAAGCAGTTGAGACGTTTTGTTAGTTGAATAACAGATATTAAGTTTAACTTAAATGAAGAAATATGATAAACATCATACAAAATGAGAGAGGGCGGCGAGAAAATAATATCACCAATATGCTCAACATACGTGGAATTACCATCAGGTAATTGCACATGGATAGGATGTTTCACTTTATGATACGATGAAAATAAATTTAATTGACAACAGATATGATGGGTTGCCCCGCTATCAATATACCAAGGAGGTTCAGAGGAGTGTTGATTACATGTGAGATTAACCATGGGAGAACTCACATCATCAAGTGATGGTGGATCAATCAAAGCAAGGATCCTGTTGTACTGATCTTGGGTGAAGATTGGAGTTCCAGTAGCAGTATTTGCAATGCTAGCACTGGCTGGATGTGGCAAATTTGCAGCAACGGAAGGTAGTACATGAGAAGGAGAAGTGCGACCAAAAGAGTTGGGGGGCTGAACTGACTTTGATGGGTAACCATGAATTTGATAGCAAGTTGTTTTGGTATGCCCATAACGATTACAATGATCACAAAAAGGTCGTTGGCGCTTGTTGTTATGTGCACGAACAGGTCTGCTAGATGGCCCATGAATCTGAAGTGCAGCAGAGTCAATGGCAGGTGCAGTAGTCTGATTGATAAACTGTTGTGCTTCCTCTTGTTTAACTAAATTAAAAATTTTGTCAGAGGAATGAGTGGGTTCCAGCAACAAGATTTGACTGCGTAATTGAGAGAAACGATCATGAAAACCCTGCATAAATTCCAGGGCGCGGTCACGAGCAAGACGTTCAATGAGAAGCTTACTAGCACCACAGATACATTTCTCAGCAGGAGAGATGGAATCAAACTCATCCCATAAAGATTTTAGTTTTGTGAAATAGGCTGTGACTGACATATCCTCTTGTTTGAGGTTAGAAATAGATGTCCTGAGTTGATAGAGTTTAGGACCATTGGACTGAGAAAAACGAGTTTGGAGATCTTTCCAAATCGTGAGAGCGCAATCTGCATAGAGGCAGCTGGAGCGAATATCAGGCTGTACCGAATTAAGAATCCAACTACAAACTAAATCATCGCAATATTTCCACGTTTGCAACTCAACTGGATCAGAGGGACGATGAAGAGTCCCATCGACAAAGCTAAGCTTACCTTTGGCGTTTAATGCCTTGGAAATACCTCTTTGCCAGGAAGTATAATTGTCTCCTTGAAGCAGCGGTTGATAAAAAACGGTGGCTGGGCTATCTGATGGATGTATGAGGTACGGATCAATTTTCTTAAAATTGCTCTAGACTGAGTTGCTCTGCGTTGACATGTCCGCAGCAGTGTCGTTGGGATTGCGAGGAGAAGTAGGCTGAGAATTGACCATGACGATGATAGAGACTAGCACAGGAAACCTGATACCATGTAAAACTTAAGTATCGTATTGATACAAGTTAAATTTATTGATATGTTACAGCTGGGAATTTATAGGAGAAAAATGATAAATACAACAAGTGATAAAGATAAGTTTTAACTAAGTGATAAACTAAAAGATACGTGTATACAAATAACTAATATGTAGTTGCAGGAATTTAGTGATAAGGTTTCCAGATTGTAGGACATGAACTCTTCCAATCTGTTCTATTGTTATTGATTGGGCCGTGTTCTGAGTTGTTGTTGTACACTTGGATAATACATGTAATAATTTTTTTTTGAAAATGTCTCCTATTATATATAGTATATATTTGAAAATTATAATGGCGGTTGCCTCCTACTAAGTTGATTCTCAGTAATGAGATTCAAAATAATCGATTGTGCGTCTATTTTGAAAGTGTTTATCAGCAAAAATATCGTGGGGTTTGTTGATACGTGGTGGATTTGTTCGAGTAATTTATTGTCAAATAGTAACTTCTCCTTATCGGCGCTAAGTGATTCATTTAAAAATTCGAGACTCGGGCAAGTTTGAAGTCAGACGGTTGCAACTATGTTGTGGTCAATTTGATTTTGTAAAACTAAGGTTGTATTCAAATCTCACAGGACCCCAACAATTCTTTACCCCATCTAATTTGTGTCGGATTTCGCCCTGGGGAAATACGGCTTTTATGATATCGTCTACAATGAATTCATTGTGAAAAGTTAATCTTGAAGGTTTAATTTGAGTAATTAGTTAAAAGGCGCTATAAGTGAAAGTATAATAAACATTGAGGGCTTTATTTTATATTTTTTTTAGCGCTTTAGGTCGTGTTCCCGAATCTAGGGTAGAAAAGAAAAGAATAGAAAATAACCGATTTTCCTTTCTCTCATAATCTTTTCAAAAGTGGGAAGAAGATTTTGGAGACAAAAATAAAGAAAATTTCTTCCCAAATTTGTAGTTTTCTTTTCCTTTCTTTTATAAAAGTTGTTCGGGAACAAGCTGAAGAAATATATTTTTTACATTTATTTTTTTTTCTCTCCAAAAAAAGTTTCTGGAACACAGCGTTAATGCTGATAGTAGTTTGGAGGCTAAAGTATATGCAATTTTGCAAGTAATGAAGGTTGCTAAATTTAACAGAATCCATGAAGTGAAGGTGATTATATGTTAGCACTCAAGTGAAGCTATTTATATATTAAGGTTGCAAGTAATGATTTGTGAAGATTAATGTTTAGTTTGTTCTTTCTCAACTTTCTTTACGATAAACGTATATATAATTTCTTTTAATTCATTACATGAGAAGTGTTTTTGTAATTGTAAAATTTAATTATATAATCTTAACAATATATCTATATAATGACGGGCGCGTAAATTATTTTTAGGGTGGTCTTGAAAAATTATTTATTTATTATATTAATTTCAAGTGTAAATAAAATTATTTTAGTTAAATCTCGGGAAAGTTACAAAATTATTATTCAAAAGTTCAAAGATGTATGATTAATATATTTTAACAATTTGACTTATAATCATGTAGTTGTATATTTTATATAATTCTATCATTAGTACACCTACATGCACAATTAAAAGACAAAAAACATAAGAGTATAATAAAAGGAAACAAGAAAAAAAGGGCTAGGATAAAAGAAAAAAATAGTAAAAATAAAGAGGTGAATGATCCTAAATTAAAAAGCGGAGGTAAAGTAAAAAGGCGCACCCTCATATGCAGCAATAAAATTAATACTGTAATAACCAACTAGTTCAGCGTCATAATTTGTTATAACTATACCAGCTTATCTATATCTTATCTTAAACTTCTTAATAGATGTAAAGCAAAACCTTGGAGACTCCGCAATCTCAAATCATATTTATGTATTTTACTAAAATTCCCCCATTTTAATTTAATAAAATTTAATTTCCTTATTTATATTCGAATAAATAGAAAGAACAATAAATATTTAAAAATCAATCCTATTTAAAATTAAATATTTTTTATCTATTTTAACTCAATCATATTAATTTTTTTCCCTGTAGCTCATGATCTTTAATTGTTATATATTACATTTCCTTTTTTATAAACCAGGTTTTAAACCTATAAATAATTGTTTACATATTCGATGTGAAAAAAGATTAACGAAAATTTTAGAAATTAACCATGAAAATTCAAAACGAAAAAGAACAACAAAAAAGATTATATCTACTTGAGATAAATATGAAATCTATTATACATAGGAAAATTATAATATTAGGAGGATAATTAAATTTAAGTATTTTATAATCTTCTTAATATATGAGCTTCTGAATCGATCGAATCATATTTATCTATTTTTCTAGAGCTTTTTTTAATTTATAAAAATTAGAATTCAATCCCATTTAAGATTTAAAAGATAAATTCAACACTAATTATATATCCCTTTTTCATTATAATTCTAAGAGAAATGTATTTCCGTTTTTAAGTAATATAAAAGGTAATTAGTCATGGAAAAAAACTAATAGAAAAATATTTAAGCAATACATAAACGAATTTATATTGTCAAGTTATTTGCTTTCTTTCTGTTAAAATTATTGTATTTTTTTGCTTTAGGGTATTCGGTTGTCTTCTATGTATTGTCTATTATTTATTTTTTTCTTTTGAATTCTTTCATTTTTGATGATAGGAGCAACAAAATTCATTATCTTAATTTTGTGTAACCCGAAACTATGAAACAACTTCCTAATTGCTATAAGGGTAAGTAAGCAAGTATTTATGTAATATTTTCATATATAATAAACTAAATTTGGTGAGCTACATAATTGTTGGAATCATATTTATTTTATAGAATTTTTTGTTAAAAGTAAATTTTTTTAGGGCCTATCTTTTAGAAAACAAAATTAGTTTTTTAATTTGAACAATTAATGAATTATACAAAATCTTATATATGCCAAGAGAAATTAACCTAATACTAATTTTTTTGTTTAACTCAATGCTCTACCTCACCGGATATTCTAACAATTTAATTTTTGGTCGAAATTGACGGCAAAAGACAAAACAAAGAAGGAAACTCAATTATTCATCCAGAAATTCCCAATTCTTGCAGGTAGATTAAGTTACTTGGGGTTTTCTTTGTCTTGCAGGGGTTAATACTTAGTACTCTGTTCTTTTCTTTTTTCAAAAGATAAATTAATCTGTTTTAGCTATATTTTAGGGAATTTGACAAATATATCAACTTTTAAAAATTTATTTGCAACTCTACTACCTTACTTAAAAACTTGCAAATTTATTATCCTTTTAAACATACAAACAATTAAATTACAAAAATATTATCTCCATCTTCTCATTCCTTTTTGCACTCTCTCTCTCACTCTCAGTCTCCTCTCTCTCCTTCTCCATATCTTTTATCGTTCTCCCTCTCTCACTCTCTATCTCTCTCACTTCATAATCCCCGTTGATATATTATATGAGATTTAATTTAGTGTTCATCTTTCTCCCTCCACATAACACATCCAACTCCCCTTCCCCCGATTCCTCCACCTCCTCCACCTCTTTTCGATTAGTTTTTGATATCGAATAATACGTCGATTTCTCCGCAACTATCCACTTCCCCTGCTCTGTATTCCCACCCACGTGTAAATACAGCTTCACAGCATTTTTCCGCCTCTTTTCTAGGATTTGCGATTCCTTGATTTTCAGCTTATATAACTTGATATCTATGTTTTCTAGGGTTTTGCTGCGGACGTCGGCGACAACGTCGTGGTAATCATCGTCGACGGCGGCGTCGGTTTAAGAGTCGGAATCGGATTCGTAGTCGAAGAGATCGGGACCTTCGTGGCTTTGCGAACCACCCATGGTTAATTGAAGACAAATTTAAGGGCGTGTTTGGATGGAAAAAAGATGAAATTGATTGTTATATTGAAATTGATTGTTATATTGAATTTTTTGGTGAGTGGGTTTGAATGTTTTTAGTTGATTTTGGGGTTGTTTTTAGTTGACTTTGGGGTTGTTTTTAGTTGATTTGATGGTTGCTTTGTGGTATTAGTATTGGCCCCGCAGGGGCATTCATTTTTCGTCATTTGCAACCACTTGGACAACTTATTTTGCAACTAAATGTAATTTTCAACAGATTTTTTTAAATTTGCATTTGTGGTTGCATATATGATTACTAGCAGTTGTAGATATGGTTGCAAATGCAATCTCCGTATTTTTGCAAATATTTTTTGAAAGATAGTATTTTTGCAATTTGTTTTAAAAATGACAGTATTTTTACAAAAAATTTGTAAAATTTGAATATTTATGAAAAAAGCCCTAAAAATTATGGATATTATTTTGGCATTACGAGATGAGTTCAATAATATATGAGTTATATATTGTTTGGACAATTGACGTTAACATGTGTATCCCCAAACAGTAAAATATGAATCAAGCATGGATTATAAAATTTCTACCCATTTAGTTGATTTTTTAGAAGGTGTACTGGATTAGAGGAGCTCCACTATGAGAATTTGGTTCAAATCTCTCTTGACCTAATAAAAAAAATTAATTTTATATTTGATGGAACACGGTATAAATTAAATTTTATCTAAATTATAATATTTTTTATTTGTATTATATTTGAGAGAAGAAATATCTCAAACTAACTTTTATTTAAATTATAAATAATATTTTTATTATTACTGTATTTGAAGGTAGGATGACTTAAACTATTTAATATAAATTATAACAATTTTTATTAGTTTTGTGTTTGATGAAAATACTCTTCAAATTAATTTTTATCTAAATAGTAATATTTTTAATTTGTTTTTGTGTTTGTCGGGAGGACACCTTAAACTAACTTTTATCTAAATTATAAATAAATTATTGTGTTTGACGAAAGGGCGGATTAAACTAATTTATATAAATATAATAATTTTTTTTAGTTTTGTGTTTGACAATTGCGGGTAAAATTAATTTTTATCTAAATTATAATATAATTTTTTTAATATTATTATGTTTGACGGGATGTCGGCTCAAACTAATATTTATTTAAATTATTAGATTTTTTATTAGTGTTATGTTGGCGACTCAAAAATAATAAATTTTATTATTATCGTGTATGACTAGATGTGGGTTCAAACTAATTTTTATCTAAATTATAAAATATACATATACGAATTTATAATTTTTATCTAATTTTATTAAAATTTTGAAATTTAATTTAATTATAATTTAATTATATATGTTTATATTTTAATGGGTGTCAATTTTTTTAAAATTTATTAAAATTTTGAAATTTACATTTAATTTATTTATATATATTTATATTTTAACAAGTGTCGGCCTAAAAAGGTGTGACTTAAAATCTCAATAAAAAATATATAAAAGTTTATTTTATCTTCCAAGTGTATTTAATTTATTTAATTTATGCATTATTGCATTAGTTTATTACAATTTGTTCTTAAATAAATTGATATTTGAAATTCTAAAAAATATTATAAGGCCGTCGCAAAGCGCGACTTGGTGGACGAGTATCTATATAAAAGAAAATCTCATTTGGCTGACGTGACTCCTCCAAAATCCTCTATTCTGCGTGTCTATTTTCCCCTAACTTCTTATAATTTCTCAATTCACAGGCATAAACTGAAAGGTCTTCCAGAAGGTAAAGGGATCTAATATTAATTACTTTGGTTCATTATTGATCTATAAAGACTGAATGGTTTGGAGCAAAATTTGGATGTGTTATATACAATGTGTGTATAATATCGTGCTCCAGTATGTATATATGTAAACTATTATGATGCATTTGTTATGCAATCTAATTTTGATCTTTTACATATTGATTCATTTTTTCCTTTTTCAGGCGAATTTTATAGGGGCACTAAGTAGGAACTTGCAGTTCTCAAGAGATGGACATGTGTGATTTTAAAGTTATTACGATAATTATTTTATGTTTTTCTTTAATCTTCTTTGTCCGAATATAGATGATCTGGAATTTCATTTTTTTGTTTTCACAATATTGAATTTCAAACCTAATTTTGGAATAATTTTATATTGAATCTTTTTTTTTGGTTCAAATATTAATTACTTTGGTTTAGTTATGGATCTATAAAGACCGAAGGGCTTGGAGCAATATTTGGATGTGTTATATATATAACGTGTGTACAATATCGTGCTCCGATGTGTATATATGTGTAATATTATGATTCATGTGTTATGTTATCTGATTTTGATCTTTTACATATTGATTCATTTTTCCTTTTTCAGGTGAATTTTATAGGGGCAATATGTAGGACCTTGTAGTTCTCAAGAGATGGGCATGTGTGATATTCGAGTTATTATGATAATTAATTTATGTTTTTCTTTGATCTTCTTTGTCCGCATGTATATGATCTGGAATTTCATTTTTTTGTTTTCGCAATATTGAATTTCAGACCTAATTATGGAATATATTTATATTGAATCCATTTTTTCAGGAATGTAGTGGAAACATGAGTGAATGCCTCCAAAAAAATTATGTGTTTTGAAGTTCCAGAAATTTAATTTTCAAAATCTTGAAATCTTGTGTATCTTTGACATCCCTTATTAGTTAGCACTAAATTTTTTTAGCCTATACACCTGAATGCATTCTATTTTTTTCACATAAATTTTGCCCAAAATTCACACTGTGCTTTTTACATATTTTGAAAGATTTTTTGGTCCTATACTGCTGCAAAAAAAGATGGACAAAAGCCACTTTCTCCGATAGCTTATAAGCTCGACTAAGGAACAAAAATCACTTTAAACCATTAAATTTTATTGATTACCGGCCTTTGGTCCGAAATGTGCAGAATAGACTCATTTTCTGATGTTGAGTTGTGATAAAAGAAATAACATTTCCGGACAGGTAAAAGTGTGAAAGCTCAAAACCGAAATACAAGTAATTATGATGACAATTAGTTCTTAGATCTCTAGGCACAACATATTTTGCAGAAGAATCCGCCTTATTGCTTAAATAAGCTGAAATTGGTTTCTTAATCAACTCTTTTAAATTTTGTAGGAATACGTCGTGATTGCTGCATTCTCAAAAAAATTTGTGATTAATTTTCAAGGAGCACTCATACCTTAATAATTTGAGCACTTTTTTAGATGTCGATGGACAAGATATAATAAAATTAAAATCACGCTATTTTATTTTTATCATATTTTATTGAGCATTTTAAGATCTTAATTGCTTGTGATTCTTTTGTCTTACCAGTAATTTGTATTGGTTTAGTAATATGAGTGGATGTTTTATATTTTTTTTTATTTTTCTTTATTAACGAACTTTCAAGATTTTTTTTGAAATGTGGTTAGTTCTGGTGCAGAGCTTATGACTCGTGGTACCTTTAGAACACTATAGGCTGATTGCGAAAATAAGTGCATGGTTGTGGTAAATGTGATACATTGTTGTCTTGATTCTATCTCACAAGTAAGTAGTATTATCTATTTTCGTGGAAGGTTAAATATTATGAAATTTGTTACATAAGATCTTTTTGTTAAAATTAATTGTGAAGTAGTATAATTTGATCTATGTGATTACGAAATTAACAGTATGATATCCTGAAATATAGAATATCAGCATTACCGAAAATTATTATCGTCGTTGTTCATATATCGAAAGATATAAAAATAAGCTAAAATTAGGTTCACAATTAACACTTCCAAATTTTGTAGGGACACGTTCTGATTGTTGTATTCTAAAAAAAAGGTTGTGATTAGTTAGTTTTCATATATAATTGAAAGGTATAAGTTTGTGGTGATGAAACTTCCGATCGATACAGTCAAGGATAACATTGAACTCGAGAAATTAGTATTAGTGTTTTCCTGCCAACTCTAATTTAAAAATCTGGTTAATTTTGATAGGTAATCACTTATAATTTCCGAGTCACTTTGTGAAAACCTTACGTGAAAGTATTAAGTAGAGTTTGGCTGATATGCAATGAATATGTATGGTTTGGTTTTGATGTTTGTTTTAGCTTTGTGTCATTATATTTTGATTTAAGATTTTGAGGTGATCAATAGACTTGACAACGCATATGAT
Source organism: Apium graveolens (assembly GCF_009905375.1). NCBI lineage: Eukaryota > Viridiplantae > Streptophyta > Magnoliopsida > Apiales > Apiaceae > Apium > Apium graveolens. Next base: position 489,465 of record NC_133651.1, read on the forward strand.
GGTATCCAAAAATCGTATATTATCGTCATTGTTCATATGTCAGAAGATACGAAAATAAGCTGAAATTAGGTTCATAATTAACTCTTCTAAATTTTTCAGGGACACGTTGTGATTGTTGCATTCTTAAAAAAAGTTGTGATTAATTAATTTTCATATATAAATGAAAGGTATAAGTTAGGGGTGATAAAACTTCATGTCGATACAGTCAAGGATAACATTGAACTTGAGAAATTAGTATTAGTTTTTTCCTGCAAGCTCCAATTTAAAATTTAGGTTGATTTTGATAGGTAATCACTTACAATTTCCAAGTCACTTTGTGAAAAACTTAAGTGAAAGTATTAAGTAGAGTTTGGCTGATATGCAATGAATACGTATGGTTTAGTTTTGATGTTTGTTTTAGCTTTGTGTCATTGTATTTTTATTTAAGATTTTTAGGTGATCAATAGACTTGACAACGCATATGATGGTATCCAAAAGTAGTATTATGTAGGAGCACTCATACCGTAATAATTTGAGCACTTTATTATACGTCGATGGTTAGGTATATAGAGGCGCTACAATCAAATGATTATCGGAAAAATAGCTTTCTACATATTTTTTGGTTTCTATACAATGTAGGCAAAATAACCATCTTGATTTTTTATAGATCTTTGTGGATGTGTTGTCCTATACTCTAATACTTTCATCCCGTATGTGCTAAGTTAGATAATGTTAACTGTTATGCCCAAAATTTGGTATAAACCTTGTTCGGGTCAAAGCCGGGTCAATTGGTCAGAACTGGGATATTGGTGCCTAAAATTAAGGAAAAGATAAGGAATCTATTTTATCACGAAGGAAGAAGGCACGCCCTACAGATATGGGGAGGAGCGCCCTTATGCATACAAGAAAGTAATGCTGACGCCTTACATAATCAAGGCGCGCCCTCATTGGTGAAGGAGGCGCGCCCTATTGATATATGAAGAAAGGAATTCAACTGATTTTTAGAGCTATCCCTTAAGGTATTAGGGCGCGCCCTAGGTGAGAAAGATAGCTTGGATGGGAATTCAACATGGTTACTTGGACGGGTTCTTTGGATAATTCATGGAAGAAGGAGATTATTGTACTAACCTATTTGATGCAGGTACTCTATCGAAGAACTCCTTCCTGTAGCATACGTACAGGAAAGGCCGTGTCCGCGGTCAGAGACCTCCAGGGGTATGCCTGATGATTGAAGACCTCCTCCTGCAGTCAATGGATGTCCTCATTGGGGATGTGGGGTGAAATCTGGTATGTGCTTCGGAAGCTCTGTCTCTGTAGTCAACGGGTGTCCTCGTTGGGAGACTTTGGAGTATCCTGCACTTTGCACCCGAAAGCTTGGGATCAGTTATCCTGTAATCTGGTAGGGGCTCCTTATTGGGGGACAAGGATGCGTCCAACATTTGGGGTGAACCACGGCTATACCTGCGTCCGCGGACTAGAGAAACAGCCGGTAGCGAAGGGTTATCCTTGGCTAGGGAGATGCCTTATCCGTGAAGTTTCGAAACCGCGGACGAGCCTTGGGCCTTTGTGGTTGGGCCTCATCGACAAACATTCCTAAAACTACTAGAAGACGGTTTCCAGTGGGTTTTCTACCGGGCCTCGGGACAAGAAATCTAAGTCTGTTAGGTTTCTTGTTCCCCAAAAACTACATGGGCTTGATTCCCTATAAACGTCATATTTTTTTTACTTAAATAAACTAAAATAAATAAATTTTAGATACAATTATCTTAATTCGTAAATTTTAAATTAGAAAGAAATGTAAAGACATGAAATTTAAATTAGAAAGTTAATAAAAAGTCAAAAAATTAAAATAAATTAAGAAAAAATACGTCACTGCAAACATTAAAGTTATCAGCTTATAAATTATAAATTTGACTTATAAGTTGGATCGACAAACAGTCGTCGATAGGTAACTTGCGGCCAAACATGCCCATTATTCTCTTTATATGTATACTACCTCCGTCCATCTCATTTGTTTATATAGTATTTTTCATATGCTTGACATGCATTTTAAGATAACTTTAAAGTATATTTTTGTAATTTATTTTTAAATTTTTCTTTTTTTTATAAAAGTTTGAACATTATATTTTTATTTAGGAAAAAAATATATTTTAAAAAAATTTATAAAACTACATTAGCATTAAAGTGTTTGCCCAAAGAATCGAGGGGACGAGTACTTTTTTTTGAATAAAGGCCCCAAATGTCACTTTTGGGGCGCAAATGACCTTCATTGTCACTTTCTGAATAATTGGCCCCAAATGTCACTCGAAAACGGAGTTTCGGGTGAAGTTTTTGTTATTAATGAAAACGCGATTTCGTGTTCTGTTTTCATTTTTTTTAAAAAAAATAAATTTGAAAACGCAACTTCAATTCGTTTTTACGGGGGCAAAACGCAATCTCAGAATGAGTTTTTCATATTAACTCATTTTGGATCTGCGTTTTGATTTTTTTTATTTTTTTTTGCATCCTGAGAAAAACTTGGTTTGAAACTGCGTTTTTACGAAAAACTCATTTTGAAACGTCGTTTTTATATCCATAAACTCAAGACGAGACGAGACTGCGTTTTTTACCGAAACAATTTCTGAAATTTCGTTTTCAGCAAAAACTCGGTTTGAAACCACGTTTTTCAAGAAAAATACGAAACGAAACTGCGTTTTTCTTTTATTTTAAAACAATTAAAAAAAATTGTTATATAAAAACTCAACACGATACTGCGTTTTTCATCTATTTTTAAAAATTTCACCCAAAACGCCGTTTTCAAATGAAATTTGGGGCCAAAAATTCAAAAAGTGACGTTGAGGGTTTTTACTCCGCCAGTTTTTATCGACTTTCACTTTCAAACACCCCTTTTTTTTTACTCGTCAATCCCAAGAAAAAACTTCTCATTTCATCCTCTTCCCGACATTACTATATCAAACCCCATGTTCTGACAACCTTAAACAACCAAAACATGGCCACGGCAGCCTTCAAATCCAGTTCAAGAAGATCAAATTCTGACAAAGACCCACCTAAGAGAAGACCTCAAAGATCTTTAAGTGTTAGTGCTGTTTCAAGAAGAAGTGAATCTGACATTGATTCTGATTTCTTGAATAAAAGAGACAATCCCCTCTTTTTTACTAATAAAGATTCACCACCTGGTCAATGTAATAATGGTAATAATGATGATGATGATGATGATGTTAAGGTTGAGACTTTGAAAGGTGAATTTGGATATGGGTTGAAGTCTGGGTTGAATGGTGATGATGGGTCTGGGGTGAAATTGAGTGTTGGGCAGAGGGGTCGTTCAATTAGTCGAAATGTCGATAATCGGAGAAAGAATGGTGTTGGTAGGAGTTTGTCCAGAGGGCCTTCTGTTTATGGTGGAGCTTCTGAGGTTAAGATTTCTATTTTCTTGTGTGTGCATTTACTGTTTGTTTAAATGCAATTTGATGTAGCCTGCATACTATTAGTGTAGTAGCGTAAACGGTAATTTGTAATCATGTGAATGGTGATTTGTGCTAATGTGACTAGATAGTGATTATAGCTGGTTTGAAATGCATCATGGGCTAAAGTGGTTTCAAGTGAAAAATGACTGATATATTACTTTAGATGCGAGTTATTGTGGCATGGAATCGGAAATATAGAGTTTGCTGGCTGGATTTCTGTAAGTTGATTTGTGTATGGTAATAGTTTTAGGATGTGAAGTCAAATACCAATTATATGTTTTCTTTCTAGATATGTTTGAATGTTTTTGAGTACTAAATGTTACAACAATCTAAGATTGATTATGTTTTCTTTGTAGATATGTTTGAATGTTTTTGAGTACTAAATGTTACAACAATCTAAGATTGATTTTGTTATAATTGCAATAGGATATAGATTACTTGATTCTGCACTTCGGAGATTTCGGAAAAAATTTACGAAAAGAGAGATTGGCGGACAATTAGAAACTTTGGATCTTATATTTGTAAATCGCCTATTAATAGAAACTACTTTAACTAGTCATAGAGAAGTAAAAACTTGCAAAGTTGCAATACATTGTAGGCTGCACTCTTAAGTACATAACTTAAATAAGTAGTTCTAAGTCTCCAGCTTTCATGACTAACTAGTAGTCACACCATAAAACACATATATCTAGGCTGCTTTATATTTTTTTAAATCAAATAGTTGAATTGTGATTATGAGAAGGGTAATTTATTAATGCACTCCATTTTCAAGAATTGGCAGTTGCACATGTGTAGAATAGGAGTTAAAATATTGTAATTTTAGGGAGTGCTGCTGTTGAAAACTAAACTTGGTTTATTGTCTCTTTTCAACAAGTAAATTAGTTACTAAGAGGGCTTTATATGTTCATTTGTAAATAGATGTTTTTATTGTCAGAGTATTCAGTTTTTGCAGATTGACATACTCATTAAATTATTTGTTTTACAGAGAGAAGTGGAGCAAGAATATGCTACATCAACTGATTATGGAAGCATAGATAATTCAAGACCAGTATTGAGTAACGTAAGAAGATCAACTTCCGTTAGAAGAGGAGCCAATGAGATTTGGACTTCATATATACTTTTACAGTTTTACTCAATTTTCTGAGATATGATTTTTTGTGGAGATTTGTTCAAATCTGACATTATTGTTAACTAGATGTGCTCATCTTTGTAGTATGATGTGGAACGGGTGTCCCCTAGACTATCAAACTATCAAAAGACAAGGAAGTCAACTAACATTGCATCTAGTGAGAGACAAAAGACTAATTTGGTCAGGAATCAAGGGGGTACACTACAAATGACAAACTTGCAATCAGTTTCCAGTCGCCATTCAGTTGCCGCAGCATCAGATGATTATGTGGTGAGCTCTATTTTAATTTAGATGACAGTCAGATTTTGGTATTTAGTGATTTCTTGGATTTATATATATATTTTTTTATTTATAGACAAGTTTGCGAAATCCAAGTTGGGACGATGAAGTCTCAATAGGTTCCGTATCTGAAGCAGAAGAGAAAACTATCAAAGCCGTTTGTGAACAGATGAAGGTCGGGTCACTTGTTCAATACGTCATTAGAATTTGGAACATTAATGTGATATGGCACTTGAGCAATGGTTTGCTTCACTAGTGTCATAGTCTGAACTAAAATTTTGTAAATTTGATTAAGTTGCAATTTACATGTTGGCTTTGGATACCCCAGGGGACTCGCACGGGAAGCGTCACTCCTACAAGTGAAATATATGAAACTGTTCGATCGGAAGTTCAACGTGCCATCTCTGGTATCCAAGATGACCTTCAAAACGTAAACTTGGCTGCACCTTGCTTCTTTGAAATTCATATTATCACAACTAGTTTAGTCTGTGGAGAGTCCTAAATTAAGCCTCTTCTTATGTATCATTTATGCAGTTCTATATTATTACATAATCCTATCATCTATTTATTCAAAGATTTATGCTTTTACATTTTATGCGTTGTAAATTCTAAATTCTCTCTTCTGTTCCCTACTAATTGTTTCTTTTCTAATATGCACGTGCCACTTTGTTATTATTTAATATTTATCAATTCTTGTCTTACTAATTTGACTTTTGGAATCGTAGTATGATCTTTATGTTTTGCTGTATATTTCCTGCAGTCAATAAGAAGAAGCAATGCTACTGGAATTGCAACCGCAGATGTTACAAGTATTGCTCCTGACTCTGTTAAACCTGGTGCTGTAGAATTGGTTTTGGACATCAGAAGGGAATATGCCACAAAGCTCGAGGAGGTAACTGTACTACCACCAGGCTTTTGAGTAGAGTATGATGAAGAGAGGATGGTTTATATCTTTTAGTTTAGACACAGTCATAAAACATCTCTTGCTCTCTACAATCTTCCTTTTAGTTTTATGTATGGAACGTGTGAGATTGCTTTTAAATCCATAATAATGCATTAGCTAGGGGCCTATGTATTTTGATTCTTTAAGTTTATTGATGCAAATATTGATCTACTTTGAGTAGGAATGCATTCTTTCTTCTCCATGTCAGCCTAATGCTGATCATGGACTAATTACCATGTTCTTGTATAGGGCTGATCATGGACTAATTACCATGTTCTTGTATAGGCTGATCTTACATGTTTGAGGATGGTTCTCTTAATTTAATCATATACTAAGACTAAAACTGTCTTAATTAATGCAGTCTCGTGAAAGAGCTAGAAAACTTCGATCAGATCTTGCTGTGGAGGAACATCGTGGTCAGGAACTGAGTAGAATACTTAAGGAGACACTTCCAGAACCAAAAGTATCTACTATTCAGAGATCTTACTTTGGAAGAAGAGTAAGCAACTTATTCTGTTTGCCAAAATAATAAAAATGTTAAATTATGAAATCAGCTTTACAACTCACAGGGATTGTACTCTGCCATTGTATAAACATGGTGTCGGTAGCGACAATTTGTGTATGTCCAACGTAGACAATATACTTGAAAATGTATTAAGTCTCTCTATCTCTCCCTCCAAAATCCAAATATTGTGATTTGCTTGTCCAATTCAAGTGACACTGTCCTTTATGTGGTCAACAGACTAGCAGTGAAAGGAAAAGGATGTCAAAACGTTTGACAGAAGAAGCCATGTCATATTTTGATGAGTGTGTATCCATATCAACGTTTGATAGTTCTGATTTCTCAGCAGCGGAAGACACATCTGTGAACTCCTATCGAGATACAAGGCTGATGGGTTCCAGTTCATCTTTAGCTGAAGTAACTCCATGCATTTTGCCAACTAATGGCCCAAACAATTTTCTCAATAATGAAAAGGTTGGGTTCTATTAGACTTGTGTTCCTATAATCCTTTACTGTAAATTTTACAGAAGTAAATGTATATTGTATAACCATATCCATATTCAGTAAAGCTTTTAGAATATTCGGTAATCAGTAATCACCAGGTCCGACAAATATGATAAAGGTAGATATTGGACTATGGGAGTAGATAAGTTGATGAATGCGCTTCTGTGAGTGAAACTGATATACAGGGGCTATACTAATGATATACTGTTTTCTGATGTGCTTTGATCAATGGCAAGGAAGTGACCTTTTCTATGCTATGAATGAGGTTTCTGGAATTCGTGACGAGAGTAAGGCAGAGTAGCTTTAAGTTTTTCACCTTTACTCCATCCAAACTGCATTAGTAGTAGTAGCCATCAGCTATTGTGTTCCCTTATGCTTATCTGTAACATGGTTCCATCAACACTGTCTCTTGTTTCTTGTGATCATGCTGCCATACGGGATCATATGCATTTATGAAAGGCATCATGTTGTAAATTATATTGCATTATATTTTAAACATCTTGCCATTGTCTTCTCATTGGTAGATTAGTTATTTCCTTGCAACAGTTTTGGATATAAAGTAATGGTTTAGTAAAATTCTACCTTTTTTATATTATTATTGTATATAAGTAACCGTTTTACTATGAATAATGATTCTCTATGAACTAAATGAGAAGTTTTTTTTGATTAATTTTAACCCCTTAACCATTTAAATTTGTTATCCTGCATTTCCCTTTACGTCTTGTCCTCTAGTTTTCCTTTCCATTTAGTACAAAACATGTGTATGCTGTAGCCCGAAAGCAGGCAAAACTATATTCTCTTTTGTTGTCTTTGTGCTTAGTAATATGTTGTCTTTGTGCTTAACAGGAACTGGTTGAGCATGGTCAGTCAATGCATAAATCCAAGGATTCTGTTCCAACAGCTGACATCAGCCCTTTGGTATGTGCAATAGACAATGGAGATACGAATGCAGATTCTGGTAGGAAATCCCAGTTTTCTTTAGCTCGAGAACCAACGGTAACCACTGGTCTTCAACAAGAGATCAAGAGTTACATAACAAATTCCGTGGTAGACGTTGACAAAGATGACACCAATTCAAAGATGAGAAGTTTGAATTCGTTCGACATAGATGATTATGATTTACTTGAGCATGCAGAAGGCTTGTTGTTTGACAGAGTAACATATAAGAACAGAATAGAATCGGGGAGTTTGCATCTCTGTACTGCTGGTATCGGTTTCTCATTTTCACCATTTGCTTCTGTTTTGTGAACTCTGTCTAATTTTGTTGTTCAAATTGCAATTTTCGAAATGTATCTACAAAGCAGTATACCTGATTCAGATCAGTCAGTGGTGATGATTAAACAATCAAGGTAAATGTAATTGATAACATCGAAGATAAGAAAACTGATTTCTAATGAAGTTATAATTCATAATTTTGCAGGCAATAATTTATTCTTCTTAGAGTAAAAATAGTTTAATCGTTAACCTAGTTCCAAGATAACTTAAATAAAGTTTTTGTTACATTATTAACCCGTAGCAGCATACTTAAATTAAACAGCTAAATGAGTGTTTAACAAAGATAAGAGAATAATGTTAACATGAAATATGAATAATTATATTCATAATTTGATTAATATAAGGAAGTTGTAGGGGTTAATGATATAATTTTGAGAAATTAATATTATAAAATTCTTATAAAAAATCTATTTTTAAGTTCGGTTAAATAAAATAATTTTACTAAATATATTAAATATAGCTATAATACTGGGATTAGTTCAAATACGTAATTAAAAGAAATCATTTTATCATTCATTTTCTTTTTCTAGAGAAGCTCTCTTTTTATTATTTCCCCCCTCTTTGTTGTAACTATCCTCAACCTGTAACTTTGACTTTTAGTTGTTTGGAATGGCTGAACCAAGTTACTTTCTTTCATTTCTTGAAGCTGGTAAGTTTTTCTTCATACCCTTTTCTTTAATGGTATTAGGTTACATTTCTTTATGTTCATACACTGCTTTTTGTGTGATCTATTCATGAATATATATGTATGTAGCTAATTGAAGTGTTTTCACTTTTAAAGTGAATCTTTATTCATATAGTTGATTAAACTACATAATCATATTTCTATATCTTTTCTAAATGGATCTGTTTGCAAGTTTAGTTTACATAGGGTTCTTGAAATTATGTATTGCTTTGTTTACTTAATTACTGTGGGATTATTGGCTTAACCTCTTGGTTGATTAAATAGAAATGGTAAAAACATATAAAAAAATATTGTATTGAGTACTGACTCCCTGATTGTAAAACATGTGATAATTATATTCCTGCTTTACACTACACTTTTTCGTATGGTCCTTTTGATATGAAATTGTTTAGGTAATATTCTTTCTACCCGGCATTTAGATAATTAGATATGCATAACCATAACCATTCCAATTTTTTATGGAATACGCTCTTGATAATAGACTTTTAAGTTGCATTAAGGTTTTAGGGGGGCTTCGCCGATTTCACGGGTAAATATTTTTTCCATCGCAGCCAAAACTCTGACATGGGGAATGGACGGCGTGTAGCGCCAGTACATTATACATACAATATATTTTTGTCAGATGGTAAACTAATATATATTAAATAAGAACTGTTTTATAATGATTGTTTTGTAAATATAATATGGAATGATTACTATCGACAAGGGTTTGCAAAATTTCAACAGAATTTTTAGAAGCTCTTTCTTTAGTACACTGTATACTCTTGCTTAAACTTTGAGCAGTTTGGTATGGCTTTGATACCAAAACGACAGTGGTTGGTTATAAAAAGTAATGCAATGTAATTAAATTATGTTTATCAGCCCTACTAAATATATTGTGTATGTGTTTCGACTGATTGGATTGGGTTGTGTACAGCCCTAGACCAAACTGGCTACTTATTGGAGTTATATTTTGTAAAAGGTTTGCAGCTGTGAAGTTTTTGAAATAATTTGTTGCACAAACTGTATTAATAATCCCTATTTATGATATTAGTCATCCCTTAAGCTTTAGAAATACATTAAAAAATCACGGTTCAGTTCAGTACTCTTAAATGGAGTACCAATTGGAGTATTATATGTCCAGCAACATGTTTTGTAATATATTTAGCAATATTCTAAAGTAGATTATATTGTAGAACATAGAACATTTAGTACTCCAATTTAGTACTTCATAGAAGTTTGCCGGTAAAACTATGTAAGAAATGTATAAATATCCAATTTTAAGAGTTAAGCTCTATAACCTCTTTTAACACCTTAGATTTGCTTAATGCTTGTAAGAACTCTGGTTTCCCTTGATGAGAGGTATACATGTCTTTCAAATTCCTATTTTTGTGGTGCTTATTATGTGCAAGTTTGGAATTACTAAATCTACATATGATAATAGCTTGTAAGCTTGGAATTACTAAATCTACATATGATAATAGCTTGTAAGCTTTTTTTTTGTTTGGACGATAGATAAATTACCTTGAAACTTCCATATTGATAGGCTTTACGTGCATTCCTTGATTAGTTTTAGCTATATCGTATTATTTGACTTCAATGTTTGTTTTATTTCCCTTGGAAACTTTTTTTTAAGAAAAAATACCGATGTTATGTAGTTGTCATGGTATTAAAGATGTATATTTCATCTTGTTTTAACAAATATGCACATGGAGTTCCCCTTTTTCCCGTTTTGCTATAGACGATGCCGTGTTGATTCTTTGTTTATTATGGCATGTTTATCTAATCAAATCGTTGGTTGATACTTTTGCTTAGTGGCCTGATTTATTAAATTTTATTAATTGATTTAGATAAGTAGTTGCTGGCTTATCTCTCTCTATTTCTGCGCCCGTACGCGTGCGTTTAACTCTTGTTTTACTCGTTTCCACTTATATTATATGAGGTATTGATTGTTTCCATATAGATAAGTTACTCAGATGGCGATCTAGGGGATATTTTTAGCAGTGTTAAGTCTAAATATACCAATTAGTCGGGGTATTTTATCTCAACAACTTAATGACAGATTAATGGTTCTTGTTATAAAGCACTAACATATTCTCATCTTGTTTGTTTTTTGGTGATTGCTTAGTGCTATGCTCGTGTTGTACGTATTTTTTCTTTGGCAATTTAATGACTTTGATAGATAGAGATCTATAGCTGATGCACACGATTTTCATGCAATTTAACAGATCAGATTCATTGGATAATAATACATATAAGAGTTATGTACCACTATCTATGTTTGGTAAATAGCTCTCACTTGATCCAGATACCCCTTCCTAAATCGAGCTCTGATTCATGTGAAGTAACCAGCTCTACTCAAATCTTTACAAGGATCTTATATTGTATTCTTATATTAGAAGATAACTTAAGATAATAAGATCCTTGAAGAGGTCATAGGAGAACTGGTCACTTAATATGGTATGAGAGCACGTATATGGAGGGGTCTTGGGATCGAGTCCTCCCACCCTAATTGACAACTTAAGGTTTTGGGAGGGTTGGTTATTTCACATAGATATTGTCCCTCGTACAAGTGAGAGGGACACCTTGAGATTTTGGGAGGGTTGGTTACTTAACATAGATATTAGTACATTGAAGTCGTCATGCTAACTCTTATTTGTATTATTATCCAACTGCTCTTATATGTTCATTTATTGTAGCGTGGAATTCGCATGAAAATCGTGTGTACAGTTGTAGATCACCATCCGTCAAAGTCATTAATAGCCAAAAAACAAGAATGTTCAACATATAGCTTTAAGGTTGATTATATAAAGAACAACTCATTTTGGAGACGGTACATTCACATCAAAATACTGAGCTGATGCTTTCTTTGCTCCACTGCTTTGGGTAATTTTGTGGTGATGAATTTCTCTGGTAACCTTGATTTCCTCCCGGCTCCTGTGAGGGATGGAGGGTTGTTACCAGAATCTGAACATGAAGCAACCAGAGATGATGATTGTAGCCATGAGGTATTGGATGTTGAGGAACTAGAGAGGAGGATGTGGAGTGATAAAATGCTCCTGCGACAGCTTTAAGAGCAGAGAGGCAAGGCGGGGTTTGATATTGCTAAGTAGCATCAGTCCCCGACACAAGCACGAAGAAAGCAAATGTCTCAGGCACAAGATAGTATCCTAAAGTATCTGTTTAAATTATGGAGGTATGTAAAGCCCAGGTTTTTGTGTATGGTATCATTCCTAAGAATGGAAAACCGGTCATTGGAGCCTCTGACAATCTTCGTGCATGGTGGAAAGATAAGGTTAGGTTTGATAGGACCTGATGCAATCGCGAAATACCAACCTGACAATTCCATTTTGGGCAAGTATAAAGACTGCAACTCTGCCTCCCCCTTCACTCTTTGATAGAGCTCCAGGATACTACTCTGGACTCACTTTTTTCTGGTCTGATGCAGCACTGTGACCCGCCACAGAGGGGCTTTCCATTGGAGAAGGGAATTTCCCCGCCATGGTGGCCTACTGGAAACGAGGAATGGTGGCCTCAGTTATGCATCACTAAAGACCATGGAATTCCTCAATATAAGAAGCGTCATGATCTGAAGAAAGCTTGGAAGGTTGGTATCTTAACTGCTGTGATCAAACACATGTCTTCCAACACTGGCAAGATACACAAGCTTGTGCGGCAGTCCAAGTGCTTACATGACAAGATGACAGCCAAGGAGAGTGCTGCTTGGCTGTCAGTTATTAACCAGGAGGATTCTTTGTCACCAAAGATGTACCCTGATTTGTGCCACACAAATTTCATGGTTGGTTGCAATGGCTCATATCTCACCTGTGAGACTAGTGATTATGATGTTGATAGAGTGGAATATATCCGGAAGACTGATGTTGAGGAGTGCAAGCCCCACGATGTGAACCTCTTTGGGAAGTGCTCTCCCAGGAAGCAGGCTGATAGTGCCACCTTTTGCTCCATTTAAGTGAGAGCTTGTCGAGCAAGTCATCGAGTTTACGCCAAAAAGAAAGCCACCATCTGATGCGCCGATGGCCATGGACCAGAAAGTATATACATGCGTTTATCCGCAGTGCCTGTATAGCGACTATCAGTTGGGGTTCTAAGATTGAGTTCAAGGAACAATCACCAGATCAGTTGCCCACACCGGATTGATTCTTCGGCTCAACCCAAGCTAATTGATGAACTGGTGAAAAAGCCGGCTCCTCGAAATGGTTTTGCGGTTAACCTTCCGAACGGCAGGAAGAAGATGAATATTCATCAGAGTCAAAACTTCAGCAATGATAATCTTAACATTCCAGGAGATCATAATCTACTGCAGCAAACGTTTAAACTGGATGATAACCTTTTTGAACAGGGTGCAATGATGGGAGGCAACATCTCTGAAGAAATAAGCATGTTCCAGAATCAACCTATGTTCAACAGATCCCCAGTTTGGTCAGTGCAAAGAATATGAAGCAATCATTGATGCTAGTCTTAGTGAAAACCCCTTGTGTTGTGTTTTGTCGTCAAATAAATTAATGAACCTGGTCTCCTCCTGCAGCTTTAATATGTACCAGGTTCTGTTTAAGTGTCGTAAATCTGGGCAGGAAACAACCCCAGATTCCCTTAACGTGTCTTTATTAAATGTTGTCAGTTTTTGGTGTATAAGCCAAGTTAAAACTGGTATTCAATATCCCTCTTTTGTATGTTTCAAGTTTGATCGGCAAATGGGTGCCTGACATTACTGTTAAAAGCATACAGTTTGGCAATTGCATTCCCTCTCCTATAATGCATCTCTTTTAATTGCAATGCTTGTGCTATAACAAAGTACATATGTAATCAGGGAGATGTTTAGGTGATTTCCAAATCCCAGAGTTTTATTCTAGACTTTGAGCAGTCGCGAAAATAGTCAACATTCTCGAAAAGAGTTGACATGAAAATATAGTATTATCAAGAGTCAAGACTGAGAAAAGCTAGCTGCCGTCAAAAAGAGAAGGTAAGGGAGCGAAAATGAGAGATTTGGTCTTATTTGTAGGACAATGGCCAAATGGCAATAAAATGGAGCAACTGCAGCAGGCCTTAGCTCATCACAAGTCAAACTGGTGTTTTGTTTAAAATTGTGGGGAAGAAAGCAAATTTATAAGTGTTCAACTGATAACGACCGCCACCCAATCCCTGTATATATACAGCTACACTTGTAGATTTGATTGTAGAAAACAGATGGGGAAAGCAAGCAAATGGCTTCAAAAGCTCTTGACAAGGAAACGGGAGGATAAAGAGGAGGAGAGTAAAGATGCTTCTGTCTCTTTCGAACAAGACACCACGCTTTCAACAGCAGTTTTCCCTGCAACACCGAATCAGAAGCGAAGATGGAGCTTTGGGAAATCAGCAGCAAGCACGGAGAACAACCATAAGACTAGTAGGTCGCTCGACGCCATAGACAGTACAAGACTAGTGCCAGTACTGGACTTGTTGGAATATCGGAGTGAGCAAAACAATGTAGCAAACCCTACCACTACTGTACCTGTGCCACACAATGAAGCTACCTACAGAGTAGTTTCAGCAAGATTTGCGGCAGCTAAACACTTCAGAGCTCTTGCAGATGCTGCTGCGACCAAAATTCAAGCCTTCTTCCGTGCTCACCTGGTAAGTAGACACAAATCTAAAAAATTACACAAGAGATGTGATGACATGAAACATTGTATGTGTATGCTTTTGTGTCTAGAAATTGATAGTATAAACCAAATTCCTTGCAGGCAAGGAAAGCTTTGAAAGCTTTGAAGGGGCTGGTGAAGATTCAAGCACTAGTGAGAGGTCACCTAGTGAGAAAACAAACAAGTGAGATGCTAAGATGCATGAATGCACTGATGTCGATTCAAGTCAGAGCACGAGTTCAGAGAATTCAGATGACCGAGGAACCACCTATAATCGTGAAAAGAAAGTTAACACACAGAGAACCTGCACATGATCAGCCAGGAATAGGACATATTGTGAGTTTCAGTAATTTACACCTTTAGGAGTTTCAAATGTACCTTCTTTTCTGATTCACTAATCAAATATAAACATTATGTTCATTTAGGATAATTTGAATCTCAGCGGAAGAAGAGGATCCTTGAGGTGGAATAAAGACGTTATAAATCATCAGCAAATGAAAACCATGGAGCATGAGTTGAGCACAAACTATTCAGAAAGAATTTCAGTTTCGAAACAAGAACTTGGATATCAAGAATACACAAATGCATCACCACTCACTGACACATCTTTCAGCCAATTTGAGGAATTATTTTACAGAACACCAAATAGAATTTCTCAGAAAAAGTACAGTGTATCTAATTATAACCACGTAAAGGCACCAGACTCACCTTCAGTAGATTACTCAGGAACTGCAGCTCACAACTCTCAGTTTGGGCATAGTTACATGGCAAACACACATTCCTCTAGGGCAAACCACAGGTCTAGTAGTGAACCCAAGCAGAGGCCTTTCAAACAAAAGACTACGAGATCACCATCATTTGGAGGCATAAGTACAACACCAGATAATCGGGATCAAAATCAATGTTTAAATGGTCAAAAGAAACAATTACCACTTTGGTCGATCAAGAGGTACAGAGCTGCAAAGTCTAGCAAGGATATGGAGTACGACTCGAATCGCATAGGAACTAGCAGTTCATCCTCCAACATAACTCTTAGGCATAGGAGGTAAGTAATCAAGTACTGACACTTCCCTACCATAATGTCTGAGACAACATTTACATAATGTTACATTGCTGATCAGGACTTTTACTTGATTTCAGACTGCAGTGAACCTATATTCCCACGATCAACCATTCATGCTAAGGTCTTCAAGAATTAGTTTGTGCTATATTCAAGATCAAGTCCGTACATAATTATTCTTTTAAGAAATTGTTAGCAAGTTGAAGCAATCTGCTTGCAGATTACCAATTACACTGTTCTAATTTAAATTTATTATTATAATATATACCGTTTGTTGGAGTCATACCATGTGAGTTGTAAATTTAAGGAGTATTTTTACTTCTCTTTGATTTGTTTTAGATACTGGTACAGCTTGCAAAAACCTCTTGAATTGAGCATCATAAGATAATACACGACAATGCAGACAAATTAAACTTCACAGTGATATTTCATCATTTATTATAGGTAATGTTTATTAATTGCTTTTTTGTCATATTTAATAAGTTATATATTTCAATTGTAATATATATTAAATTACTATTATATTCAATATATTTTCACTAGATATGTATTTTATTAAAATATTATTTTTGAATATAATCAACTATTACAACTATTTAACAAAAATTTTGATAACTATTGTAACTTAGAGATATTATTTTTTAAGTTAAAAATATGTATGTATTTAATAAGTTAAAAAATGATTTAAAGTTAAAAAACAGCTTAAAGGATAGAAATAACATTTTTTAACTAATTCTATTTTTATAAAGTTTTGTTTAACAGAAGCTAATGTTATCTCGTATAAATTTGTGAATGAAAGAGGCACATTGTATATATTAGTGATTTATTCCTCAAACTTTATATTAAGATGGCTGAATTGCCCATTTTAGAAGTTAAATGACTTTACTAACTAAATTTGCGCAAACATATAAATATTAATTAAAAAAGGTTCAACATGTAAAGAAGCCAGAATTCAGTTCACCAATATGAATTAGTTTAATTCTCCCATATGTCAAAAAGTATATTATAATTTGATATCCAAAATAAGTCAACTCGACTCACATATATTGTTCCAAATACAGTTTACATGAAATTGGGATGTACGAATTTCGGATTTAATCGGTTTTATTTTAAAAATCGAATTAAATCGCGAAAAATGATTTTAGAAATTTATTATCCGTAATCGTAAATGTAATTGCGATTAACAACATTAATTGTAAATATTGTGATTCGGTTTGCAGTTCAACCACCTAATATAATATTAAGAATTATAAAAAAATTTAAAACAACAAGAAATTCAAGTTGGAATTGCCTAATAAGTTAACATTTAGAACAGAAAAATACAAAATATCCGGTCAATGAGTAATAACTAATATAAATTGCCGAACTTTTAAAAACTCCGATATTCGACTAACCTGTTAAAAACATGAGATTGAGGGAGATAATTGACTAATTAGAATTGAACCTTAATTAAACAGGCTTAAATTCATAAGAAAATGAGTATTATTCTATTAATTTTATAATATTAATTAATTAAATATTAAATATAAATAATAAATATATTTACAATAAAATATTTTATTTTAAATATATTTTGCGGTTTGCAAGGTTCACCGTGCCCTTTATGCAAAATATGGCATATTGCGAAGAAGCACGATGATATAAGTTGTAAATACGGCTCCAAAATATTTTTCAAAGAAACTGTATTTTACAAGGTTTTGCTTCAAAAAGGGCACGAGATCTGCAGCGCAACTAAGTTGGAAAACATTGAAATGACAAGACTAAGACTAAGGTTAAAATGTTTAAAACATATATTTGGTCTCTTTTTACACCATGTAGAATAGTACATTTTGCTAAACATAAATGTGACAAATGCCATTTTTGGTCCAATAGTGAAGCATGTGAAGTGAAAAGCGCGGGAACAATATTCTTATTATTTCTGCAGCCGAATTGTTTACATCTTACTTGTAAAAAGATTGATATACAAATTCATACAGAACACAAATTTAATTTATCCAGATAAGTTTAACATAAATAAATATACAACAGTTTATACTAAACAAAATAGGGCAGCAAAGTCAAGCTAGTGGTAAAAAACAATCAAACAATTAATGTATAAAACAGTAAAAACAGAGAAAGTGCAGAGATAAATAAACTTAAAATGTTACAAGGTAAAATAGCATAGAAAAATATTGAAAAACATGGAGTTACTCTGTGTAAAAGAAAAAAAAAACTTAAACAAAGGACCGCTTATGAAATTAGTTGTGAGCTTGTAAGCTAACCATAGTACTCAAATAAGCCTTCTGTCAAAATTCCATTAAACCAAAAACAAATTTAGCAGAAAAGATTAACTTAGCCAAAGTTTGGGCATCAGCAGGATCTGGGACTAATTAGTATTTACAATTTAGGCAAATGACCCTGTAGTTATACATTCCAGCAATATATAAAGATGCAATAATTCTAAACAAATAATAAATAACTTCTGATAATCAGATGCTGTAATAGAAGCTAATAGCAGAAACATAAGATTAGTACTGAAAAATATTACTACCTCTTTTCATACTTGATCAAATAACTTTTATTCCTACACAATAGTGGTGGAACCAGGATTGCAAGTTAGTGCTGAACTAGTATTAATATTTTAACCAGGGCTAATAATTTTTCCCCTTCAGTTTTTTTTAAAAATTTTGTGAGGATTAAAAACCAAAATTTTAACTGTTTTTGAGGTCAGTCAGGGCTGGATTGAGAGTCAACCCCGGCCTGGTCCGGCCACAACCACAAAATTAATGCTGCATAAGAAAACGAGAACAAAGGTGTAGGCCAGCATAAAATAAACAAAACAGTTCTCCATCTCCATGGATTAGTAAACTGCACAGAATATGTTAGGACACATCAGAAATTTGGTTACTTATGTACATACATAAGTGCATCTCTAATTTCATAGTTAAGTAACTTATACAGTGCATGGAGCATATCTGCATATGCATTCTTGTATACAGCTGGTTCTAAAGATTTGCCAATAACCAATATTAGTAGATTGCAGTACTTTAGAACTCTGACAAATGTATTTCTTGATATTTACTTTTTGTTATTACAAATACAATTCTATAGTTGACATGGTGACTCTATATATCTTAGCCACGATACTGACAACGCGGATACCCCTAAACAATATTAAGACCGAGTTAAAAACAAACAAGGCAAACCTCTAAAATGTATCCACAGAATCAACAAAGATTCCATCTTCTTGCTCTATATCCTTGTAAACTGATTTTCTTCCATTTAATTCAAGAGGCACTTCTAAGGGTGGTGGGCTCTGTACAAACATGATTCAATTGAAACGGTTAATATATTTTGTACTTTAATTAGTTAGGTTTTTATTTTCAGAAACAGTTTAACTGTATCCCTTAGTAGTGTGAATTCTCTCAAATAATTAGGCACAATTAAATACTGTGAAATTTTGCTTTTTTAACGCTCTTCAATTACTATTTAAAGAGTTTTACCATGCAACGTATAAGAGGCCATTTTATTCCACGGAAAAAGGCATGTTCTTTGATTTCATTTGGACCACTATCCGATCCCAAGCGGTTATCAGGATCTCTTTTCAAAAGAGAATGAATCAACTGTTTGGCAGCAAGACTTACCTGCAACTCATGTTGATATATATTCAGTTTCCGAGTTAAACTGAGTAAATTTCATCAAACATAAACATAAGCTGTAAAAAAAAATTCACAAACATCACTAGAAAACTGTAGAGCACAGAACAGAGGACACACTTATGAAAATTTAAACTTAGTCTTAGCCTATTTATCCCATCTAGTTTAAGTGCTCGGTAGAAAGTTTCTAACTTAAAAAAAATACAAACAAAATTGATAATAGAACTATCACACAAAATGGAACATAGAATAATCATATAGGGAAATACACAACCATCTTGAATTCGTTTCTAACAGGACTTGTGTGGGATAACAAGGTACCGGGTGAATATTACAATCCTATATTTGAACATGTATAATAGTTTATAAGAAGACAGAAACAGAGTTTGTGCTCCCCCCCCCCCCAATTAAAAAAGGAAGACTTAAACATAAGTTATTATGAATTATACCTTCCTAACATTTACTTTTCTTACTTCATAATTCTTATTTACCTGATGGTCAAAGCACTTTTCTAAGTAAGAGCCAAGTAAATTGATTTTGTAAAGACTAGTCAAAAAGTCTTCTTACATATGGCATACAGTATTACCTTGACCTGTAGAACACAGAGAGTGGTTAATGCTTAACATATTTTCAAAAATATTGTTTTTTAAAAAAACACATTACCGCAATGCTACTTGGAAAGGTGAGCTCCTTGTACAAAATGTTGCCAAATGTCTTTTGTCTATTCTTTCCTTTGAATGGCGTTCGCCCATAAAGCATTTCATAGAGCAAAATACCTGGTACAAACAAGGTAGAGACTACTTCACGCATAAAATAATATTACACAACGGAAAAGAAAGCTACTGACAGAGCAGTCACTGCAAATATATCACTTAGAAGTTTAGCATTCCTAAAAGTGAGTTGCTAGAAGTTGCACATTAATAATAGTCTGAGCTGTGATCATTTCCCGACCACTGCTCTTGCAGGATTTGACAAGTGTTGGGATATCCCTCAGAATTCATTATTAATTTGCTCGTAATAATATAATAGTGCGTACAAAGCTTCTTATCACAACTTTATGGTTACCGGAAAGAGAGATGTAGCCCCGACTGTTAATGAGTCTTTCGACTACAATTATTATTGAATGTTGTCATCCTTTAAGGAGAAGGAACTGCAGAAAATTTATGACTGGATGAAAATTCTTTGCAGTTTGAAGATTACAAAACATCTCATGGCTGGTTTTGTGGTAGAGAAATAGCACTTTCCCAAAGCTACTACACCATTTGAGAACTGTACAAGCAGCCTTTGGAGCTTGCATTACATGTATATGCAATCCATGGGAGCACTATTTAAACTACTAAAAAATGAACTTCATAAGATAATAATACTAACATGACACATACACATTCATTATATTGTCTATAGATGAGCCTACCTAGGGCCCACCAATCAACTGCACTACTATGGCCGTCTCCTTTGATAATCTCCTGAATAAAGTTTTCAATAAATATACGAATCAGCATGTACTTCAATATAGTGCAGAGCAGGTGACAGCTATTAGTCAACTTAATCACGGAGATTTACTGTGCACGTAGAAAAAGAAAGAATTGTAATAGATACACACGAGAGCGTGCCCACAAACCCAGACATATACACATGGGCAGGTGATCGATCCATATGTACTGCTGGAAGGATAATCAACAACCATTTTTCAACTGCATGGACTAGAAAAACAGTGCTCATAAAATCGTTCAAAAAATGTCTGCATAAGCGTCGTGTGCAGGGTTACATACCTATATACAAAACCTAGTGTATGATATACAGTTACACATGCATGAATATATATACAAATTTCTATGTATACGACTATATACATTTGTATGTCGGAAGAATGCGTAGAGGCACTTTAGATTTGATAAGTTTTAGCCTTCAAATGGCGAACTCACTGATTTTTGTCTATATATTATAACTCTTACTCTTATACATAACGAATCAAACCTTACCCAGGGAACACACAACTTAAAATTGAATTTTTTCCAACATGCACTCTAAATATATACACTAAGAACCCCCCCCCCCTTCCTAACCCTCAAACCCACACGTCCCTTCTGGAAATGATCAGTCATCGCCGATAGATCGCTTTATATGTAGGGTAATGATTATCTTATAATAAAGTTAAGTCTTAAAAACCAAGTGAGAAGGCACATACAGGAGCAATATATTCTTCAGTTCCAACAAAGGAATTTGATTTTGCAACTGGTTCTGAAATAAACACAGGTGGCGATTGGCTTGTAGATCTTTTACGATTCGGTAGAGGAAGCTTCCTGACCTGCACAATAGTGCCAAATATTACTTTAAATACCCATCAGTGACTCAATATAATGATATACAGCAACGAGGAGAAAACAACTTGTGTTCGAGATTGTATTAAACACTATTTGGCTAATGTGAAGCAGTTAGGCCACCACAAAGATAAACAAGCAGGGTAATGCTGGTGAAGAAAGTAAAAAACAAGGATGTTGTGAAGTCATACTAAGGGGTGTGTTAGATAAAAAAATATCTGTGCTAAAAGCATTTAAAAGAGGAACGGTTTCTTCTAAATTTACAAACAAAATGTGGGAGGAAGATAATAGCATACTTGAGGTCTACAGGATGTTCTAAATGAGAGATCAAAGTCAGTTAATATCACGTGCCCATCATTTTGAAGTAGCACATTTTCTGGCTTCAGATCCCTATAAACTATACCTGTTACATAAACACCCAACATTGAGATACAGAAAGAGACTTTCAGGTACTTGTAAGGATACTACTCTCATTGTGCAATAAAATTGCAACTAACAAAGATATATGAAAGTTAGTATATTGAAGAAGCAACTTGATGATGATGAAAGTTGCCAATGGAGAACAAGTGATTTGTTTAATCTTTCCAGTTATGTGAAACCGAATTATGTGAAATCAATGTGCCTAGTAAAAAGTGCTGTTGAACGATGAAATACATCAATCTCTTTCCAGTTCTTTTATTGCAATCCAAAGGTAGCAACTCAGATGTGGAAAAACAATTCAGCAAAAAGTGTACGTTAATGACGAATAGAGATATAGGCCGAAGAAAAGATTGGATAAAAAGAATTACAGTTTAAACACTGACGTAAATACTGTACCTAAAAGATCTACACAGTATGCACTAGAAATTATTCTGAACTTGTTTATTCTCAACTTTTAAAAAAATTCTAAAATTGTTGATAAATCTTTGCGCCAGCAGTTAAACTTATCACACACATGTCATCATTTGACAATTTATGCATAATCAATTTTGAACAGCACCATACCAATTGCATGGTAAAATCAATTTTACCAGTTATCAACTGAACCAAGTATACCTAAGCAGTGAAGATATTCCAATCCAATTACGATTTCAGCTGCATAAAACCTGAATGACAACAACAAATTTCTAAAAAGAAACTTCTAAGAACAAGAAAATCAATATTAATGTATCCACAGCACATACATTTTAATCAACTTGTTCCTATGTTAATGGTTGCCCAATGCAGCCAATATTATATAAATATCTAGATTAGATTCATAACAGGACAAGGCTATCAGGGGACTAGGTCATACATGCCTGTAAAGGTTACAGAACCTAAGACTTCTTTTTTACACTTAAAAGGCATACCACAAAGAGTAACATAAGTCTAGACTTAACTTTGTATGATTATGTTAGGCATGAGTTTTATTGTTGCCCAGGGATTGGTCAGTACTTGGTAAAGTGGAAGAATCCTTGACCTGCTGAGCTTTAACAAAGCACTTTAAGTTGAAGAAGTAATCTATATACATAACTCAGTACTAGTTTCTAAATTGGTATGCAATGGGATTCTGATAACATTCAGGCAAAATAATTTAGATTCGCCTAGTTTCATATTCATCTTGATCATATTTTGTCTCTTTTAAGATATAAATTTCAACTCCATAGTCATTACCACTAGAAGGTATAGTATGGAACCACTGTTGCTGTTTGAAACAAGGATGACTATTTTCCGAGATATTCTCGTTGATCATGAAATAAACCCGAGGGAAGTCAGGAGTTAAACCTGTATTATCAAAGCTGTGTTTGTGTTCATGCAGGTAGACACACTCATTAATGGTGATACACAGCAACTCTTATAAAGAATTTGGAATTAGAAATGATTGATGATAACTACGTCAATTTAAATCACACGAAGTGCACAATAACATTACCTAGCAGATTTCTCTGTAAATAACTTTAGAGGCTGTTTGTCAAGCAAATCAAATAACTCTCCTCCAGGGAAAAAGTCTGTTAACAAGCAAACGTGTGTAGATGTCTGAGGGAAAATGACACATCAGTATACTTGGTAATTTAATAAATGACTAAAAATAAACATGAAATAAATTGAGTATGGCAAACAAAAATTCTCAGTTCTACTATGTGGCAATTTTTTGGACCAAAAGTACTTGCGCATGTTTCATTTTTTGTGGTTTTTAGCAGAGTGGTACTCTTGTAGGTGTAAACATAAGTTGGACTACCCATTAAAGTTCATCATTGTACTCTCAAGAGAAGGAATCTAGGGCAGGGATCCTAAAGGAAGTCAATATCGATAAGATTGGTTGTAACAAGGATGTGCATGCTTTGTTTGAACGTCAGGAAACTGATAAGAGAAAAAGTTTGTAAGACTAGTGACATAAGGTTAAAGGCCGGGTAGCTCTTATTTAAGTAAATATGCAAAAGCATCAATTGCAGTGGTTTGGTCATGTGCAACTTTGGCCAGTAAGTGCTCAGTGAATGAAGACCTCGAATTTAGACATGTGCAAAAGAGCAAAAGGGCGGGCAATAAAGACTTGGTTTTTTAAGATCCAGAAGATAAGGAACTAACTGTACGGCTGGTTACAAACAGAGAAGAATGATGTACATGACCGACCTTACGTTATATATATGAGCTATTCATGTTAGCTTACCACAGGTTCTTGGGGAAAAGGTTGTGTTGATGATGAGAGTTAATTCCAAATAATGTTTAATTCCCACGTGTATTTAAAAGTCATGGTGAAGGTTGTCACTGGAAAAAAGCCTCCGTACTTTTGTGAAGGTCCTCGAGCGCTAACTTGATCACAACAGTTTGTGGTGATTGATGGGACAAGACAGCTCGAATTTTTAATTTATTTCCATAATCAAGTTTAACCCAGATAACTTCCTAAAAATATGAAGGTTTCATAACTTGGTCTGTCTATTATGAAAATTTACAGTTCAGGAAAAATTTAGTTCCGTGCTTTTGATAAAGGAGCAGATCACTGTGTGCATGTCTTAATCATTTCAATAATTCAAATAAAAACACACCTCTCTTTTCAACTTTAATGGACACTCTTCATCCCATTTATTTTGTAGAATTGACCAACTTTGTAATGCAATTTTTTTTATTATCAATTATAAAATTTTCCCTCAAAAAATTTTTAATTTTAAAATAGTTACTATATATTATATGATAATACACTACAATAGTTTATTTATCATAAGTCAAAATTTGGCCAATTTGACCAAAAAATTCAAACTAGGCAAATATATATAGGAAAATGGAGATATCGAATTCATTGATTTGTTGTGGATTAGTACCTGAAAAGAACTGTAGAGCACTGGAAGAAAAGGATGATCTAGCTGTGACAAAATATCCCTTTCAATGCATGCTCGACAAACCTGCATATTTAGAACCACAAAACTCAAGCAAACCTGAGAAAAATCACTCACAATTCACAAATAGTGTATATATTCCCATAGCATTATACAATGTGTTCATTGTACAATAAAAGGACAGGCTATAGTATCAAGAGCCCAAATTATTGAAAAGGCAAGTTCACTGGAATCGTTTAGAGCAAGGTCTATTAGATTTTTCAGAAGTGTTAGCATATTATCTAGGACATCCTCAACTAACAGGGTAAATTACATAAGGATTTTATAGGTTGAAATCCAAAACGGGGTAACTTTACTAATTACATTATAAATCACATATGATGTAACTATGTAAGATATTAAGCGTAAATTCTGATTCTAATTGACATTCAAACCTTATTACGGTCTAACATGACTGATTTCTCCATCGCCTTCATAGCAAAGAGTTCTCCTGTGCCTTTAAGTTCCACCAGATGAACACTGTGAACACCAAAATCTTTAATTATATATTTGCAAAGTTCCTCAAATTTAAGAAATAAAAATACTTCAGATGCTACTGAGTTTTATAGTAAATAATTTTTATTAACTCCTTCTGTAGACTTATTGTAATTTAGCATCAAATACTAAATTTTAAACCATACTCGGGGGACCAGATATAGGACAAGTAATGTATTAAAGGCAGAAAGTTCTGTCAGTATCTTATCATATCAACAGAAAATTACACACTAGATAGGGATTAGGACTAATTACAGTATATGTATATGGTTAATTAATACATTAACTATCTATAAACTGGTGATATTGCAGAAGCAGACAGCTACAGACTATAGAGATATAAACAAAGATTTGATATTCCAGAAGAAGAAATTTTGGTAAAGGGGCATACCTTCCCATATCTCCAAACCCCAACGGTCTTATAGGCCTAAAGTGATTTAATCCAATCCTTTCACCGCTTGCTGTAATCTATAAGTAGAAAGGATAATGATAAGTTAAAATCAAAGGCATATACAAAAAATATTAATTCTCTCATTCCACCCAAACAAAAAAGGTCTTTTCTATTGAATTTGAAAGGACAATTGACAACATCTTAACCTCAAAAGTTTAAGATTGATATTTTTTAATAAAAAGAATTTGTATAGAATTTACTTCAAATACTTTACAGTTATCATACTTGTACCAACTAAAATCCATAGAACTTACGTCAACATTAAAGCTTATAATCATGTCGATTGACTTAAAATTAAACATAGCTTTCTTTTTAAAGGGGAGCGAGAAATACAGAGACGATGAACAACTGTTATACAAATAACATTATGCTAGAAGAATCATAAATTTAGTGCCTTTATGGTTCCTAGCAATTGTTACACGCCTAGAGCATTTACAAGAAAACATACATACAAACAAGTGGGAACAGATCCAGAAAAATAACTAGAAGAATATTTTTACAATTTGAATCAGTAAAAATGCAATACATTCAATTTTCCCAACAGCAAATCTCAAATAAAGAACCACACAAGGTCCATATTAGCTGAGAAATAAAAGGCAATTTACAACATGTGAATTACTAGATTGAGTGATGCTAACAGATGCATGTTTCTCACATAATTGATGCTAATATATGTCCTTGATATCAATTTACATCATACAATGATCAGCATTTTTGAGAAAAGATGCATAAAGGCAGAAATTTATTCCTTCCCTGGTAAAATTTGCATTAGTACTTCTTATATATATCAAGAAACATAGAACAATTTTTTTCATTAAGGGTAATGTACATCTCTCTACATAAATATCTGTGTGTTGTAGGTCTTGGCTTATCTACATCTGTACATATAGTCCTAGGTCCTAACAATTAATTATGTATTCCTCAAAATTACTTATAGATAGGAATTAAACATGTAAAAATTACTACATTTTTCATACTTCAATTTGGGCAATAGCCTGTATAAAATTTCAAATAGTTTATAGCACACCCCCATGCATTTCGTACATATAAGCCACTTCCAAATCTAACACTTCAACATCATTAGCAATCCATTTCCTTACCCAATTCTGTGCAAAATAGCAGAGGCCAAATATGTCCAAACTAACATAGTGAAAGATGTTGATTGTAGACGGCTAGACGCTATAGAGTGCGGAAAGTAAGGCTAAAATATTAAGAAAAAAAATAGTAAGGCTAAAATGGAATACAAACAGTTCAGGATTGAAGCAAGATCATCTCGGCCTCTACGTATGGCCTCTTCAAGAAACCAAAGTGACAAAGTGTTTATTTTCACATAGAAATCCCTTATATTCATGTTATATACTCCCTCCGTCCCATTCAATTCTATACAGTTTTTTTTCAATACTCGACACGCAATTTAAGGTGAATATAAAGTATAGTTCCATAATTCGTTTTTAAAATTTTCTTTTTTTGTATTTAACTTTAACTATTTAAATTTTATATAGAAGAAAAGAATAGTAAAATAATTTATGCAACTATAGTTTAAAGGAGCGTTAAAATGCGTGATGAGCCCCCGTTCCCCAATGTACACTTCTCAATGGGACAGAGGGAGTACAAATGATGCCGCTAATGAGATACATATTGTAGGAGAGATATGAATTTGAGAGCAGTGGTACTCGATCATATTCAGTGTCAGATAACTCGAATACTTGAATAGGGGTTTATTACATTTTCAATTGTACAATGTTTGACACTTAGACTCGTTTATATATTTGTTATGCTATATAGTGTTTGTACTCAATTCGAGCATAATTAGTAATCTAAAAATTCAAAAGAGTCAACTAATCTAGAAGACATATTTTTATCCATCTTTTGATACATATATTAACATTTATAATCTATACCATCATATTTTGTTACCTGCTTCCAATTAGTTAACAGGCCAGGCCAGAATACCAGATATTGGCATTGCTTACCTATGTACTGGTATTTCGAGCACCAACAGATACCTTTTCATCTTCTTGCTTGTCAGCCTTAAAAAAAGTTACCCCTAGCTACCACGTAATAACAGAGGAGTAGCATTGACAGTCTATACTATATCTACAAGTACTGTATGTTTTAAGATATGTGTGCTCATGATTATGCACCATGCATAATTCACAAGCAGAAAAATTAGAAGGCATCATTCATACTGACTAGCCATTCTAATATTCTATTTCAAGTTCACTTTGAGACCATACAAAAAGATCTACGTCCCAAATCCCAATAGATTGTCAACACTTTCTATTTTGGGA
This sequence comes from Apium graveolens, assembly GCF_009905375.1. Lineage (NCBI taxonomy): Eukaryota > Viridiplantae > Streptophyta > Magnoliopsida > Apiales > Apiaceae > Apium > Apium graveolens. The sequence goes on from NC_133651.1 coordinate 517,425, forward strand.
TGTCCCACTAGATTGTTAACATTTCCTAAATTAGCATATTTTTCTTTACTAATATTAATGATTCCCACAAACTTACCTCCACTTTCTTAACTTCTCTTCACCTTTATTCACCTTTATTCATTTTTATTAAACTTTGTGTCAAACAACAATCTTAACAACCTATTGGATGGAGGGGGTATTTTATAAAAGTTAATCTGTGTTGGATTTACATGTCATAGCAATCCATTTTTGTACCTTGTGTACAGCCAGCCAACGAGAACTGTATCTGTTGTGAGGTTTCGCAAGCACGGGTTGGGAATAGGTAGCCCACAAGTCCTCTGGAGTCTGAAAACAGCAACCAATGTAACTTCAGAAACCAAATGACCAATATTAAAAAAAAGAAATAGTGCATGAATTTCACATTTAGACAAAAAAATGTGCTTGGTTGGATAAACTACAAAGAAGATTCTTCCTTGCTGGTTGTAAAAAAAATATTTTTGATGTGGATAATACTAATTCAATACCTTTAAAGAGTATCACACGTTGAACAACTAAGTGTCGCGAGCATGCATGTGCTTGTTTCTTTGTTGCATATCTATACTATACTATTAAAGGAAACATGTTAGTTAACATCTTCCTAAAAATTTGTTAGAACCTTCCAAAAAAATAAAAATATATTTATTTAAAGCACGTATCCAACATAAATAAAAACTCTATTAGTTATATTACTACTTACACTCAACTTCTTCCTAAACTCTTCTATTCAAAGTCAAACTCTTCCAAATTTATTTAAATAATTAAAATAATTAAAGACAGATAGGAAAGTAAATCAAAAGATTAAAATTAAAAGTCTAGAGATTCCAAACGATAAAATTGACATCAAATTTGTTTACAATAAATAGGAAACAGACAAAGATTAAATAATAAATAATAAATAATATTATCCTCGCACACTTACAAATTAAATACGAAATTTCAATTCAAAATTTACATATTATATCAGTAATAAGATAATAAATATTAAAATTAATCCGGCACGGGTTATAGGCAAGTTAAACATAAATTTTAGAAGACGAATTAGAGTATTCCATAACATTAAGCTACACATCAGCTTTTCTATAAATAAAAAACAATGTGGTAATTGGAAAGAGTACCTTACCAAATTAGCATCAGGAAGTTCTCGAACAGCTTCATTTATATTTAATGCGGTAGCTTTTACCTGTAAAATGAAGATTAAATTTAGCAAAAAATGGTCATTTTAAAGTTTCCTTAAACTGAAATCCTTCCTTTTCTAATTAATTTTCTATCATGCTTCAGAACACCCAATGAAAGTAAAACTAAATAACAGATATTCACAAAAGAACATACCAACTTACTGCTTCGTTGTTCTGATTCATCTGAAAGACGATTCCTTAGTGGTTCCATGTAATCACTGCCATCTAGTTGGACACCAATAAAGTATTGAAGTTCACCCTGCACACAATACAGAGGACCCAAAAACTGAATTGTGATACTTCAGATTCCTCTGAAAAAATAGTATAAAAATATAACAATATTAATCAAGCTACCTTCTGATCACGCATGGGCTGCAAGTGGAATAGATTCCAGAACTTTTTCCCTACAATATCAATTTGATCTCACACGATGACATAATAGTTGAAAGCCTTTATGAAAATTAATATATGATAGAGGTAATAACAGAAGTTCTACAAATTACATGCTCTCCGGAGTCGCGGACATGAAAGCTTACCACTCTTACTGTAATTTATTAACTGCACAGTGACTTCTCTCTGTTCTCTGATCGCATCTCTTATATTTTGGACAACTTCTTGGTCAGTATCAGGTCCTTGAAGAAATCTGCACATAAGTAATATTGTTTGACAAAGAAAACAGGAAAAATATGAAAATAGTGAAAGGTTGGAGGGTAAGTACATTGAAATAGTTCAAATTTTAGTTGCAATAACATCCAACATTCAAACTTCTATGAGGACTATACCGATATTTAACTTTAAGTAATCAAAATATGATCTAATGGTGTGCTTATCCAGGAAAAATGTCTGCCGTGGACAATTTGGGGCAAACAAAAATTCCAAGTGTCCACTTAATTATAGGATGGGTGAAATTTAGACTTTCATTAGACCTTCCACGCCTATTAGTTGCAAAGGGAGAAGCCATACCCACCCTTATAGGTGCAAAAGAGGGAGCCCCGCAGCACCTAATAGGTGCGGAAGTAAAAGTCCAATTAGCGCCTAATAGGCCCAGAAAATTTTCCCTCCGGCACATGGAAGGTATCTTTATCTGCACCTAATATTTGCAGAATTTTTTAAAACCAGTAGATCCCAGTTATCCGATATCTAATCGAATATCGAACAATGAAGAGATTAGTTTGCGTTAAATGGTTTGGATTCTGGACCAGCTCTTCTGAGTTATGATTAGTTGAAAATATCTTGTTCACATCAAATCTGGTATCCATAGCAATGACAATCCAGATTTTTTCTTCAACATATTACCATGTTTCAAATTTATTATATTCTCCATATCTGTTCACCAATAGCCACACATTTAAGATAAGCAGAGATCGTAGAATCAAATACTTGAAGGTTCTTAAAGGTTGAGTACACTACTAATTCGAATCCATGAAATTGAAACTGTAATAATCATGTATAAGTGAAAGTGGAACAGCATGCAATGTGACACTTATCCAGGGGAGGGGATAAAAATATTGCCATAAAATTATAAAAGAGAAGTTCATACCGGCAGTTTCTTCCTAATATTTCTTCCCGCGTAAATTCGGTCAATGCAAGAAAGCTATCTGATGCAAATATCTGCATATGCGAAGATTTCTGCTCACACACACAACAATATGCAAAAATGATCTAGTCAACTCTATGACCTCTAATAGTATCTTGTGGCACCCAAAAAGAAAAATAGTGCAGAGGCAGTAGACTGAGCTTTAGCCAGAGTTAAAAAGGAAAATGAACACTAAGAGTTTCTTTGAGCATTGTGACACTTACAATCAAAGAAAATTTCAGTCCATCATACAATTTTTCCATTTTATACGTAAATGCCTACTACAGTAAAGCAATAACTTTAATATCTCACAATTGGGTTGTCAGGAAGTCTGGGATCTGTAATAACAAAATTCTTCTCGATGCGCTCTAATGTGGTTGCTAGATCAATTCCCTGACGTACATTTCTTTCCACATTAGCATTGTCCCAACTGCCAAAGTGTTTAAAGTCTTCGGAGAATGAAACTTCAGAGTCAATACTGGATTGATCTTCAAACTCTTCTACTTTGTTTGAAGACCATCTTCGATGCCTGCAGAATGTTAGCAATATCAGTGAGAACTTTCATCAGTTCCCAAATTCTAAGGACATCATTGCGCTTCTGATGAGCATCATATAATGAAATGCCGATAAATATTCAAAACTAAAATGCATAAAATTTATGTATTTAAAGACAAGGAGAACAACAAATCTAGTAACTTCTGGGAGATATAAAATCAAATATCTTCTTAGATAAAGAGGATTAATATTAATAAGGGTATTAGAATGATTTTATCAACATTGGTTCAGTCGGTGTTTTCATCACTTCCTTTGTGCCACCTCCCTCTTTTTAGAGCTCGTAGATCTGTCTTAAAGACTAGAGAAGATCAAGCATGTTTTCTTGTGGGAGGGAACAGATCTTTGGGAGATGATCACTTAGTAAGCCTGGGTGCCAGGTGTCAGCCTCGTTTTAAAGAAGGTTTGAACATCAAAAATTCAAAGTCCGAGAATTAAACCTTTCTTATGAAATGGTTGTGGCAGTTTTCTTTGGAAATGGATTATCTGGCATAGGGTTGTCATAATTATATACGTTTTGGCTAGTAATTTATGGGACAGTAATAGCGTAGAGAGCTGTTCTACACAAGGCCCTTGGCAAGACATTGCTATTATGTATGATGAGCACCCTTCCACATCCAGCAAATTTATCTGAAAACCTAATATGTTTTATACGTAACAAACAACTCTATGAATAAGTTATATATACTTTTACTTGAGCAATAATAATTAAACAAAAGCGCAAAACTGCAAAAACATGTTTTAGGTAGTGACAATTGTGATTAAACTCAATGGAAGGAAAGCAAGATAAATGGATACTTAAGACACATAAACAGACTAAATATCAACAAGACAAACAGTGAGGACACCCGCTCTTCTGAAGTTCAAGACGTCTGCTAACTTGCATTGTAACTTTAACAGAAATCAGAGGCTACAGCAGAAATTAGTTGACCTGACTACAGAAGCATACTCCGGTTTTACAGGCTCGGTGGTTGGATGTTTGATAAGATCCAACTGAGGAGTTTGTATTCCCTTTGCACTAAAATTCTTTGATGAAGCAGATTCCACCTTGTATTTTAACTTCTCCTTATCATAATGTTCAGTGGCATCATCGTTCAAAGATTCTATATGAAATCGCGATTGTTTCACAGTTTGCACAACCTCGGTGATAGAACCCAAAGCCTTTTGCTTTTCACGAGCTGCCGTGTTGAACAAGAAGTAAAGAAATAGAATGTTGACAGTACAGATGCCTCCAAAACATAGCTGAAGTAGTCTACTTACCATCATAACGAATTAAGGACTTGGGCAATCCATTTGGTCGCAATTCCTTTTCATTTTTGCCTTCGGTGTATTTGCTAACTTCAACCTGCATTCTACCAGAAAGAATAATAACAACTTTATTAATTGCATGGAGTGAAAAGCGTAACTTAGCATACCAAAATTTGAAAACCTAATGGAAGCTAGGCAACACCTCTCTGAAACAACTACAATAGCTAATTATCAGACCGACTGAGAAATTATGAATATTCTTAATGAGAGAAACAAAAATTTCATTTAGGTACATTCATTTCGTGTTAGAAAATAGTGCCGATGATATATGATCTCATCTCGCAAACAGCTCAAGACTTTGGGACAGTTGATCATCTAACACTTCCCTATTCTATTTCTACCTTCTCCTATTTACTCTACCATAACTTGAAAAAATAGGTTACAGTTTAGAAAAAAAAAGATGGATTTCAGACCCAAATCTGAAAGAAAAATCTTGGTTTGCACAAGAAAAAATTGCACTTAAATTGGCTGTTTACTTTGTCTAGAATTGCTTACTTTTGGGCAAAAATCAATGGGACTGAAAATCTAAAAATGGCACATAAAGAGCAAGAAATGTGAAAAGTGAGAGTACCCAATAAACTTAATGGTGTTTCCAGAGTCATCTTTAATAGGGGTGATAGTGAGAAGATTCCAAAAAGGGGTGCCATTCTTCTTGTAGTTGAAAAGCCTTCCGCAGTAGCTTGTCCCTTTTTCAACTGCATTTCTTATCTTCGCTACTTCTTTTCTATCTGTATCTGGCCCCTGTAAAAACCGGCTGCACACAATATTTTAACTATGATCAGTAACAAAATCTTCAAAAATCTGAGACCTAGTTGAAATGAACGAAAATTAGATAATTTATATAGACAAATTAATATTTTTTGTCTGTTTTATATTCAAGTTGATACTGGATTATGTATAAATAATGTCAACTTCCCTCCAAACCTCATTTTAGGCTCCTTCTAGGACTTTGGAAGTACATGAGCCTTTTTTACCGAAGCAGATTCTAATGTAATCGTTTGAAAGTAACAACAATAAAAACTGAAGTTCAAAACAAAAACTTGTATAGATATGCCTAAAGAATGTGGTCCGCCGTGTTATCCACACAAACCACAACATTCTGGCTATTGAATCTCGGGGTTTAAGCTACAAAAAGATATGGCCTGACCAAGACCTTTGGCAAATGTTTGGGATTGTGCAGAAGCCACTGAATTTGTCTATAGAGTGCCTAACTCTAGTGTATTTTGTGACTTTGTAATTAGCAGTCAGAGAAGGTATAGAGAAATAGTAGGATAGTTCGGACACGATCCAGAACAGTGGTGAATAGTCATAATTCGGACATGATTATGCACAGTGGTCAGCTTTTTCGCAGTTAAATCCTTTACATCCAGAAAGTATGCTTTAAACATGGTAAAAGTATGGGAGCTTAAGCTCTAATATTAACAAGCTATTCCTCTTCTCCGGACGATTTTGCTCAATATTCATCCTAACGATCAATCAATTTAGTACAGTAGTTTCTACTACTTAATACTCCCTCCGTCCCATTAAACGTTTCCTCTTTTGACTTTCGGTACTGTTCACGGTAAGCGATTGACTACTAATTTACGTCTAATCTATAATATCAAACATAGTCATGAGTGATCTCGTTGGATTCGTATTTATCAGTACTTTAATACAGTGAAACTTTTATATTTAATACTAATACGAATTTAAAAATATTAACAATCAAAAGTGTGCATTGGCAAACGTGTTTAACACAAATAGGAAACGTTTAATGGGACGGAGGGAGTACTTAATAATAAACTGCCCTAGATCAGGATTGAGCACGCAGAACCTGTCCCGATGTTTATCCTATAGCATTACAATCTGTAAAATCAGAAATTTTACATACACAATTTATTAATTAATCCTTCATTTCAACATACAATTCTGGAAATAGTTAAACTTCTAGTGTTGTGACTTGTAACATAAGATAGGTTAATGTCTGGCTACCGCTTAGAATCCAAGTCGTGTCTTAGACAAACCAAGATCTCAACCACTGCACCAAAATTTGGGTGATAATAGGACATAAAAATTTATAATCATCAGTGATTTATAGTCTATAAATTATAGAAATAGATCACCAATATGTGTTGGGAAGGTCACTGATCAACAAAAATTGGGCTAAATGAAGTTATGTAACATAAGTTAAGAGCATCTTACTTAGGTGATTAAGCGAATATAATTGAATGTTGAAATCGCCGGAAAATGGCCGGGAAACTTGCCGCCCGGTAGCAAAACCCAGCAAGTGGAGAAAAATACGAGGTAATCAGGTAACTTTGTTTTGTATCGTGGAAAGTGGAAATTTTCTTCCTCGCGAGATACTTTACCAGTGGATGAGACAGGCTAATAACATTTTTAACAGGCTGCGCTTCGTGCATTATTTCTAAACTAATTTGAGAAATCTTTTTTTGTCAGGGTAATTTGATAAAATTTTAGAATTGTTGCGAAGAAATAAAATAATTTTTTTTTATTAAAATTTTCTCGACTTATTTACCGTTAATTCGTGAAATAACTGATTTACATTGAAGGGGAGAATAAAGTAAAATAGTATATGGTTTAAGGTCAAAGATAGCAGTAGATCACGATTTATATATATCGTAAATTGGAACTAATCGATTGATGTACTGTCTTATGATTTATCGGCTAATTTTTAAAAAAACTGATGATTTATCATCAATCAAATCAGTTAACTGTTTTTATCGATTTAGCGATGGTTTTTTGAAAAATGGACCGATTTTCTATAATAGAGCACTAGATACATAATGCATGATCATGAAATGCTAATAGCCTACTAACCAGTTATTTCCGATAACTTCATCAGCAGAGTAACCAGTCATTTCAAAGAAGCCAGTGCTAGCATAAACCACAGGTAAATCTGGCTTAGTTGCATCACTCACAACAAATGTTTGTTGCAATGTAGCCAATGCTGCCTTCAACTCGTGTGACACTTTAGGCACTCCATACTCCTCTGTAGTCATCCTCCCCGAATCTCCATACAACCTCCCCGAGTCTCCTGCCAGTCTTCCTGACACGTGTCTGCTCCGGGGAGACGATGTTATCGCGCGAAAGCTGCCTCCACCGCCTTCTCCAATTGCGGGTTTTACTACCAGTCCCCATTCAGCTGTCCTTTCAACAATTGTTGCCTCGTCCACTTGGTTATTATTGCTTGTGCTAGTGCTTGCGTTATTATTGTTGCTAGTACTAGCATTGTCTGTAGCAGGGGTGTCGAAAACCATCCATCTCGCTACGCTTTTCGATGTCGATGCTTTGTTGGACGAAGACGAAGACTCCATCAGAGGAGTTTCGAGAGAAGAGAAGCTGAATAAAGAGAGGATAATGAACGGAGAATGTATGTATGTGTGCTATGAAATTTTGTTTGTTTGTTAGGCTGCAAACACATGAAGAGATAAAAAATGAAGATAACGTTCGCAAATATAGTTGCTATATATTGCTCCAAACTAAATGGCGACTGTTCGTAAATATTCTTTAGTAGAAGACTAGCCAGTGAAGGTCAAGTGTATATCGTTGTCCTCTGTCCCTCTCCCTCACTGCATACATAGTGCTAGTCGTCCGCTAAATCAAATTAAAAAAATTTATTTCTTTCTACTTCAAATTACATAAGTTATGGTTAAAAACTGACTGTCCGTTCAGGAACTTGAATTTTATTTGAAAAAATTCAGAATATCTGTGAAGTTGAATTTTATTTGAAATTCAGACATTCGAAATAAAATATATTTTTCTAAACACCATCTAATAATTTTTAAAATTGAAGCATATTTGGAAAAATAATAAAATTAATTTAAAATTTAAATCTGTTTTGAAAATTGGTTAACACGTAGTTGTGGTCCAAAGGTACGTAGAAAACCCCAACTCAAGTAACAAACAAAAAGCAATATCCTTGCAGTTTTAAATAGGATTCACAAATAAATTAAGAGGATGTGGTGACAAGCAATAAACAAGAGGATTACCTACGTCTGAGGCCACAATGCACGCAGGGGAAAACACGTTTCAATAATGTTTTTGTCATTTCTTCTGATATTCTCTTCCTGGACCAGTCTCACTCAAATAGACCACCCTCCAACATTATGGTAAAATCTCAACCGTGAATTTTATTAATTTATCGAAATTATTAAATTATCTAATTAATATATTTACTGTCATTATTATATCATATTCAAAAAAAATTATTGAAAATTTTAATATATAATAAGTTTTTATTATACAGATTATTAATTTTACTATATAATAAAAGTTTGATATAAATTATTATAATAATTCGTAAGTTGCATTCCCTGTCTTTTGATTAATCTCAGTTTCAACTGAATTATTTAAATTTAAATAATTTTCATCCCATATTTTATTAACATTACTCACCGTTATTCCTTCACTGTTTCTATCATTAAGTTAGACATTAATGTTAACTGTTACAATAATATTTTTGATCATGTATTTAAAGAATTGGCATAATGACCCGTGTAAGGTATATACCATTTTCTAGATGTTTTTGTGCATTATGTAGTTATAATATTTTTATATTTTTTATTGATAAATATTGTGCAATATCTCAAATTATTATATATAATCAATTAATTATCCATGCGTTTGATTTGTACGTAATAAGCTACCAACCTACACAACGTTGTTAATATGCTAATAGGGTTTAGTAAGCAAATTATACATTTTTTCTTTTATGTCATGTAATTTATATTTTCTGAATGAATGCAAGTAGTATAGTCAGTGTACGTACGCTTAAAAAGAAATATTAAAAATTATATTCTATAATTCGGTTCACAAGAAGTAAACTAAAAACTAATGCATATTGTGAAGTGTGAACTGTATAGTTGAGCAAAAATTTTGAGTTTTGGCTAAATAAATTATGAGTTAATGAACTATTTCATTGTTAAAGTTACTACCAACTTGCAAGTATAATGCTCAATTTAAAAAAAAATGTATAACCAGGGTCGCAAAAATTTACAATCGTAATTTTGAACAAAGTCGCCAAACTTACAATTATAGTATTGAACAAATTAAAAATTACACGAACGTAAATATTTGTAGTTTTTAACATAAAAATGTTAGATTTTAAAATATGGCCATTTAGGTTGATTTTATATCACTATCAATGTCATAATATGTTAACTAAATTGAAATAATGTACTTATTTTTTTTACCTTTTGAGCAAATTCATAATATTATGGGATGTCACGTAATTGTCAATTACATATTTTATCAATTAAAATTACTCTAATACACCTAATTTTTATCTTAGTGAAGAGAATTTCAAATCCAAACTATTATTCTTAATTTCATAACATAAATTTTGTTTGTTGCTCTCCAATTGATTAATGAATCTGAATACGTAATTAACATTAATTCTTCTACAACTAGTAAATATAATGTCATATGTGCGTGTGTATGTACGTAAGATATTATTTTAAATTATTTAATCGATATAATGTTAATGTGTCTTGTATCGGTGATTTTAGTGTCCGTTTGAAAAATTTTAAAATAAGTAACTTATGAATTCAAGTAAATAAGTGGTTTGCAAGTGATAAGTAAATGAATTTATATAAGTTATATAAGTGTTTTGATAATTTTACTTATAAATTATAATTGTTTTACTAAAATAAATCAAAATAAATAATTTTTAAATATAATTATCTTAATTCATGAATTTTAGATTAAATCAACATTTAAAAATATATTTTTTGCAACTAAAGTTAATAAAAAGGCGAAAAATCAAAAATCAAAATAATTTGAGTCGAGAAACACTTGTCGATAAGTATTTACGGACCTTTAAGTCAATAAGCTACTTATATCACACTACCCAAACAGTCCCTTAATCTAAAGAGTACTTAACAAATATATCGTATAAATATTGAACAAACATGTTTTATAAATTTTTTCTTCGGAATAAGTGTATACAAAATCATTAGATATTAATTATCATCTTGTAATTAATATATATGGTATAGATGTAGAATAAACTCATATTATATTTTTTAATTATTCTTTTAATATAAGACTTTAATAATCATTTATTAATTATATAATACGCAAAACTTAACCAATATATATTTGATCGTATAATAAACGAGACATGATTTGATATAATAATAAACGAGACAGTATATTGACCCATGGTTTTATTTACGCGAGACTCACCTTTGCCATGAAATTTTTCTTCTTTGAAATATTATTATGCACAACAATTACCCGCAAGTTATGCAGACGATCATGTGACTTCTTCAACGATTATACTTCAACAGGTTTTGTGATGTGCAAGACACGCATGTACTTTAACAAGATTAAGTCAAAATTGACAGCCCTAAGTAAGTTGTATGATAATCTAAGTTTACATTTTGTATTATATCACTTAAGTCTGTAAAAGTGTAAATAGATTTGACTGAGTATTTTTCTGTAAACAGTCTCAAGCATAAGAATAAACTTTGGAAGAAGATCATGCCTCAGAGACAATGTGAAGAAGTTTGGAGTTGAATAAATCTGTTTTGGGGAAAATATTCTATGTCTAGAAATATACAAGTCACAGATTAAGTCTTATAGAGAAGCCATTCGAGAACTCCAGAATGACTTATCGAGAAGTCAAAAAAAGTTTTTACAAAAATCTCAGAGATATTGACAAGCCAAAATGAAGACATGAAGATTGGAGATATCGATAAGTCAAAATATCACTAGAGATCTCTGAGATATCGATAAGTCAAAATTTCACTAGAGATCTCTGAGATATCGATAAGTCAAATTATCACTAGAGATTTCTGAGATATCGACAAGTCATTTCTTCACTAGAGAACTCAGAGATATCGATAAGCCAAAATGAAAACATGAAGATTGGAGATCTCGACAAGCCTAAGAGACTTCGATAAGTCAAAACAACTATAGAGGAATAAGAAATCTCGATAAGCCATTATACTTATCGAGATGTCGAGTTCTCTATATAACAAACTTGAGGTCTAGATGTAAAACTCAAGTACGGAATGCAGATCAGTTAAATATCCAAGATTATCATCAGCAAACAAATCAATCACTGATTTGAAAAGTCTACAAAAAGCAGTTTGAAGAGTACGAGATCAAAGGCCAAGATTAACTGACAAAGTATAAGTCACAGACATGCACGATTTGCAAAGATACACTAAGACGGAAATAGAAAGTTTTAGTTAATTTAAATCAGGGTTTAGTACATGCTATTACATGTTGTGTAAAATCAGTGTTTACTGTTCTAAAAGGTAAACACTGGATGCTTTATTTCAAAAGTAACAAAACAAATTTAGAAAATCTTGTTACTCTCGAGAGATAAGTTGAGTTCTTAACATACCAAGAACCCAGAAATTTGTAGCAAAATATTAGCTTGATTTTTATATAAAATTAAGTGAGTTTTGAAATATTGTGTGCACTGTATTTAGTTCAGTTAACATAATATTGTTATATTTCTTATCTGCTTTGTTTATCTAGTTTAAGATAATCAAAAAGCCATTAAAATTGTCCAAAACACATCCACCCCCCCTTGTGTTGTATTCATTACCCAACAAGTGGTATCAGAGCAAAATCTGAAAGTAAACAGATTAAAGATCCTGGAAAAATGAATAAACGGAAGCTGAGCAGTATCAAAATCCCCACCTTTGACATATCTAACTACACATTATGGAATAAGAAAATGTTGTTGTTCATCAGGATGACCAATCCATTATACATTCAGATTCTCAAGAATGGGTCTTTGACTTCCATGGTAAGAGTTAAGGAATCTACAGATGGGGACATGATCATTCCAGCACATTATGCTTCTAAAGATCCTTCAAAATATAATGAAACTGAAAAAGAAAAAATCTCTCTGGATAGTGGCTTGCAGTTGATCTTAATAGAGTCGCTTGACAATGTAATGTGCAACAACATTGTCAACTGTGACACAACCAAACAAATATGGGAGAAGATAGAGATCTTATGTGAAGGAACAAAGGAGGTTAGGTCAAACCAAAGGAGGATTTTGGTTTCTCAGTATGAATGGTTTATGGCTAAACCAAAAGAAAGAATCACTGAAATTTTTGAAAGGTTCAATAAATTGATAAATGACTTGCAGCTACATGATAAATATTATAAAGCTGAGGAGGTTGACCTAAAGTCCCTGCTAACTCTTCCTGACCATCTTGAACAGAAAATATCAGCTATTAGAGAAGGAATAGATTTAAGCAGAATAACTTGGGAAGTTCTATATGGAATCTTGAAAACTTATGAACTTGAAATGATGCAAAGAAAGTCATTGCAAGCACACCATGCTCATATTGTTGATGGTTCAAGTGCTTTGATTGTGAATGACAGAGAAGAAAGTGAAGATGAGCAAGATGGTCAAGTTCCAGTTGTTCAAGCTATGTAACAAAAGAACAAAGGACCTCAGAAGCAAGTTGTATTGGAGCTAAAGGAAGATGAATATTACACCCTGGATGAGCTAGATGAAATGGATCAATCCATTGGCTAGAAAATTTTACAACATAAGAGTCAAGAAGCCAAGATTTTTCAAAAGCAAGGGACAATCTTCTAGCAGCAATAATTGAAAACCAAAAGCTCAGTACAATTTAGCTAGCAAAGGTGGCTACAAGATCTGTGGACAAATCAAAGATAAGGTGCTTCAACTTTGATGAGTTGGGTCACTTTGCTACTGAATGCAAAAAGCCTAAAAAGGTGAAGAAAGACAATGCCTATCTTGAATTGGAAGCAAAATATGAAGCTCTCTTGAAGAAACAGTCTGGAAAAGCTTATATTGCAGAAATGCATCTGAGTTGGTTGGTCAGTACCATGAGAAGAACAAACCATGTGCTAACATAGCTACTGGTCTTGATTATGATGCTCTGAATAACAACAATAAAGTTGTAGGTGATAAAGGAAAAACAATAAAAAACGAAGATGTCCCAGTTATGCTGAGAAAGGTTGGTTCACCTATGTTCAAAGCATGTGAAGTATATTTTAGTGAAGAAGAGTTGATCATAAAGCAAGAAATTGCTGATGAAGACAATGAGAAGAAAAATCCAGAAACAACTCCAACTTCCAAAGCTGAAAAGAAGCCCATGGTCAACCAAGATTCCAAGACACTTGTCAAGGAAATAAAAACTGAAAAAGCAAGAAAGAAAAAGAAGAATAGAAATGGAAAGATTGGGATAAACAAGAGCAACAACTTTGCTTATGTTGCAGATGCTCCAAGAAAATAATGTCAGAAATGTGGCTCTGTTAATCATCTAACTCATCTTTGCAAAAATGTTGTTAGTAAGCCAAGAGTGGGAACATGCAAGTACAATGAAGCAAAAACTGAAGATCCCTACTCATTTTGTGATAAGTTTGATTGCATACATAGAAACATGAAAATAATGACAAGTTGCCACAAGCTGGGAGTTGATCTTAAGGAAATCAATATTGAATATTCAGCTAAAAAGGACAATGCACATCATTCAATGAACTTTATTCTTTCTGAATCATCAAACTCTACCTCTATCAAATTTGTTAACAAAAAGAAAGTACCCAACACTGTTTGGGTTGCTAAACACACTTAAACTCATTGTGTGCAGGGCAAAAAGAAGAAAGTCATATGGATCATAGACAGTGGACCCTCAAGGGTACAACTTGAAGAGGGTAAAAATGTCTTTTTTGCCTTCCAATTTATACCGGTAACGGTAAAAAGGACTAAAAGATACGAATTTCATAATTTGGGAGTTAAAATGTACGAGTTCAAACATTTGGGCTTGATGAGTATAACACTATATACTATAAGGGTCAAAAGTTCATTAAGCCGTAATCTAATAATTACGTTTGAAGTGAAAAATAAAGTGTCTTACTATTTATGACACTCATATATAATGTGTTTTATTAAGAACACATATGACAATTTGGTGTAGTGTATGACTATCTACATTTGAATGTATAGACTCAAGTTCGATTCCATCAAACAATAATTTTTTAAAATAAATATCAAATATAGGGGCAAATTAGACATTCCAGTTCATGAATAAAATGTCTCACTAATTTTATGCTAATGTTGGTGTATTACTATCTACATTTGAACGTATAGACTCAAGTCCGATTCCATCAAACAATAATTTTTTTAAATAAATATCAAATATATGGGCAAATCTATACTATACTATAATAACCAGAATGAGATTTAATTTGTAATTTGGCTAACCACTCATTTTGATTATCTTTTTCAATCACGACGGGCAGATCTTCTTCATCAAATAATCAGAGCTGTTATATCCAAATACTAAAAAATACACTTCAAAGGTTCTCATGTTCGAATCCGTCAACAACAAATATTTATATTATTATTTATAAAGATACATACAAGTTCTAATGTTTGAATCATGTTAAGAACAAACATTTATATTATTATTAATAAAAATATATATAAGTTTTCAGGTTTGAATCTTATCAAAAATAAACAATTACATTTATGAATAAGATCTCATGAGTTATATACTATTTATACTATTTGAACTTAATATGAAATTATACACGATGGAATTTATAATTATATAATTATTATTTTATATTTAATTATTTATATAGAATTTTAATAATATTATATAAATATTAACCAAGACCTGTGTATCGCACGTGCCGTAAACTAAATATATAAATATCATTACCAAATTCTAATATGATAAATTTTAATTACCACATGAAAAACAAAATTTCACAATTTTTTTATTAGAAAATTCATTTAAATTTGAGGAAATAGTTTAAAGTGGTTTTATAGTAGAATCACAATAAATTTACATTTATCCAAAATCATTCCACAGTAGAATCAAATTTTAAATCATTTTTTTTCAAATTTCAATTGTTAAACTTTTCATTATATTTAAATATAATTATTATTCCACATTAGTCTAATTTGATGAAATTCTATAATAGAATTAAGGGTTTTTCAGTATGCATTATATATGCACATTATATATTTACTAGTCTACGGGCCATGCGATGCACGAGTCTTATTTAATATTTATATATTTTTATTAATAATAATATAAATATTTGTTGTTAACGTGATTTGAAACTGAGAAACTATATTTATCTTTATAAATAATAATGTAAATGTTGTTGTTGATGGATTCAAACATGAGAACTTGTACTTTCGGGGATATCTATGCATGACCTTCGGTTAGATGATAAAATGCTCTATCTTTGTCTATTGTATTCTGAATACAATTCATCAATGAATTCATTAATTACTGACAAAAAAAAATGAGAACTTGTGGAGTCTATTTTTTTATTATTTGGACGGATCTAATTATTTTTGTAAAAATGTTAAGTAGATTAGACCGAAACCATCAAGCTAAGAAATAAATTCAAGTATAGAAATTAGGAGTTGAATAATATTTTTCCACAAAAAATATTCTAACTAGAGATGAGAGTGTTTGTAGATGCACATTTCAGATTATGGAATAAGGACCAGTGCGAGTTATAGATTTAAGCCGATGGCAACTTTTTGAGAAAACTATTCATCCAGAAATGGTAATTTAATAATGTTGAAACGAACTACAGTAATGGTATTGGTGATGTTTTAAGTTTAAAGTAGTGGCGATGAATTGGGGGCGGCAAGTGCCAGGTGCGACACTCTGTTTATCATCCTTCACCCCCCTCGCACTAAATTTATATGCTTCTGTCTGTGTAAATAAATAATATACCCAACCAACACATAATTGTTGAATATGGAATCTCCAAACTCGCAAAGCGACAAATTATTCATCACTCCGCATCTTCTTTAATTATATACTCCTTCTCCCTTATATATTCAACTTAAACCCCTATACAGTTTTGTTTCCTATTATGACATCCTCTTTGTATTTTCCGGCTACTTTCCGGCCTTGTTCCGCCGGAATTACACTCTCCCGTTGCCGTCCGTCCAAGCCTCATAGAATTATGTTCGTTCGCTCCGATTTAGAGAAAAATGTTTCCGACATGAGCACCAATGGTATTATCACTCCTCTTTAATTCATTTTTCACTTTTTGTTTTTCTCCCTGTTTATTTAATTTTCATCAATTATGGATTATAAAGTTACGTTGTAGTGGTTTGAGTGATGATTGGGACTTTACAATGTGTTTTCGATAAGTTTGCGTAAATTGTTGATGTTTAAGTTAATATTGAATAATTGGACTCTTGTGTGGTTTGTAATGTGCGTTTTTGACTTGAGATAAGGTATGGTTTTAGCTTAGGGTGGCCAGATTATATCAGAGCAGGTAGCTTGATGTTAGTCTTGTGTAGTTGAAAGCGTGTTTTGTAGTGTGGAGTGAATTGAGATAAGATCAATTTAGGGCTGAAGCATTGCGTTCAAGTGATGATGTAAAAGATACAGGTAGATTAGTTTAGTGTGGAGAGTTATTCTGGGGAAATGACACCTAAAAGTTGACGTGCTCAATGTATTTATATTTTATATACTTGCATTTGATTTCTAAGGATGTCATTTGTGTTTGTCAGGCGGAAAAGTAAACCAGTTCCAGTGACTTTTAGTTCCAACTTCCTTCTACATACCTAATTTGGGTCACTTATCTATGGTCCGTAGGGGTATAGCTAGAACAGTTAAACAACTAACTCTACTAACGTTTCATTACTTGAATAGAACGATCAATGGTATAACCGTACCCACTGAACTTTTGAGGAAAAAGTTATTGTCATAATTTTACAGTCATTTCTCTTTCGGCTTGATATTTCCCATTTCGTCTTCTATTTCTAAAATCACACTGAACCTTAAGATTCACCTGTCAGCTCCGAAAGGGCTATTTCCACCTGAACCGGAGCACTATCGTGGACCAAAGCTAAAAGTGGCTATTATAGGAGCAGGGCTTGCAGGCATGTCTACAGCTGTTGAGCTTTTAGATCAAGGGCACGAGGTTAACAATTCTTCTTTTCAATACCCTTTTTAATTTGCCTATGATACTCAGAATTATCACTCAAATAGTCAAATGTCTGCCCTGCTTGAATTTTTCTAGATACATAGTAGTGCTCTTACACATAATTTCAGAGCATCTTTTTTTACCAGATTCTTTCACACCAGAATTAATTCGAAGCAGAGTAGATGAAAGCATAATTCATAGAACTGCCTACTGAGAGAAGATAATATAGTAATACCTGATGTGCCGTTCATTATATTTAAGTAGTTTTAGTTAACTTGTTTTTCATTACGCAAGTGCTCACCTCTGTGCCTTGGTTGAAACAGGTGGATATATATGAATCAAGGCCTTTCATTGGAGGGAAAGTGGGTTCTTTCGTTGATAAACGCGGAAACCATATAGAAATGGGACTTCATGTGTTTTTTGGTTGCTACAATAATCTTTTCCGTCTTTTGAAAAAGGTAAAGAAAACATTTTTGGGCACAATAATAAACTGTAGCAGTTGTATACAAATGCCAATTTTTTTTCTGTTAATGATTCTTCTCTAGTATGATAAAGAAAATAGTCCCTTGCTCAAAAGTCTGTGACGAAATGAGGGACATATTTCGATATAGAAATGTAATTAGTTCTGCATGTTCTAATGTACAAATCTTGGTATGTGGCTATGTGGTGTGCTTTAATGTTTGTATCTCCTACTTAGTCCTGGGCTCCTGACATCAAATTTGTAATGTGCAGATTGTACAATAAAAAAGAATTAGGAAATATAAGTTGTTTGGCCTCTAACAAAGTACATGTTAGATGTACTCTCTCTGAAATATACTTTGGTTAATATTACATAAACAACTTAGAGTCAACAAGATTCTCACGATTCTTTCAATCTCTACTTGATAGGTTGGTGCAGATCAAAATCTGCTCGTGAAGGATCACACTCACACATTTGTAAACAAAGGGGGTGAAATTGGTGGTAAAGTTTGAAGCTGAACTTTTCACTTCAATCTTTTACATTGACTTTTGACAGAACAATTAACTTATTTGTCGACTGTCGTATGAGTCGTAATTTTTTGTTTACTGATATACTTCCCACTGCAGAGCTTGATTTCCGTTTCCCAGTTGGAGCACCATTACATGGAATTAATGCCTTTTTGACGACGAATCAACTCAAGGTAGTGTTTCGGACATTTGTACTGGATGATTATTCTTGATTGATTGAATAACAAACATTGCCCATTGCAATCAGTTCTATCTAATTTATATGCTGCATATGTACTTTGAAATGTGATTCTGAGAATCATATTTCTTTTACTTAGGTTTCATTGTGTAAATTTAATAGTTATAACAATATTTTCATGTAGATTATGCAATCTTTAGACACACAGACCCAAATACGTATCTTTGCTTATGATCGCAACACTAGTATGTCTAATTGTGTAAGAGAAAACTTAGTTTATACATTATAATTACAAAGTTCTGCAAATTTCCAATTGCCAAAGAAGTTTGCATATAATTGTTTTTCACTAATATTATAGAATTCTTATTACTTTAGGCTTGTTGTTAGTCTGTATTAGAACAAGTCAGACAGTGTCATATGAATGCAAGATTTAGAATAACCTGGGCTGTTTGTACCATAATTGTTACAGCCTTAAACCATTTCCTCTTACAAAGACTTCACTTCTCGCATTGCTTTTTTCTGTAGAAAGCTTGACCGGCCATTGGTAGGTTTTTACTGCTATAAATCTGTTGTAGCATTTTGGGGAACCCTATTAGGAAGTGTTATCCTAAATAGGTAAAATACCAATGCCAGAGTTCCAAATTTGTCTGAAATTAAGAATTGCTCTTTACCTGAGCTGCAGATTATAAAAGGAAGTCTGATTACCAGTAATACCGGTTGTGCAGGGAGTGGAACAGACTCATATCATAGCTTTTTTTCAAGTAACCTCCCATTCATGTTCCTGATAGCAGCTTGACCCTCAAACTGCCACAGTAACATTACTGCATAAATTGCCAGTTATCCATTTATGGTGTCTATACTCTGCCTTGAATGTCTATTCAGTTTATATTTTATCAATTATTGTTTTCACAGAACACATCCCTTTTGAGTTTTGACTAAGCTTTAGAGCTAGGATAGTCTTACAAAGACTTCTGCATCTTAAGTAAGCTTTTAGACTTGGCCAAACAAACACGATGCTATTTTGTCATCAAAAGTAATATGTACATTAGATTTATGGTTTGCAGCATTCTATAATATTCTTTCCTTGAGATTCTAAAATTTGATCTTCTTGATATCCATTTAATATATCTGAAGCAAATTTTGTATGCTCTCATCTCTTGGAGTCGTGCTTGATGTGTTTCTGGAATCTTAATCTTGTTTTCCAGACTTATGATAAAGCAAGAAATGCTCTTGCCCTGGCCCTTAGTCCAGTTGTACGTGCACTTGTTGACCCAGATGGAGCAATGAGGGACATAAGAAACTTGGATGATGTAAGAGATATACCTAGCAATCTAGCTCTACAACCATGTTATCATGTACTCAGAATTTTATTTTATTTTTTGAATCTTTGACTCTCTACAGTTTCTTCTTGTTTCAGATTAGTTTTTCTGAATGGTTCTTATCCAAAGGGGGCACTCGCAAGAGTATCCAAAGAATGTGGGATCCTGTTGCTTATGCTCTCGGGTTTATTGATTGTGATAACATGAGTGCTCGTTGTATGCTCACTATATTCTCATTGTTTGCAACTAAAACAGAAGCATCCCTTTTGCGCATGCTTAAAGGTTCTCCTGATGTTTATTTAAGCGGACCTATTAGAGACTACATTACACAAAAAGGGGGAAGGTAAATTGAATGCACATGATTAGATCATCATGCCTTACTATGTAATATGTAATGGCGCCATTTTTGGTACTAATATCCCTAAAACAACAGGTTCCATCTCAGGTGGGGATGTCGTGAGGTTCTTTATGAAAAAACTAGTGATGGCCAAACATACATATCAGGAATTGCCATGTCTAAGGTAAAGTGCTTTTCATTCAGTTGTGCTAGAAATTTGTATCCCGGTTTAATGAAAATCATAATGAAATGCCCTTTGTTGTTTCTTTTATCTGCCAGTAAATAGAATGCCAATGAACACAAATCCCCAAAATTTGTAGTAGTTGGTTTTGTAAAGATTACTTAAAAATTAAAATAGACGGGATAGGTTAGGTACCCTCTATATCCACCACTCTTTTATTTTATTGTTAATTTTTAGTCAAATCCTACAATCAGATGTTTAAGTCATTAAATGCATTCTATCTTTAGTAGACTACATTACAATTCAGTATAGGAGTATCCAGTAACCTGTGCTGTCAACAGTAGACAGGATCCCTTATATCCCAGTATATGACTTGGGATTGGGAATCCTGTAAATGGACTGATCTCTCTTATTTTAGAATTGGTTCAAGTCTTTATTTAGAAGGCATTTGAATGTGGATAAACATACGGGGATGGCTTAAGAGTCACCAAACCAATGCAGAGCGCATGCAGTAGTCCAGGAATATGTATAAAGTATCTAGGCTTTACGCCTTTACCAAACTAGAATATGTAAAATATTTTTCTGATATATATTTATCCTTGTACATATCAGTTACCCAATCAAGAATAATGCAATGTACAGACAGCTAATGACTTATAGATTAATTGAACTAGGAAAGCTATATACAACCGAATTTGACAAGGAAAAATAGAATTCTTCGGGATTAAAATATTGGTTGAATATTTCATCCAAAAGAGCTATCCTTAATTTCATTCGTAGACAAGCATCAGATGCTGCATCATGAAAGGATAAGCACCAGCCAAGCAATTGACCAATGTATTTATTTTTCCTTAAACTGTAGTAAATCTACCGAAGTAAATAGAACAAAGACATAATCACCGCAGGTAGGACATTGTTTTTCATTTGTCCATGTAACAATTCAGTTGAATCTTGAGTCCAGAATCCAGATTAAACATCCAGGTAAAATCTCGATATAGAGTTGAACATCTAGCAAGTACGACAAACTTTGGTACCCACAAGCTCACCACATGCCCCAAAATATCATGATTTTATAATGGCGCAGTCAGTAGGAGAGGTTTAGCTTATTTTCTGATCAAACTGTTCTAATGCAGGACAGGGTCTTACCGCCCCAGATAAACACAGTCTAAGTTGTGACTTTATACGAGTTACGCATCTAAGTTTTTTACGAAATCTCCTATTGCTGGCTCTAGATGATTGTATAAATTTTTTAAGTTAACTTGCTAGTTTTCTTATGACGGATTTAGAGATATTGCTATCTTATTTTCAGGCAACTCAAAAAAAAGTCGTGAAAGCAGATGCCTATGTTGCAGGTTTGTGTTTTCCTCAGTCTCGATATATAGAATGTAAACATAGTTTCGAAGCAAATTATCTGACATTTACTATGACAAAAATATTAGCCATAGGGAAATTACTGTCGTGCAAATCTCTACATGTATTTAACTATTCACAGTTTCTTTCTCATCGCCATTCTTTCCATTTCTTAAATCAACAATCATCAGATGTTGATTATATCAACAATCGTCAGTATACATTAAATATGCACATTAAGATGTCATGTTACAAATACCAATATGGCAATATCTTTAAGCTTCAAGTATCATATAGTTTTGACTCATATGAAATATAAACAATAAAACCATAGAGATCTGATGCAATGAACTCGATTACAGTGCTGAATCCACAATAACGAAAATATATCATCTCCAGGAGACTTTATGTAAGCATATCAATTTCTTGAAGATCTTAATAATGGGACACATAATTATTGATACAAATTACAAGTGAGGATCTCTGGAAGTGTTTATTTGGTTTGGCAACTCCTGGAGTAAAACCTGAGATGCCAAACAGTAGACGTGTAGGCACTCAATACCCAGATCACGCCCCCTGAAAACTGTTGGAAGAGGTACAGGGATCATAGAACAAAAACTATGCTAATAAGATTTTAAACGTCTGATAATTCAAATCCGAATAGAATTAATGACTTTGTGTGTGTGTGTGTAACTTAAATGATAAATAGTTATCCTGCATAAAGCTAAAAAGAGGGGGGGGGGGTGGAGAGCTAGGGAGGTAAAGAGAGGGGATGTAAACTGTAAAGTTTAATGAACTAATGAAAGCTATTTTATTGTTCAGCATGTGATGTCCCTGGAATCAAAAGATTACTGCCTTCACAGTGGAGAGAATGGGAGTTCTTTGACAATATATACAAACTAGTTGGTGTTCCTGTTGTTACAGTACAACTTAGATACAACGGCTGGGTTACAGAGATGAAGGATCTAGAAAGATCAAGGTCAGTACTTTTCATACGAAACTTACTGTTTCTGAACAATAATCATCAGTATTTGGACAGAGGATAAATTTCTAAACATCAATAACGCTGCCCACCCAACTATGTAATTCATCAAACAAAACCCAGCAATATCGTTTTGTTACGATGAAATCATATTAAATATGGTTTTGGATTGGTGTAAAATCACATTGTACTTGTATAATATGGTCCAAAATTCCAATTTGTGACAAATTATATCCGTCTCTGATTTTTTAGTGTCTTTTGCTTAGATAGTGTCTTGCTTTTTTCCCATCTAATATTTATTTTCTAAATGCTTTAATCAACACAACACATCTATCTACCACTATGAAAGCGAAATGGAGATATTTGGTCCGTAGGTACTCTCGGGTGATCTTAATTATATAATTTGGTTTAAAAAAGATGGACTTAAGCTAGTCTAGAAAAATACTAAGATAGTAAGACGAGTGATCTCCTTGGAAGCCTTCAGAAAATTATTCTTTTGTATTATACAATATTGTGCCCTTAGAAGAGCAAAAACATATTGTAATATACCATATTTATAGTTCTTAATACCCTAGTACTAAATAAGAGAAAAATCAATTCAAAGCCATATTAAAAAACAACTAAGACCCCATACTCGTACATTTTGCCACCCCTATATTTAAAATATTTTACTTTTAAAAAAAATAATTATTTCCTTTTTACCATGGAATGTTAGGCAACTGAGGCAAGCAGCAGGACTAGATAATCTCCTTTATTCCCCAGATGCGGACTTCTCTTGTTTTGCAGACCTAGCACTTGCATCTCCAGAAGATTACTATCTTGAGGGGCAAGGCTCGTTGCTCCAGTAAGATTTCCTTTCTTTCTGAGTAGTATTATCTACTTACCAAAGATATTAGTGTTACCATTGAAGTAAAATAGTTCTTTCTTTAAAACGTTGTAGAACTGTTTGTTGCAGCAGTTCAGTGTGTCAATTTTTTTAATCAATTTTTTCCTTATAGATGTGTGCTTACCCCTGGCGATCCTTACATGCCTTTACCAAATGATGAAATCATAAACAGAGTTACAAAGCAGGTGAGTTCGATTTTGTACAGGATTAATTTCTAATTAGCAACTTATACCTCATTTTCCATTTATACGTAATTTCAGTATGCACGAGTGTACATTCAGGTCCATAGACCTGATTTTCATTGTCTGACGTCAATTTAAATGCGAGGACTTCAAATTGTGTGTGTGCAATATCTTAAACTTCATATGAATAGATTTTCATCTGTTTAAATTCTCAAGAATTACCCATGTTTAGGGCAATCCTTTTATCCTCTCCTAATTACCACTCTCCGATTCCCAGATTCCTGCTGTTGTATTTCACAGCCTAGTAGCCTTCACATAAAAGGTCTGGATTGGATCATATGTTACTCACTTCGGTCCCTAATGTAACACACCTGACTTTTTTAAGAATTAAAGGTGCTAAAAGATAAAAATGAAGGTATAAATTACAAGTTTACTAAACTTGTCGAATATGGCCAAAACATCTAATATAAAAGACCAGAGGGAGTGGTAGACTGATAGTTAGCACTTGGCATTAGTTTTTTTTACTAGTTCATTTCTTGGTAGTTTCCTTCATTTGCATTTTTTCGAATATTGAAGTGTACATATTTTTTAGGTCTTGGCTTTGTTCCCATCCTCCCAAGGTCTGGAAGTTACATGGTCATCTGTTGTTAAAATTGGCCAATCTTTATACCGTGAGGGCCCCGGTAAAGATCCATTTAGGCCTGATCAAAAGACCCCTATTGGAAACTTTTTCCTTGCCGGATCATATACAAAACAGGTTACATATTGATCTAACTCCATGTATACTTTTGTTATTATACAGTATGTGTTTTATGACTTCAGAATGCACGCACATAACTTACAATTGAATTCTTATTCAAGCATAGGACATAGCATATTGGTAATTAGAAAAAAAAGAGGAAAAAGTTTAGCATTTTGCTACAGTGAAAAAGTTTTCATAATGCCTTGCCTGAAAGTTAATCATGTTAACTGCAAAATGCTTTTAAAATAGTGAGCAGGAAAATAAAGAAATACACTATGTTTAGGATAGCCACCAGTATGTAGTGATGCATAATGATGTATTATGTTAAGTCACCATGATTATGTCTGCAAGATATGCCATACAGAATGAGATGCTGCTTGTTCTTCTGTGTACATGCATCACATCTTTATCATTCATCGGAACTTTATTGTATTTAACAGGATTATATAGATAGTATGGAAGGTGCAACTCTTTCAGGTAGACAAGCTTCTGCCTATATATGCGATGCTGGAGAAGATTTGGTGGCCTTGCAAAAGAAGATTGCTTCAATTGAGTCTAACAGACCTACAGAAGCCGAGTTGAGTCTTGTCTGAGCCAGTATGATAATTTTATAAAGAAAGTAACCAGAATTCCTCTAATTGAATCAGGCTTTCTTGGATTGGACGGCTAGAAAGCATTCCTACAAATTTAAATATTACTTCTGTAAAATTGTATCGAACTATAAGAACTTAATTTACAAATGGTGCTGTACTGTAATATGTCCTCGGAGATCATTAGTGTTCATATGCCAAGTGTTGAGTTCCTGGATAAAGATGAACGAAGGAAAGACGTAATATGTATGAATTTGTTGGGCAAATATTAGAGTGAAAATTTCACTATTGCTCTCGCGTAAAGTTATAGTTCCAATTTATGGAAACAAGCGTCAGTTTTCTGCAAGCGAGTCAAATGTCACAATAAATCATAAAAATTTGTTTTGTTCTGGGATACGTTGTAAATAAGTTGAAGAAATGCATGTCTTGAGTTGGTTGATGATGTCTTGCCGTCCCTCCAATCAATGTTGCCATATTTTTGTATTCTTTTAAGAAAATAAAAATATATTTTTGAGGGTTACATTTTTTTTGCTTATCCCTAAAAGAAGAAAAAATGACAAAAATAGCCGATTTTTTGAAAATTTTTAAAAAAACAGTCATTCTGAAAAAAGTGGTCAATTTTAACCGATTGAATACTCCACTGTCAGTTGGGTATCCCAATTTGTATAAGATACTCCACTGGTAGTTGGGTATTTCATATATGAAATACTCCATTGACAGTTGGGTATCCCGTCGGCTAAAGTTGACCAACTTTTCAGGAATTGGTCATTTTTGTTAATTTTGTGTAAAAATAGGCTAAATTTGTCCTTCACCCCTAAAAGAAGAACGAGTTTAAAAATTACGTCATAAATTAATTTTGCTAAATACTACTCCAAACCAGTGTTGTAAAAATCGGGAGTCGGGGAAGATCGGTCGAGCTATCGATTTAGGATTAATTGAAAATCAGAGATTAATCGGAAGGATTAATCGGGGTAAAAACCGGATATATTATAATATTAAATTATATTTAATATATTATTATGATTATATTAGTTATTTATTAACAAATATATATTTATTATATCATAATTTCTATAATTATTCATATTTAAATTAATATAGTATTTTAATTTTAATAAATAATTATATATACTGCAATATAGAAAAATTTGTAAAAATAAATCGGATTTCAAAGATCGAATCGGTCGGATAATTTACAGGGGATTTTTACTACATTGACATTACATCGGATCCGACCCGAGCAAGGAGCGAAACCAATATGGGCGGCGTCAAGATAGATACAGATACATCATACATACACACAACCGTAGTAAAAAAATTGAAATTGCTTTGCAGATAATTTTTTAACCTATTTAATAATATATCATTATATATACAGAAATGAGATCTCTATTAACTTGATTATAGAGATTAAACCACACAACATAACAGGTAATTACGCGCACACACACATTCCTGTTCATCAATTTTGAATGATTTCTTCGAGAAGAAGCAACAATAGATTATATTCCTGTATTTTTTGCTTTCTAATTATCTGTGCATTTACTCGTGTGTGATTTTTAGGGTTTGAATCAATATATATGAAATTCGTGCTCATTTCTTTAATTACTTGTGTTATTGATTATTTATAGTCTGTTTCTTTTGTTGTGATTAGTGTTTGTGCGACTTTAGAGGTTGCGGAGTTGAGTTGATTCGAGTAAGTTGCGATTATTTCATTCTCTCTGGATTGCTGCTTGTTATAATTGAGTTGGAGTTGTATTCAGCTGGAGCTGTAAATTCAACTATGGCTCGTACAATCACTGTGTATCTCTACATTCCCAATATCATTGGTATGTTGTTTTTTTTCCTCCTATTTGTTCCGGATGAAATTTTGTTTTGATTTGGCATTCTATTCCCTCGTTAGTAGTTATGTTTTATTTTGTTTATTGTCAATGTTTAGTTTGAGGCTTTTATAGTTACTTAATTAGGTGTATATGAAATGAACGACTGTGGTCAAAATTGAAACATTTGAGAGAATTATTAGATTACATTTGTGATTTTTTCGTAATCATGTTCTATAGTTATCCAGTTCAGGTTTAATTTATTCTCTATTTTTATTTTTTTCTCAGCAATTTGGTAGATAATTTTTTCATGTTTATGTTTTTCCAGGATACATAAGAATTTTAATGAACATATTTGCCTTTGCCATATGCTTTTCTGACAGAAAGCTTTTCTCACTTCTTTATTTCATCAGGTGAGGATGTGTCTTGTAATCGTTTGTGTATGTCTATGTACCTTCCCTATGTGTATTAGTTGAATGACTAATTTAATTGAATATTTGATGGTGAAGCTTTGTATGTGATGCATTGGATGGCTGGTTTGCCCGCAAATTTAACCAAGGTACAGTGTTGTCTCAATATTGATGTTTGATATGTTACGCTGGTTGCTAGATTGGTGAATTGTTTGTTGGATCTACTTGGTATAAGGCGGCAAGGTGCTTACGTTTAACTACAGGCATATAAAAATACATCATACCAAAATTAGGAACAAAATACATTATAGTAACCAATGAAAAATTTTGCAACTAATCAACTCTAATTCATCACAAAAGAAGATTTATATACTGTATCTGCCCCCTCCCTCCTAAGACTTGAATCTTTAGTGTAGGAGGATGGAATTCTAGTTTACTAAAAGATCTTATGAATTGAAAGACTGCCACTCTCTAACCCTATCAAGTTCTGCCACTCTCCTCACGCATACTTGTAATTTTGCTATATCCAAGTTCAGGAGAAAGGAACTGGGGGAAAATGGTTTGATGCACAGATTATAGATTAACGGAACATGTTTTTTTAATCTTACATCTTAATCTTAGAATATGCTTAGTTTAAGGTCTAATAATTGACTTCACGAGGTGAGATTAATGCGTGGGCACCATAGAAATCGAAGAGAATTACGGCAATTACATTAGTGGTCCAAATTTATCAAATTAATTGTAATAAAAAAATTAATTTTAGCTTTCGCTAGGTCCTACAGCTAAGTCACTGTGATATTGGACTTTTAGAAATGACTTCGATTGGAGGTGGAAAGCTGATTGTTAGTGTAGATCTTCAAGTTTATTATTATTCCTCCGATTTTTAATTGGTCAGGTGATCTTAATTCAATGATTATGGTAAATGAGTAGAGGGTGTATTGGTGTGCCTTTTTTATGATGATAACTGTGCAAGAAGGGTTGTGGCACATATAATTAATTTTGTTCCCTTTTCTGGTATAGTTTCTACCTTTGGAGCTGTTTTGGATATGGTAACAGATAGGTGATTTTCAATAAAACTTCCTCATCTCTCTTGTTTGACATTGCATTTACCGCAAGTTCAAAATAATCTTTTGATTTGTAATGCTTCTCTGCCCACTGGTTGTAAATGATATGTGCCTTGCAGGATTAGTACAGCTTGTCTACTGGTAATTCTTTCACAAGTCTACAGGTTTGTATAATCTATTATTTTAACTCTAGTAAGTGCTGAACTTTTGGAGCTTCTGCGTGTGAAGTTTCTTTGCCATCTTTCTCCAGGCCCGGGTTTGTTTTCATGTCATTGCTTGCTCTAGATATTGCCAGCCATTGGTTGCAAATGTATAGGTACATAAAATTTCATTCTTACTTTCCTGTATATTAGATTGTTAACATGTATTGTCGGAAAATGACTAAACCAGTATACCTATATCTTGACTGTCATTGATCGAATATTTTGTAAGATAACTTCTTTTGCTTCATTTTTTCATTGCAGTACTTTCTTGGTGGGCAAAGCTAGCCATAAAGATGTCAAAGACAGCACTAGTTGGCTATTTAGGGCATACTACAAACATAGGATGTTCATGGGTTATTGCTGTGTTGCATGTGAAGTGAGTTCCTATTTTTAGGGTTTTTCATTATAATAATCGCTTAGAAACATCATGTTACATTAATTGAATTTTTGGATCTGCAGGCTCTTTACATAACTTTGTTTCTTCTCGCGAACAACCAGACTGAAAATATAACTGAAGTAAGGTTTTAAATTTTGATGATTGTTTAATTTTTATAGTTGGAGTATCTTACAGAAAGATCATGTTATGCATAATATCCTTCTTTAGGTACTTGTGGGTGTCGCTCAACAAAGTTTGCTAAATTCCATTGTTCTTGGGTTTCTTCTATTTGGATGGGCAATCAAGCAATCCATCAATGTCATACAGGTACTTCTTGAAAAGGAATTGGTTTTGTGTAAATATGTTGGTGCTTACTGCTTAGTATAACTTTAGTTATGGTTGTGGTATTCTCATTGTCAGTTGAATATATTGCAATGTTGGAAGTCGTTTCTGTCCTTTTAACCAAATGATTTGGAAAACGAAGAATATATTGATCTGGAATGAATTTTAAATTCCAAGTTATCGAATTTTTCTATTAGTAAATGTTTAATGGTTGGTCAGAAGTGATGAGGAGGTCAAGAGGGTTTAAGTTACTTAAATGATAATATCTAGCCTGTTTATTTTTGTAAATATGATTTTTCTGTATTCTTTTGTAAATTTTAATTTCTGGGGATGCTTATAATTTATGTAAATATTCACAACAAGTGTTTTGGAAACGACTGAGTAAGCCAATTAATCGGCCGCCTGATAATATTTGGACTATTTCTGTTTAGCAAAAAAAAAAAATCCGGCCGCTTGTGTGGATATCGGTTTGCTCTGATAGGTATAAATTAAGAAAAGCTCCACCTGCTTGTAGTTTTCTGACATGCAATTAGACCATAGGTTCAGCCATATTAGGCACACATATAGCCGTAGGTGGCCAGACGTTTTTATCTTCTCCTTGTAAAGCAGTGTAGAAATATCCGTGTCCTGTGACACGAAGTAGAAATAGTGACGCAAGACAAGGATAAGATTAGGATAGAATTTATTGCCACAGAGTGTAGGTAGAAACACAAATAAATACTGGATTTATCTCTCGAAATCAAACTCTGAGTATTATAAGATATTTATGTCTCTCCGTATATTATAGAGGAGTTATAACCTATCTTGGATGACATAATAAGAAACTAATATTAGTATTTATCTACATTTTTTATAAATAACTATGATTATGTACATTGAGGGAGGAGATCACTCAGTGTAAAGAGTACATCATTGACTGTTTATTGACCTTATTAACTAACTCTGGCTTGTTGACCATCCTAATTACTAACTGCGTCATCTACTAATAGGACTATTTTTTGGAATATTAGGGATTCTGACAAATCCCTAGGGTGTTTGTAGAACTGAGCATCCTAATCAGTTACATTAATCGGATGTTATCTCATGATGTCATGTTGTATATTTGTATGTTGCTTGGAATTAGTAATAGAGATGGTATTTTAATTAGGGTTTGGTTCCTGACTACCATGTCTGTTCTCCAATCTTTATTAAACTGTTGGCAATCGTTTTTCTTGATTGCAGATGAAGACAGCTGCTGATTTATGTGTCCTTTACGATATCAACAAGAAACCAAAGGACTAGTTTGGTAAACAGCAAAGGATGCTCTGCAATGTACTTCACTAATTGGTACTTAACCTTGGTCACTCGAGTTTCCACTTGGTTAAAACATAGATGGTGTTCCAGTTGTATGTGGTTTGCTTGAAAGTGGCTTTACTTTTGTATATTTGGAAAAATCTGGCTTGCTGGTGTATCAATTCTCTTCTACTGCAAAGTTCGTTTCATGATTATCTGCACGTCACAATTGTCGAAATATATTTCTTGTATAGCTAAGGATTATTGATTTAGTCTACAGCATGATGAAGGAATTGCATGAAAATCTGGATGTTTGAACTGAGTGAATGAAGTCCTTTGGGAATATGTTTTTCCATCCTTATTGTTTTCTGCCGGAGGAATTCAAGTAGAATTCCATTAAACTGGTTAGTGAAAATTCAAACTGAGACCTTGACATGTTTATATATTTTGGCAGCCACACGGAGTAGTTGATTTAAACTAATACAAGACCAGCAAATTGTTCACCTTCTGTTGCTTAATACCGCCTCCAATGAAATGGTTACTGGAAATTTAAATTGTTAGACGTTGACGTGTTTAAATATTTTTGGCAGCCATATGGAGTAGCTTGATTTTAGACTTACACAGCACCTGTAATTGTTCACGTGTTGCGAAGTACCTTCTCCGGTGAAATGGAAAATAATACTATATGCAAATTGAGTTGATGTTGAACTGAAGAAAGCTTCAACTAGACCAGCTATAAGCATATATTACATTGTAATGATCAGTATCTTGTATCTGAAGTAATGGCCTATCACTAGCTTTGCATTTATATTCCTCGCATAATCTATTCAGTCAGAACTCGGAACTTCCATTCCATGAATGAAGTGGTGGACCTCTAGCTTTAGTCGTACGTATACACTTTGATCTGTTCAGAAAGAAAAAAAGAAGCTTCCGCATCTATTTTATCTGTTCGTTCATCATTAGATACCAAGTACTAAGAATTCTCCGATATGCTTCGATTTCCATATCAGACTAAGATGAATTTCCTAAAATGATGTTAATTTTAAAATATATTTTGACAAAGGAAGGAATGGAGAAGTACAGTACACAATGCCAACAAAATGGTGGTGCACTGGTTGAGTTCTTATATCCCTTGCGAGAGGTCAGAAGTTCGGCTTTTGATTTAACAAAAAAGAAGTATTTTCCATTACACGAGACTCATTGAAGACAAAGGATGTGAATAGTTAAATTTTAGAGTAAATATAGAAGAAACTCGAAAAATATCCGAAAGCATAAACTTCGTGAATGTTATTTGAATGGTTGCATTTGCATGACCGTAGGTGAGATAGTGATCATCATACATGCATGCACTAATCTAAAATACAGTATAAGTTTTACAACTTGTATGTACAGTAAAAAGAGCTAGCAACCTCTTAAATCCTACAAGAACAAATTATGTTGCATACTAAAGCGTGTTCACAGGCTAGGTGGTTGTTCCCTTCTTGTTGTCTTCATATATGAGTATTAGCAGCAATTTCGAGCTTGAACTGTAAAACACTAATTACACCTGCATCTAATGAAGTTCTGGTATGAAAAGTAAGAAACATATTATACTACAACATTTGCAGCTTCAAAGAATTCTACTCCTTGTTTTGACCATTCTGCGTCGCTGCAGCAGTTGGCTGATCCGTAGCAGCTGCAACCGCAGAAGCTGCTGTGTTGTTTGTCATCAAACTGTCAAACTTTTCTGTCTTCCCCAGCACAATCTCAATCTGCACACAATTTCTCAACACTGTAAATCTTGATCTTAAAATAGTTCTGCGACATAAATTCTTCATATGAAATCTGAACAACTGTTGCGTCTTCCTCACCTTGGCTTTCTGAACTAGCTTGCCCCTGGTTTCATCTTTCATTGCAACTGTTGATGTGTTAACCCCTATACATTGAAATAACATAATAGTATACAAATAATTTAATGAGCCCGATAATCAGGAATTTATTTTAAATCAAATTTAATGCGGGGAAAATATAGAAATTAAAACAAAAAACTGCTTACTTTTCTCAATGGCTAGACCATTGTTCTTGAGGATCTCAGCAACTGTGACAACAGTAGTTATAGCTGTAAACACAATAAGTTAATTTCATTGTTATATATACTAAAACTATTATTATTGTTATTTTATAGAAATCATTATGATGTCAAATTATTATACTTATAAGGAAGTAGATTAAAGAAAAGTACCCATGCCCAAAGCAGAAAGCTCAACCTCATTGTGTTGTTGTATGTACCTCTGCATTTGTGCCAAAATATAATTACAAAACAATATTAAATAAAATGTCTAATTTTAGTATTTAAAAACGTAACTGTCTGATAACATCTTTCTTAACAAAAACTGGATGTTATTTTTGCAGACATGTTTCAAGCATGTTAACTTCAAATTGTTATCCCGGAACATGTTATTTGTAACATCTTAACTTGAAACTCGGCGGAGAAAACCAAAGAGTAAAAACAGTTTTGATCCACAAAAGATGTGGAAAACCAAAGAGCACTGAGAATTGATAATGTACCTTAGCAAGATTGACATAAAAGAAAAGAGGCTTCTTGGTGTTTGAAACCTGAATCCTATTTTTCTTTTGTGTTTCTGTATTTTTTGCTACCGTGGTTGTCGTTGTCGCCGTCGTCGTCATTGTTGTTGCAGTGTTAGCGTTACCGTTGGCATTAGCAGTTACAGACGTTACATTAACAGTTTCAGTCGTCATTCTTTTTCTTCTGCTTTTTTTTTAAAACACAAACACCCTTTCCACTTGATTTATTTCTTCATTTTTTTTTATATGATCAATCTGTATGTATGAAAATACTCTCGAAAAACAAGTAGAGCCGTTGTTGGATTAGGTTAGTTACAGATATATGTGAGTGGCAATTATGCCCTCAACAAATGGGTGTTAGAACACAAATGTAGTGCCCTTTCTTTATTTTCTTTCTATTGCCAAGTACCCTTTTTCATTCTTATTACTGTTAATTAATCATTTTGTTTATAAAGGACTTAGGATTGGATTCATGTACTTATATTCATTTTCATATTAATTTATTTATGAGATTCAAATTGTCTCGATATAATTTTTTACAGTTCAGTTCATATTCGGATTCATAATTATTATGGATCGGGTATCCGATCCCTTTAATATATATTGTTTGTAAAAATAACTTAATTTAAATTTAAAGGGTATATGGTAATCCTATTTGGATACGTATTCAAGAATTAGATATTTGTATAATTATTTTATAATTATTATGTATTTGTTACTTGGCCGTGATACATAATATACGCATTTGACAATGAGTATCATTAAAATAATTGAGATTCGATTTACCAAATTCGCGTATGTAATACCACATTCATAAATGTATATTTAAATCATTAAAAATAACCAACATCCCGTAATCAATATTTTTGTTGTTTTTATTGAAAAATTGTCATTTTTAACAATTTTACATTTTTTTCAGATTTGACAAGCGTAAAAAATAAATGATAAATTTAATATACTTTTTTGTTAATTAACTACACACGCATACGCTAGAAGTCGAACGACTCACCTGGTGCAATGAGGTACAGTAAAACCTCTATAAATTAATATAGTTGGGACCAGAGAATTCTATTAATTTAGAGAGGTATTAATTAATCGATAAATTAATAATTATTAATTTATAGAGAATTTTCGGTAGCAAACAAAATTAACTTTTGATTAAATTTTTATTCACATAAATTTAAATAAAATGAATTGTACAATTTATATTTTATACTTAATTCAATTAATTCAATGTATATGAATTTAGAAAGTCAATGTAATGTACAATATATTAGATTCAAAGTCCATGTAGTGTATAAGTTAAATTCATTGTATTTTACATAGAAAATATTCAATGTATATTAGGAAAATTCAAAGTACATGAATTAATTTAATTCATTGTATTTTACATAGAAAGTATTCAATGTATGTGTAGTCATAAAATATATTATATATACTGTATATACTAGATTGGGGGAAAAATTATACAAACAAAACAATGGTTTCTCATCTAAAAGGTGTCACAAAATCAATAATGACGGATGAAGCAAGAAAAGCATTATGTGAATATAAAAGAGAAAATTCATCATGCACTCAAAAAGATCTCCAGTTGTGGCTCGAGAATAAGTTTCATCTAAAAGTTAGTCAAGGTACAATATCAAATACACTGAAAAGGTCAGCAGACTATCTTGCAGCTAATTACTTGGAGAAAAGAAAAGATATTAAGCGACATAAACCAGCAAAATATCCAGATATGGAGAAGGTTCTCTATGAATGGTTTCTCCAGTACCAAGATCGTGTTAATATGACAGGAGAGCTAATTTTAGAGAAGGCAAAAGAGACCATGAAAATTTTATACCCTCAACAAGATCAGGAGCACACTTTTTCTCAAGGTTGGCTTGAGAAATTCAAGTTAAGACATGGTATTAAGTCATTTCGTCGCTTTGGAGAAAGTGGTTCTGTTGATGTACAGGACATGGAGAAGAAACTGGAGTCCATAAGGGAAAAAATAAACCAGTTCCCTATGAAAGATGTTTTTAACATGGACAAAACTGGTTTGTTTTACAGGTTACAAGCTGATCACTCTCTTGCTACGAAACAACTTGAAGGAAGAAAATAAGACAAAGAAAGGCTCACGGTTGTTATATGTTGCAATGAAGATGGCTCTGAAAAAATTCCTTTATGGATTATTGGAAAGTATGCAAAGCTACGGTGCTTCAAGAATGTTAACATGGGCAGCTTGAATTGTCATTATCGTGCAAACAAAAGAGCTTGGATGACTAGTGTACTTTTTGATGAATACATTCGTTGGTTTGATAGCCAAATGCAAGGCAGAAGAATTTTGTTTGTGGTAGATAACTGTCCAGCACATCCAAAAAATATTGAAGGACTACAAAATGTTGAGTTGTACTTCTTGCCACCTAACATGACATCAAAAATCCAACCTTGTGATGCAGGAATTATAAGAGCTTTCAAGATGCACTATCGCAGGAGATTTTATCG
Organism: Apium graveolens; assembly: GCF_009905375.1. NCBI lineage: Eukaryota > Viridiplantae > Streptophyta > Magnoliopsida > Apiales > Apiaceae > Apium > Apium graveolens. The sequence continues at coordinate 553,236 of NC_133651.1, forward strand.
TGGGTTATTAGAAGGTTATGAGTTGGGACAATCTGATCCAGGAAAGATTAATGTTTTTGATGCTATCAATTATGCAGTCGCGACGTGGACGACAAATGTAAAACAAGAGTCAATAGCAAGGTGCTTTCAACATTGCAAAATTCGTTCCATAGATGAAGTTTCGAGCAATTTAAATGAACATACAACTCTGGAAGAATACATTCATGAACTTGAGGTGATGATTAAGGATCTAGGTTATCGTAATAAAATGGATGTTAATAACTTCTTAGATTATCCGGGTGAAAATGAATCATGTTCCGAGGTCCAGAGTATAGAAGAGATTGCAAACACCATCCTTGAAAATAGTGTTGAAGATGATCTTGAAGACGATACAACACCGTTGGAGCCGGTTACACGTAAAGAAGCACCTTAAGGCATCAAAAATGCTTAATAACTTTTTGATGCAACATGAAAGCACCACACCCGAGCTTTTGGATGTAATAAGGAAGATTAGGGATGAGCTTCATGTTGATTTAAATTATATGAAAAAGCAAACTACAATTGAATCATATTTTACAAAGATGTAATAGCTATATTTTTATGAATATAAGGGAATTATTAATTTATAGTTTTATTGGGACCATATTTTTATACAGGGTTTTCAAAAAAATTATTATCTTATTATCTTATCGAAATTGATCATTTTTTAAACTGGCCCAAGTCGGGACCGGACAAAATTATTAATTTAGAGAGATTATTAATTAATCGAGTATTAATTTACAGAGGTTTTACTATATAAGAATTAAACCACCGCATCAACACCTTATTCGCTGCTTTACTACATTTTGCTGGTCCATTATTATAAAATTACTTCAAAATTTGCTTAGTTTAGAGATATATAATTTATGTTAAATCAACATACGGAAATGTAATTTATTATCAACTCTTTCTTTTATTAATTTTTTTATTATTTTTAAAATGCAACTTGAAAAAATTTATAGAATAACCCATTATCCCTCTATGAAAATAAATATAAAGCTGATTAAATTTTAACTAGCCCCATAAGCACGAGCATAATTAATATAGACACAAACAAGCGTGCAGTGTATTGTATTAAAATAGGATTTAGTAACCATACTGCACGATTAACGGTTTCGAGATTAGAGACTGAAGAAACAACAAGTAGAGAGAGAGAGAGAGGAGGAGGAGGTGGGGTTCACGTTGGTGCTGTAACTATAATAAGCTCTGTATTTATGTTATTTTGAGCTCCTCTTCACCAGATCGGAGCTTCTTCACTGTAAGAACGACCAGACCCCTCTTCTTCTTTTTAGGCTTTCTTTTTAATCTGTGTTTCTTGATCTGTGCTTGTTTCTACTTTATATGCAATCTTTGTGTTTTTTGAGCTTTTGTATTTACCCCCCTCTTTTTGTTTCTCTTCAGTACTTTACCTAATACTTTAAATTGCTCTAAATTTCTCACCCAATTATGTGTTTTGTCACATTCTGTTGTTGTTGTTGTTGTTTATACCGTAGAATCTCGATTTATTAGTTTTGCTGGGTTGTCGCATTTTGCTGTTGTTTACACTGTATAACCCTCCATTAATTAAAAAAAATTCATGATTCATACGGTACAACATTCATAATTTTACATCATGATAGAGACAAGTATAACCTTGTTTAATTAAAAAATCGGGGAGGTTATAATTAACCGAGATGTGACTATATATATACAAGCTCGTGTTTACTACACGCCATTTTTACCCATAACTCTCTACAAAACACCAATCACAGCTACACATCAATACTGCTCCCAAACAATTATTCACCTGTTTCTAGTTATTAAAAGTTTCTTTGAATTTGACAAACTCCTGTATATGTATTTGGCTTTGCTGGGGCTAAGTAATTTTATAGGGTAAGATGGTTATTCATGATTCATAGTTGTTGAATAATCTTGTTTTATTTTTCTCGCATAGTTTGTTTTAGTATGTTGCAGGGATTATACTTTTGTCTAGTAATGCTTTCAAATGTTACGAAATGTGTTGAGAGGTTTGAGAATCTTTATATCTTATCTTATATGTGAAATTGTCTAGTTTGATTACTATGGTGCTCCTTTTTCTTTCTTTTATATTTTTCCTCCCCTTTTATTTTCTCATTTCTTTGTGACTGCTATTGGTATGATTGGTACGACTGGCATGTCTTTAGAGTTTAGAAGAAATATTTGTTTTATATATGTTTCCGGGCAGGGTGAAGGTGAGGCACATCATAGGTATCCATGAAGCCTTATGCTAATAGAGCCAAATCAGCGGTATCTAATTTCCTAGAGTCACTGATGTTATGGCATTTTAATATATTTATTTACTCTTTTTTTCAGATGTTTTTGAATGCATGTTTTTGTAAAAAGATAACTGCATGAAATGTGTTTCTTGATAAAATATTTCTGGCTACAGCTTTGTAACACCTTGAATTAGTTTCAGGCATTGTGATGGGAAGGAACGGTACAGGTATCCGTATTGATAAAAAGCCCAATGCTAAGGGCGTCAAGTCAAATGGTGTCTCTCATGATACAGCTTCGCAAATTACAACTGGAAGTGCTGAAACTAAAAACATTGTGGCAGAGGATTGTATTGTTGAAGATCTGGTTGATAAAGAATGTCAGGACAAGCAAGATTTCCTAGGTGGTGTTAAAAGCATTAACTGTGAGGTTGGTCCTCCAGAGCAGAAATCTGTGACACCTGACACCCAGAAGTCCGGTGATAAGACCTTACGCTCACCTATTAAACCTGCCTCAGGTTCTGACAATTTCAAAATGAACTCCAAAGTTTCTCAGTCATTTAGGTACATGACTGGGACACAGGCCTCGGGTCCAACGTTATATCCTAATCTCAGATGTTCACCGAGAATCAAAGATTCACATTCACCCAAGACTGCAGAACATTTAGAGGTAAAAACTATCTTTCTGCATAATCTCAACTTTAAGTGACTAGACGTGCTCCCTCTTTTCGCTGCATACACAAGACAGAATAGTAAAATAAAGGGAAATATAAATATTGTTATACAGTTAAACCTCTTTAAATTAATATGACTGGGATTGGTGAATTTTAACTACTAATCAAGTGTATTAATTCATCAAGGTTAAAAAAATACAGCCTTTATTATGGCGGGACTGAAAATAAATAAATTATATGTACTTATTTATTGAGGTTCTACTGTATAATAATGAGTTTGTTTAACCTTGAAGTAGCTCATATATTTCTTATCCTTGAAAGTTTATATTCTTCTTTGATTGCACTGGGGTGAATACAATTTTCTTCCGTTGACTAGGTTTTATGATTACTAACCTGATATCTGGAATAGAAAAATGAAATTGCTGATCATATGGAGACTGATACATGAATTGTGAAGCGCAAATTGACCAATGTTGTTGGTTCTTTTCCTGCAACTTTGACGCACTTCAGCGTGTAATCTACTGAATTATAATTTGAAGTAGGAACTAAATCTCCTTGTAGTACAAAACTACCTAATTAAGTGGTAAAATGAACAATTTTTTCAGATAACTAAGGTTTGCAAGTAAATTCTGGCAGAAAGTTCGTATTGTTATTATGTTATTAAGTATATGGATGGATTGCTGACAATGAGATTATTAATGTTTCATTAGCTGCCTTCTCGCACAACCGCAAAGAAGCTACAACAGCCTGATCATAGAAAATTTTACGATGACGAGGATAATTGGTCAATGGCTTCCTCGTATCCTTTTTATTTGACCTACATCTCTAGTATATTCCTTTCTCATTTAGTGCATCTTATGTTATTTTTATCTTGAAAGCACAATTATCCTTAGCAATGCATAGCGCTGCAGCTTCCGTTCGAACAGTCAGATCTGTCACAGTTCCTATAGCCCCTTCATTTTCATCTGCAGGGCGTATTGCTAAACGCAAAGAGGTAAGTATAACTTTATTTAAGTTTTTTGAATTCTTTTTTGTATATCATTTCTCAAACTTTTAAGATCATTCTCACCTCATTACTCACTATCTCACTCCTGCTTTTTTAGTTCTACAAGATGTTGGAGGAAAAACACAAAGCTTTGGAAGCAGAAAAGAGGGAATATGAGGCACGGATGAAGGTAAGTTTCTCTTGTTTGAATGAATGTTTTTGACGGTGCATGTACCTTTAATGCACGAATTAATGTGATCATCCTAAGGTTTAGCAACCCAACCTAACTTGTTTCTTAATTCAAATGTTGATTTAGGAAGAGCAAGCAGCGGCAATTAAACAGCTCCGCAAGAGCATGGCATACAAAGCAAAACCAGTTCCTAATTTTTATCATGAAGGACTTCCCCCGAAGGTTGAGCCTAAAAAGGTATTTGGCATGGAACTGTATATAGTCAAACATCTCTGCTCTAGTTGTTTCCCTGCTAATCCAGCTTAAATGACGTGCATCCTACTTGCCACTTCTTAAGGAGTTACACTCATATTCTTATCGAGTACACAGATACACATATTTAATAGATAATTTTACTATGTTGATGATTCACCAAGTGTTTACCATATACCTAAACATGGAACTAAAAAGGCAAATTTAAGTTACATCCCTATCTATTTGTAAAACTATAGATTATTGTTTCCCGCTCTATTTACACCATCAAGGTGTACCATTAAATTTTTATGTGTGGTTACCACAATACAGTGACAGAATGGGATGAGAGTTGTGTACACTATACAGGAAGGCGGCATACCATATTATTCTTAAATTGTAAATTGTAGACTGCATGACGTCCTTTAACACTTGCTGCACTTCTCCTTGTATACTTAGTGAGGTCGATAAGTATATATAGATGGTTATATATGTAATATACATATTTAGATAGATAATAGATGAAACTGGAGGTCGAGAACTACGCACATCTACCGTGCATCAGCTCCCTAAAAATGAAATATAGATGCCCTAGGGGCTATGTTACTCGGACTCGACATGGATACGTGTCCAAGTATCGGACTCGGAAATATTTTGAAAAATATACATGTTTTTAGTTTTAAAAAAGTGTCCATGTCCGAGTGTCGAGTGTCCGACACGGGTACTTGAAGGTAAAATGAAGAGTCCGAGTAACATAGCCTAGGGGTATAAGATATAATAGTATGAACTTGTCAAATTCACACTTTAGAACATTGTTTTTATCAAATTCACACTTTAGAAGTTTTATCAAATTCACACTTTAGAACATTGTTTTTATTTCATGCAATATCGTCAAGAATAAGCTTGTGATTGCTTTTATCATTATGTTTTACTTGCACTTTTTTCTAATTTAATAGCAGAAAATTGGGAATAATTACTACCGTAGTTAAGTTTTTAACTGTTGTGTATGTCAAACTGCACCTTTGTCATTAAGCATAAAAACGGGATTTCATTATCTAGTTTGTTTGGTGCTAGTTGCCAGTGACGCGCCCCAAATCACCAAACTTTACAAGGAGAAGGAGCAGTGGAGATGCTGTTATTTCATCAGCAGAAAAGGGAGCGAATGTCAATCGACGTAGCCTCGGCATTTACAGAGAAGGTAATAACACTGCAAGCAACATTAAAATCAAGAATCAGATCAATGGACGGAACACAAATGGAAATTGCAAGGTCAAGGATCATCCCAAACTGGAAACTGAAAAATGCAAAGCATCCCCTCAGAAGATTACTGAAGAACAGACTGCCGACATTTCCGTTGAATCATGAACTTTCCACCCATCCGGGAATGGTTGTCTACCTAAGAAAATGTTAATCATCTGGTAACAGAATGTGACTTCTTGAGTGTATATCTAATCTAATGCAGACTAGTAGTGACACCTATTTCATAAAATAGTAAGATGTACCCTATGAAGACAAATTTGGTGCTACCGTCCTTCAGTTCTTAAATTTCATAGCTTGTTTTTCATGCACAGCCTTATACAAAAAGACACGAAGACACCATGAATAAGAAAAACAACACATTACATCACACCTAGTATTTGTGATCCATCATCATAAAAGCCAACTCATGTATCAGCCTATATATATATATATAAAGAAAAATTGTATCTCATACTCCTGAAAGTACATCATTTTTTCGACGTAAAAATATGCATGAAAAAGAATTGAATACTGCAAGCTTTAGGGTATTTAATTAATCACAATCTTTTACCCCCAAAAGACTATTAACATGGTAAATTTCATGAATTTTTGGCTCTAATTTCGCCCTTTACAATACTCCAAGTTAAAAGATGGTTATCCATTACCCATAATCACTTATCCAAAATTTAATTAGTCATATATTAACTAACAGGACATGGTATACTTCAACAAATTTATTTATGTGACTTACATTTAATCATTTATCATTTCTATTTAAGCATTAAAAAAAATCATGTCTATCATACATACATAATCTTCATCATGTAAAATAAACTTTTAATACAATTATGAGGAAAGAACAACGAAACTCTTTGCAAGGGCTTTACGTAGTATTGATAGAGAAAAGAAAAGAAAAAAAATATATGGATTCTAAAATAATAAAATTTAGAAAAATAAATGTTTCTTACAACACAAGAAATTGAAAATTTATAAAATCACACACTATAAAAAAACATAATGTTAAACTAATGTAATGGTGAAATTTTGATTAAGTATTATAGAGATATAACAGTATAAAAAACAAAAATAAAATTAGAAGCAAATTTGTGCTTATATTATTATTATTATTATTATCATCACACACTATATATACACAAACATATCACTCACGCCACAGACCAGCGGCGACGACGACGAGCGAAGCTTTTTCCGGCCGCTTTATTGTATTTGACTCGGAAAATATCATCATTATAATGATCTCTATTCTCAACTACAAGCATCCTCCTACACGTATTTAATATTAGGTGCCTCTTTTTCCTCCATATATATATTTTTTATTTTTTTATTTTATTCAATTTTGTTTTTGTTTGTTTAGATCTGTTGTTTTTGAATTGCTAAGTTCTCATATTTTGTTGTTTTTTTTGTTTTCCTGATTCATGTTTTCGATATTGTCCAATATGTGTGGAATTGTTTGATACTCTGATTTGATGATTTTGTATAAATATTTGATGTCTGTGTCAGAGATGTGATGTGTGTTTGGAATTATTGGTTGCGTTTTCGACTTTGAGTTCGGTTAGGGATTTTTGTTTGATGTTTAAATTGTTTTGCCTGGAAAAGTTTGTTTTGGACTTTGCGGTGGTTGAATTACTGGGGAAGTGGTTTCGTAGTTAACGTGATTGATTTTAGAGGTGGTGTAATGATATTAGAATGCTTAGACCATGGACTTCGTTTACGTGTTATTTATGCATAAAGAATTTTGTGGATCATAACTATGAGAGAAATTGAGAAATTATGGATAACTGTGCTGTCTTAGTTTGTTGTTAGAGGTTTACTGGTAGACGTGTGGTTTGCGGGGATTTGAGTAGAATTGGTGCTTGTATTATGCCATGGTGGATTACTATTTTGTGGTGTGTGCTTGGGTTATCGGGGGATTTTTTTTAATGATATGGATTAAAATTTTGATCTTGGCATTCTAGGCAATCTTTTTAATCGAGATAGCAAAAGTTTATTCCGCCAAGTCAAATGAATATTTTTCAGATTTTTACCCCACTTCTTTTCGACTTATTTTATAAATTTCAATCACTAGGCAATCACTTCTTGCAAAAATAGGATTCCTTACTACATATGATTTAAATTTCAAAAACAAGTATTTCACTTGATTATGTTATTTATTTTCTAAGCATGCGGAACCACGAGACTATATATCAACACTAAATACCTGTATAATACCCTAACTAACAACCTCCTATTTAGACAGGCTCAGGGTATGTGGTTTTTTCATACTTCTTTTTGTAGTTAATACATGTTTACTCCCTGCCACCCAGTCACCCACCCGGGTCATCAAATTTTGGACCTCTTTGTAACATGAGGAGTAGTCTTTATCCTCAAGACCCTTCGTTGTCCATGTTCAACCAAGGTCCTTAGTTGTATTCAACTTATGAACCAAAAGTCTAGCAAAAAAAATGCAAATAAATGATAATAGTTCAAATTTTGTAATGAGAAAACCGAAATGGGCCTAGGAGATACTTGTAGGTACAATGATTTTGCAACTACTTCTTTAACTACTTATTTTTTAATCAGTTTTATAAATAATTTGTGAAACCGAAATGGGGCCATGAGGATCTCTCTCTCTATATATATATAGTTTTTGAGTTTTTAAATTAATATTTTATTTTATTAAAATTTGAGCCCACGTCTCAAAGCTTTTGAATACTCATTTTCTTTTCTTTTTTCTCTTTTCTAGAGTCTTATTCCAAAAGGAAATGAGAGAAAGGGTAACTAACAAATAATTGATTGTATCTTGAATCTTTGATATTCAGTATCGTGCTTAACACTCGCTTCGCTCTTCATACTAGCATTATCTAAATTCTTTGCAAATCAATCCAAGTACATTTCTCCTAGAAATCATTGGTATAGATTATGACTGACGAAACCTCCCGGAACTTTTAGGTACAAATATTTTTTAATAGAAATCTAAAAAGGATGTACATTTTCTATATGAATAATCAGCTATTGTATAAAAATTATATATATTATACATATCATCTACTCTAACTGTAATTTAAACAAGTGAATTATAATTTATGTAAGAAGTAATAACTTTTTGAAATTACTCAAATTATAGATGTAATAGTGTATATACCGTGCATCGCAAGAGTTTCTTTTATACGATATTATTTATTTTTTGTGTAATATATTTATATTATTGTAGTTTTATAATTTTAAGATATTTTTAATGTGAATAATATATTGTAATGTAATAGACTTCTAATAAAACTTCAAAGTAAGATTGTGTGATAATATTAGAGTTCTAATTAGATAATAATGAACGTATGTTGTCTACCAATCATTAGTTTATGCGTAATTGAAAGTTTACAAAGCTCATGGTCCTGACGTACCTACAGTTTATTCTTTGTCCGGTTTTAATGTAACTCTATAGATTTTGATATACATCTTACAATATAAATTTTAAATTTAGTATGTCATGCATGCATGATATTATTCTACTCAATTTTTAGTTCTTTAATTATAAATTATAAGTAACTTATCCTTAGGTTTTGATTGATTACTAAGTATCCAACTTTTTATTTAATTATCTTTGATTATAAAATAAAGGTAGATTATCTTTGTACGGGTGGTGTTGGATGTTGGAGTTTTTTTTAGTTTTTTTAAAATAATACATTATATTTTAATTTATTGAATGAATGAATACTATAATATTTATTAATTTGATAGAATTAAATAATTGTGGTTTATTAATTTATTTGTTAATTTTATAGCAGGTCAATACAGTTTGCGCTGAAATCTTGTTTGTACATGTGTTATAATAAACATGTAGAAGTAGTTTATAATACTTTAAGTAGTCGGTAATAAAGTTTAAAAAAGATGTACTTAATAAGAATCTATCCCTGATCTTTGGTAGTACTTTCATATTATATGTTTTTTATATAATATTTACCATACATTATTATCTTGAATTGTGAATAAATGGAGATGTTAGTACATTTTCCAATTGGGTCACTCAATTCTACATTATCATCTCTTTTCTTCCATGTTGCATCGTCGCCTTTAAGTCGCCTTTAAATTAATCGACATTATTCCCCCCTTTTCTTCTCCTTCCTCATTTATCTTTTCCCAATCTCATCTTTAATCTCTTTTCAAACTTTGATATCTCCAATGACGGACATGTCTAATTCTTAATCGATAAACTTGTTTAGATTTTGTGTCTGAATTTGGGTTGTGTCTTGTTGGCATGTACGGACGGTCGGGTCTGATGGCGATCCGAAGCTTCACAACCTTATATAAGATTCTTGTTCTAAATTACCTTGTTTACCTATGTTGAATTTTATAATCTTTTTAATTACCCACACCTATTTTTTTCTTTCTTCTCTCTTATTCTAAATGGAAAAGAGAGGGAAGGGGGATTAAAGGTTAGTCACAAATATTAACTATATCTCTAATGTTCATTATTAGGCACCTTGTCAATTACAAGAATAAATATAGCCATCAACTTCGCATCAACAATCCATTCACTCCTTGTATTATCCAAATATTCGTAAATTGACTCATGTATCGTCCAAGATCCGTCAACGCAAACAAGCGTATATCTTAAATTCCATTTCTCTTTTACAAATATTTATTTAACTACATACTATGTAAACAATTTCCTTTATTTACATAAATACTTATTCAACTACACATACACATAGCGATTATGTACAAAAATATCATTGGTAATAGGAATATCTATATATTAAATATCAAATACTCTTAATAAAACTTTAAAATTATAAAATCATATCTAGATAATAGATATTATATTACTTTCGTGCAGCGATACTGTATATGCACACGGGCACCATTTCAGGGACATGTTTAATAACTTAAATAATTCAAACTTGAATCTACACGTGTTCTTTTTTTCCCTCTTCTTTATTATGAAAGGGAGAAAAAGAAAAAAAAAGGTGGGAGAAAGGTCAGCGTGTTTAGAGTCTTCTTTATTTGGTATCGTGTCAATAAGTAAAATAAAAAGAAGCCACCAACTTCCCTTTAACCGTCCTTTTACTCTTTAAGAACATTTCCCAAATCCTCTGTGAATCAAGATTTTTGAAATTGGATACATTATAGAAAAGTTTAATATTATAATAATAAATATGTAGACATTGTATTAGATTCGTGCATCTACACGCGATGTGCACCTACTCGGAGATATGTTTGATAATTTATTTAGTTCACACTTGAACCTACACATGTTTTTTTTTCTCCTCTTATGCTAAATGGAAACGGGGGGATCGGTGTGTCTTGAGTCTTCTTTAGTTGGTACCACGTCAATAACTAAAATAAAAAGAAACCGATGACTTTCTTTTAACCATCCTTTCACTCCTATATTAACGTTACCTTGCCCAGATCCTATGTAAATCTATATATTAACTATAAAATACATTATATAAAAAACTTTAATATCATCAATATATAATATCTAGATTTGTATTACATTCGTGCATTTACACGGAATATGCACGGGCACTTACTTGGGACATTTTCAAAATTTTATTTAATTCAAACTTGAATCGAAATATGTTCATCCCTTCTTTTTTCCTTTTTCTCTCCGTTATTGTTCTTTTTTCCTTTTTCCTCTCTATTATTTTAAAAGGAAAAAGGAAAAGGGGTAGAGATCAGTGCATCTCGAATCTTCTTTATTTGGTACCTTGTCAATAACTAAAATTAAAAGAAGCCTCATACTTCCGTTTAACCATCCTTTTTTCACATCTTTTTGCAAACATTAATAAAATCCTCCGTAAATAGACACATTAAATATCAAATACATTATATAAAACTTTAATATCATAAAATAATATGAAGATATTGTATTATCTTTGTGCATTGACACGGAATATGAACCTACTCGATACATTTTTAATAATTTAGTTAAATTAAACTTGAAACTAGATATGTTCTTACTTTTCTTTTTTCCTATCTTATTCTATTCTAAAAGGACAAAAAAGAAAAAAGGGGAAGAAAAGCTAGTGCTTCTCGAGCTTTCTTTATTTTGTACAATTTCAATAACTGAAATAAAAAGAAGCTATCGACTTCCAACCCTTTCACTCTTTGTACCAACACCACCCAAATAATCTCTAAATCCACACATGTATGGTCCTTGTAGAGATCGCAATCAATGGCAGATCTACAGCTATCCATGGAACCTCTACTCTCCTGGTGGAGAGGGAAATCTATCCCACCTTCACCGCTATCCATGGAATCTCTACCCTCCTTGTGGAGATCGCAATCTATGGCACGTCTATCGTTATCCATGGAACCTCTACTCTTATCTGAGTGGTGATCTTCATCGTTGTCAAGGGCTTCAAATCAGCCCGGTCAACACAATTCCGCGTATATCCTGATTTCCTTATCTTCACACATATTTATTCAATCACACGAACACAATTATTATGTATACATCTATAATAGGATTTTGTTGCTGACTGGAATAATGAACTAGCGATAAAGTCGGTATCGATTTTTTTAATAATAAAAAATTATGTGAGATGTATCTTTTGAAATTACATGTTTGTTTGATTTGTTCAATTCAATTTATAGATGCCCTCGAATTTGGTCCCTTATGATTTTTATATGTGATTTTGTATCGGTGTTAAGTTTGCTTATGTATAAGACTGGAAAAGCCAATTGAATTTAGAGAACCATTGATATTTTATGTTTATTTTTAAGTGCATAAGTAGATACAAACTATGTTTCAAAATTGAAAATAGTATTTTGATCTAATAGTATTTCTTCACCGGTAATTGTCATTTTTAATCATGAAATCCTTTAGCGTTCTCTTTGGTTTGTATTGTAGGACAAATTAATGAAATGCTAATAAGCATTGATTTATATTATCCCCAATCCAGAAATCCTAAGGGTAGTGGTTCTTCAGTTGGATGACGTTGCATCACTTTGGGTTTGTGTGTTTTCTACGGCTTATTCATAGTTATTTTCTTTTCTTTGTTCTTAGATAGTAAAATAATGGGAATGGATGGGTTATTAGATACTAGATAGTAATATTTTATGTACGATTGATTTTATTTTTAATTGGATATATTATGTCATATATGTTAATTTTTATTTAAAATTTATCTATTCATAATATTAATGTATAGGCCCGTGCTTCACACTAATATAGTAAACATAGTTAAAAAATAGTAATTGATACTTATCGTATATGGTCATCAGTATTCTAGTTTTTAGCCGATAAAAGATGGTTTTAGTGGTTTAGTAGAAATATAGTGTAATTGATAGTAAGTTTCAATTTGGGGTGATGCAGGAGTCAGGATAGTGGACAACAACATAAACCTTAGATGTTTGAAATAAGATAAGAAAAAAGTTAATGTTTGCTGAAATAATTGTAAAAACCTCTACCTTGAGGATTATAATGCATGTAAATATAGTGCAGTGCAAATGCTAATGCTGAAATACGAAATCGAATTAAAGCGGATGAACCAATGCTAGACAAATGCAAATGGGAACTTGGTTTTATATTCCAAACCAAAGTTAGATGTTCTTTTCAGGGAAAGGTAGACAAAAAAGTCTGAGTTCTATTCTAGCAACCAAAATCCATTATAAATTGAGTCAAGTACAAGAGTTTAAGTTATATTTGTAAGAAAAAACCACTTTTTGGTGTTCAAATTAGTGTCCTACATTTTCTAGGTGAATTTAGGCGACTGCGGTACCTTTGAAGTGGTTAATAGATTAGTTATTAATTGGAAGGATTGTTGGAGCTATTTATTAATACTATATTTATTCATTTTTTAATATATTAGAGAGTCAAATGTCGAAATTAGCTATGTTATTGAGCAAGATGGAGTGAAAGATGAATAGATTTTATGCACTTCTAATAAGAAACGCAAATAAGGAATTAATTTATGTGTTCTTAATTACTTTATATTTATTTGAAGTAGAGAAAAATAATGTATTTATCTATTTATTTTATATGCGGGGTTAGGAGTTTTTTATGAAGTAGTTTGTTTACAATAAAGCCCAATTGTTTGCTGGTCTTAGTCCATTAGGTTTAATGCTAGGGTTTTTATAGTGATGTAGTTGTCCACATTACGAAGTTTTGAATATACACTTTTCTCGGGAATAATATTGGTATTCTTGAGAATCGTATAATTTATTGATTTAATCTTTTGTTCTTGTTTTTATATTATAAATCATCGTATCTACAATTTTGTCCTGCATCAACTTCAGCACTTCTACTCCAAGCTTAGAAGCATAAAAACATTATATTTATCGAACTAAAAGTAGAAACCTACCCAAAAGCCTAGCCAAAAACATTGTTAATAGCATATCTACCCATTAGTCTCACTTCTAAGTTCTACCATTTTGTCTTGCTCTGCTTCAACAATTCTCTCTCTCTCTCTCAAGTGCACTTTCCATTGATTTTACCAATTTCACACAATCTATTTCCTGATTTTGTCTCACTTTACCAATTAGTCGGGCTCTGCTTAAACAATCTATGCCCTGATTTTGTGTAGCATTGGGTTATATACAAAATATCCAAAGGACCAAGGTCAATAGATATTTTTTGCTTTATTTTAAACCAACTAAAAGTACAAGATATTTCAAAACATATTTCCTTTGAAGATGTTGTCCGGTCTTTGAGTACTAACAACTAATGATTCGATTCATAGGGATCAATCAATCAATCAACCGTACCTAGTATATACTGCCTAGGACAGTGTCTGGGGAGGGTATACTGTATGCAGCATTACCCAAGAGGCTGTTTTCTCAAAAGACCTCCGGCTTGTGGGTGCACACATATGTGTGTTCTAGGTACAAAGTGATATACAATGATACATAAAAGTACGTAAAAATAAGCGGGACAATACATTGGCCCATGGTTTTTTTCACATGGGACTTATCTATGCCGTAAGAACTATCTTCCTCCTTAATTCTTAATGTCCACATCCAAGATTTAGTCGCAACCTTTTCTCTCTTTGACAATTATTCAGATCTTTTCTCTTTTTGACAATACCTTTTCTCTCTTTTCTCTCTTTGATTCATAGGGATCTTGCCTTAATATCGTATGGAAAAAAAAGTTATTGTTTGTTTTAGCAGGATGGTTGAATGCTGATTTGTCCGTCCATGGGAAAATATTTGATAAGTAGATTTATAAGTATTGTTTTACGACGAGGAGAATATGTATGGACTATTGAGATATTCTCTTGCTCATTTTTAGGAGGTTTCTTGTCAGGATTTTTTCTGTTTTCCTTTTTGGGAGATTAACCTGTGAAAAATGACAGAGCTTGGTAGTTTGACAACGAAAATATATTTGATTTAGATATAGTTTTTTCGAATGCTTCTTTTTTGGAGTCATCAATTGTTCTCTTTATTAATTGATTTCTAGGTGTAACTGGTTGGTGGATGCTCGATATGTGTACTCATTTGTTTCACTTATTCTAGGTCATTTTCTTGGGTATTTGTTTCAATATTGTGTATTATATCAAAACAGCATTTTTCAATCATGTAGTTAAAAGAATCCTAATACGTGTATAATTTTTGATACCTCATCCTAAAACGTGTATAATTTTTGATAACTCTGAAACCAGAAACTATGCAAAGGTCCTGTGAGGCATCCCCTGTGGGCCTCCAGGGTATGGGACACCCATACACTCTACAGTGTAGTGGGAATCTGGCAGAACGAACTGTAGAAGTCAAAGATGAAAGTCACGCTCCTCAGAGCGGTGAAGTTGTCAAAACAGACCGGGGACCACACGGGAAGTTAGTTGAATCCTCTAACACATGCTACAAGGGAAATAATCACCCACACGACTACAGCCCGTGGTTAAACTTCCATCCTGAATCCAACAATGTGCAGTTGTGTCAAATGAGTGCTTTTGATGGTCAAATGTACCCTGTATCAGTGGACAGTCGATTCCAACAGGCCCCCATCAATATATTTCCCCAAAGATACCCTTTTGACCATCAGTATCAAGATTTTCACTATTTTGTGGTAATTGATTTTGAAGCTACATGTGACAAGGCCAAAAATCCTCATCCACAAGAGATAATTGAGTTTCCTTCGGTGATAGTGAGCAGCTTGACTGGTCAACTGGAAGCTTGCTTCCAAACTTATGTGCGTCCAACATGTAACCAGATGCTGAGTGATTTTTGCAAGGACTTGACTGGGATTCAACAAATTCAGGTTTGTATGTAGTTGAGTTTTATTTTATTATTAGTTCAGTTCAGTTCGCTGTTGCACATGTCTCTTTATATCTTCATTATTCAGTTCGCCCTTGCACATGTCTCGTTATGTCTTCATATTAAATTGCAATTTTAAATATAAGTACATTTTATAGTTCATGGCATTCCAGAAATATATATGTTACCCATGCACTAATTTATCAAGTACTCCGGCTATTTGCTAGTCTACTGGCGCACATGTGCCTTGTAAGAAAACAATAGGAAGGAGAGGGAACAGGATGAGAAGGAAGTTAACAAATTGTTATTTAGATAACATTCATCAGATTTCGGCTAAATGTTATTTAGAAAAGCAACTACAGAAGAACAGAACATGTGTAATTAGAGTGGAGAAAGAAATGAGATTTGAGGGTTTTGTTATCTGTTTATAGCCGTATAAATGTAGCTTCTTCCTTCCAGTTGTAGTAGAAAATCAGACTTGGACAATGAAGTGGTCACGTTTTTTAGTTTTTTAGTCTGCCATCTGTTCATATATGTTATGCTTTAAAATATAGAGCACAACTGCTCCATATTATCATCAATTTTTCTATGCTTGTTCAATATTATTCCCTTATTGAATGCTCTGAAGTCTTAAACCATGGCTATACGAGCTTACATTTGTACTTCTATCCATCAGTGGCATCTGATTTAGTTATTGTCGCAACATTTATTTCTGAATTATTTATTTGGCATGGGTTTTTGAACTGGGGCAATTCAAAGCTTCTGCAATTTATAAGCTTAATCTTATATGATGTGTTTGTGTAGGTTGACCGAGGTGTTACTTTAAGCGAGGCTCTCCTCCGCCATGATAAATGGCTTGAGAAAAGGGGCATAAAAAGCACTAATTTTACTGTGGTCACCTGGTCTAACTGGGATTGCCGGGTGATGTTGGAATCTGAGTGCCGCTACAAAAAAATTCGCAAACCTCCTTATTTTGACCGGTTAGTTGAGTTTCTAGAAGAAATAATGTTATCTAGATTCTTGGAATTTGTTATGGAATATTAATTAAATATATGTGTGCACATCTCTAAACTTGGTGCTTGAACAGTTGGATCAACTTGAAAGTTCCATTCCAGGAGGTTTTTGGTAGTCAGAGATGCAACTTAAAGGAGGCGGTTGAGATGGCAGGCTTGGTATGGCAAGGTCGTGCTCATTGCGGTTTGGATGATGCCAAGAATACTGCTCGACTACTTGCTCTCCTCATGCGCAAGGGATTCAAATTTTCAATCACTAATTCCATGATGCACCAGTCACCTGAAAATTCCATGGCATGGAAGCATCTACCTGAAAACCTGCCTTGCGCACCATATCACCCTATGAAACTGAAGGATGCACATGTGCCTATGATTCAGTTGTCTCCTTATTGTTACTGTGGAGTTAAAAGCAGCAAAGGCATGGTCCGCAAGCCTGGCCCAAAGCAAGGTAGCTGCTTTTTTGGGTGCGGAAACTGGACTGCAGCTAGAGGTGCACGCTGCCAGTACTTCGAATGGGCATCTGCCTAGTCAGGGGTAAAGTTTGGTCCTTCAGGACCACAGTACGGGCTGCTACTATCTGTAAAAAAATTGAACTTTTAAGACTTGTTTTGTGGACAGAATTGCCCAGGCTAAGCAAGACTTCTGCTTTCTTAAAATAAATGTAGATATAGTTTGGTTAAAAGGTGGAAAACCCTTACTTGACAGCAGATGGTGTTTGTAGAAAAATTGGAATCCAATCGGTAATATTACTGGTTGACAGGATTCCCCAGATTGAGGTATGTGAGACTGTTTAGTTATGAGGATGCTTTTATGATGACATGCTTAACCATTCCAAATAAACTTGATACCGGAATTTCATTTCCTTTGCAATTCAGCGGCAATGAAGTTAGCAAACCCCTTGCAATTTTTTGATGTTTTATCCTTTTATCTAGTTGCCTCCTTCTGTAATATAAACACCGCTCTGTTTTTTTTTCCATTCATTTTTGGTGTCCGTACATGCACCCCTGTTGTTTTTTTGTTTTTATTTCATTCATTTGATCAGTGTAAACAGAGAGTCGGTCTTGACATGTGAACTAGCTAAAACTTGTCACAATGGGAATAACTTTGGGATCTTTGATCAAATTCAAAGAAGATAGGTCAAAGGGGAAGCATCCACAGGTGTAAATGCATGATGGATCAAATCAAATAGTACTAATAGACGAGTTGTTCCGGGTCATATTCGAGTTGATCCAGTTGTGTTTTGTATTATTTCTGGTTGTGTTTCGTGTTGATGATGAAGTCGGATTCAAGTCCAATGTTTTTAACTCTTTCCTTGATTGGGAAGTACTTCTTTTGCATATTTGACGTGTAACTGTAATGTGTTCTCATTTTCAAATACTTCTAGTGTTTTTTTTAGTAATGCCGTCAAAGTTGAAATTTGTAATACTGCAAATCGGAATCTTGTGTGGGGATTTTTTGTGTCACATACCTTCCATTTTGGATCGCTGGAAGTTGAAACTATTGTTGTCCCGTAAATATTAAATTTTGCATTTGATTGTAAATTTGAATATTATAAATAATATTCGAGCTTTGGCGGATCGAATGTGTAGACATATTGTCGGTTCCATAAGCTTATTCGTTGTTTCGGAGAGAACATCGATCCTATATGGAACGGTGTTTATAACATATCATATCGATTGCAGTGGAAAAATTCGAGTTATTTAGCACTAACATTTTAACCGGCTTGTTGTAAGTTAGTACATTTAATATACATTCGATTGGAACATAGGATGGATTTTCAATTATGAGAAAAAAGATTCATTTACCTTATGTTTAAATATAGGAAGTATTTTGCTGTTATAGCAACACCCTTCTCAGTCTTGTCATCTGACATGGTGTGATATGTGTTAAGTTTTTACGTCTGAAAGTATTGTTTTTTTGTCTTCCTTCATTATCATGGAGAATACGTTATTACAAAACATGAATTCGATTTCTTTGGAGAATGAGGAGGGAGGCTTTGCAATTGAGGAAGAGATAGGAGTCAATGTTGGAACACAAGGGCAGGGTATAGACCTAAAATTGTGTGTGGTTGGTAGGTTCATTTCTGAAGGAAAGGTGGATTTTGTGGCAATGCAACATACCATGGCCGCGTTATGGAAGCCTGGAAGAGGTGTATTCATGAAGGAGTTAGATATGAATTTCTACCTGTTTCAGTTTTATCATGAAGTGGATGTTAAACGGGTAATGGAGGGATGTCCTTGGTCCTTCAACAGACGAGCACTGGTTATGGCACGCCTTAAAGAAAGGGAGAATCCTCGCTGTGTTGATCTAAATTTCTTGGAGCTATGGGTGCAAGTGCATGACCTGAGAATTGGTTTCATATCTGAGAAAATCCTTACAGGTATTGGTAATTATATTTGCAAATTTGTTAAAAGTTGTCCGAGTAATTTTACAGGAGCCTGGAGAGATTACATGAGAATAAGAGTTTCCATTGATTTGCGTATGCCATTAAAGCGACGTATGAAAATCAAAATGACTGGTGATGATTGGTACTGGGTGAATCTTAAGTACGAAAATGTGCCTACGTTCTGTTTTATCTGTGGAATAATTGGACATTCTGATAGATTCTGCAGCAAACTCTTCGAAGTAGCAGGTGATGACATTGCTAAACCATATGGTTCTTGGATGAGGGCTCCATTCAGAAATCAAGTCAAACCAATAGGTGCAAGATGGCTTCGCAACGGG
Source organism: Apium graveolens (assembly GCF_009905375.1). Taxonomy (NCBI): domain Eukaryota; kingdom Viridiplantae; phylum Streptophyta; class Magnoliopsida; order Apiales; family Apiaceae; genus Apium; species Apium graveolens. The sequence goes on from NC_133651.1 coordinate 572,735, forward strand.
ACAGACATTGGTGAGACAAGTGCAGGAACGGAAAGGAAGGATAACGATGGCACTAATCAAGATCCAAAATCAACTCCAGAAAATATGGAGATAGTTGGGCATGGAGGAAATTCACGGATTAGCAATATTCAAAATTTGAATTCAGAAGCGGGAAACACTTATGGTAACAATATCGTAACAGATCCTCAAAGAATTTCGGAGCATTTAAATAAGAGGGACACAAATTCTATCGAAACAAAAAAGAGGAGAACAGATGATGGGCTGGATACTAGTAGTAATATGGGCCTCAACAAAAATGTATTTATGGAATCTGAGAGTGCAGAATTAATAGAGGTTCGAGATGGAAGTTTGGATAATAATAACGGGTCAAAAAACGTGTATGTGGCGAGTATCCATGGGGGTGCTCGCCTTCCATCATGAGTATTTTGAGCTGGAATTGCCATGGGCTTGGGACCCCGTGGGCGTTTCGATTCCTAAAGGAGATTGTTCTTCAAAAGAGACCCGATTTTATCTTTTTAAGTGAAATTTTATGCAAGCAAGTAACAGTTGAGAAGTTTCAGCAGGCTGTAAATTTTGAAGGAAAGATAGTGGAAACTCAAGGTCATAGTGGTGGAATTGCATTGTTGTGGCGATTTCAAAATGAGGTGACTTTGAGAACTTTTAACAAGAATCATATAGACGTTTTTGTGAAGAATAAAGCTGGAGATGAATTTAGATTAACTGGTGTGTACGGAGAGCCTGACAGACAGAAAAGGAAAGAGGCATGGGATATGATTCGTATGTTATCAAGTATAAACACTGGTCCTTGGTGTTTAATTGGTGACATGAATAATGTGCTTTCTCAGGCTGATAAGCAAGGTGGTAGACCTTACCCTCAGTGGTTAATACAGGGTTTTCGTGATGTAATAGAAGATTGCAGCTTAACAGATTTGGACTTGGATGGCTACCCATTTACTTGGGAGAGGGGAGCTGGAACTGTAGATTGGATAGAAGTGAGACTGGATCGAGCTTTAGTCTCGACTAGTTTTTTGAACATCTTTCCAAATATCAAGTTGATAAATCTTGAGGTTTCAACATCAGATCATTGCCCTATTCAGTTGGAAATTCATAAGGCAAGTATTGTAATTCAAAAGCGAGTTTTCAGGTTCGAGAACGCTTGGTTAAGGGAGCCTATGTGTCAGAAAATAGTGGAAGATGTTTGGAGTAGTGGTGCGAGTGTTTCTTTTTATGCAAAAATTAAAGAATGCTCAGAAATTCTGTCAAGCTGGGGTCGTGAAATAACAGGAAGCTTTAAGAACAGAATTAATCAGTGCAAGAAGACTATAAAATTGTTGAAGGGTAGGCGTGACAGCAACTCGATAGCAGTGTTAAAGGAAGAATAGAAAAAGCTGTCTGAAATTTATACTCAACAAGAAGTCTTTTGGCGCCAAAGATCTAAGCAATTGTGGCTTAGAGAAGGGGACCAAAATAGTAAGTATTTTCATGCTTCGGTGAAGAATAGGCGTTCTATTAATCAAATCAGAAGTCTCAGGAACAATGAAGGCCAATAGGTAGATTGGAATTCAGGAATGGAGAATGTCATAACAGAGTATTTTTCAACTATGTTTAAGGCTTCTGTTACAGAGTGGAGCGAAGTGGTCCAGGGCATGAACAATAAGGTTACTGCAGAACATAATGAATTCTTGTTGAGTCCCGTGACAGAGATCGAAGTTAAGAGAGCTTTGTTTCATATGCATCCGGACAAAAGTCTAGGTCCAGATGGTATGACACCTGGGTTTTATCAGAAGTATTGGGGTGTGGTCAGTAAGGACGTGGTGAGTGTGGTTAGACGATTTTTTGACACTGAAATAGTGGATGAACAGCTGGTGCATACTAATATAGCTTTAATCCCAAAGAAAAAGAATCTACAGGTAATGACAGATATTCGACCAATCTCTCTTTGTAATGTGATTTACAAAGTTATTTCGAAGGTATTGGCGAATAGACTTAAAAGCATTATTGATTTTGTCATTTCTGATAATCAGAGCGCTTTTATACCTGGGAGACTCATAACGGACAATGTTATGATAGCTCATGAGCTAATGCACTTTATGAAAAGAAAGTCTACAGGTAAACAAGGTTGGATGGCCCTCAAGGTGGACATGAGTAAGGCTTATGATCGTGTTGAATGGGGATTCCTTGCAGCTGTTTTGGCTAGGCTGGGTTTTGATCCAAAAGTTGTAAGATTATACATGGCATGCATATCCTCAGTAACTTATCAAATAGCTCATGCTGGAAGAGTTTTTGGTTCGATTACACCATCACGAGGCATCAGACAGGGTGACCCTCTTTCTTCATATCTATTTTTAATATGCATTGAAGGTCTCACTTCTCTTATTCAACGGTATGAAAGCAGAGGTATGATACAAGGAATTAAGGTAGCTCGAACTGCCCCATCTGTTACTCATATGTTATTTGCAAATGATTGCTATATCTTCTGTAAAGCAAATGTAGATTGTGCCAGACAAGTTCAAACAATGCTCAGTATTTTTGAAAGGGCATCGAGGCAGCAAGTTAATATTGATAAGTCCTCTGTCATTTTTAGTCGAAATGTTTGTGCTTCTTTGAAAGAGGATTTGTGTTACCAGTTGGGATTTAGGGAGGCAAGTGAAAACAGTACGTATTTGGGTCTCCCCTGCTTTTTACACAGGAAAAAAACTGCAGTATTCGGGTACATTAAGGAGAGATTGCAAGATAGACTACAGGGCTATGATAAGAAAAATCTGTCAAAGGGAGGCAAGGAAATTTTGATCAAAACAGTCGCACAAACTTTGCCTAACTACACTATGAGTATTTTTCTTCTACCTGTGGAGACGTGTAAAGAACTGGAAAGGTCTATGTGTAAGTATTGGTGGAGAACAAACTCATCCAAGGAGAGGTCGATTCACTGGATGTCATGGGAAAGATTGGGTTTGAGAAAAAGCGAAGGTGGAACGGGCTTTCGAAATGTTAGAGATTTTAACGTCGCTTTGCTTGGTAAACAGGCCTGGAGATTACTAGTTCACCCAAATAAACTGGTATCTCAAATCTTTAAGGCCAGTTATTATCCATCAGATTCCTTTCTCACAGCTCAAATAGGCAGCAATCCAAGTTATGTTTGGAGAAGTGTGTTTGAAGCTCAGAGTCTAATCAAGCAAGGTTGTTCTTGCCGTGTTGGAGATGGACAATCTTTATTCATCAAGGATGTCCCTTGGCTTCCAGATGTTAATGATCCATACGTTCAGACTAACAGTGAGGCTTTCCTGCATCAAAAAGTGTATTCTCTTATGGTTATAGGTGACAGGCAATGGGATGTAGACCTGATCAATGACATGTTTAACGACAGATATGCTAATCTTATCTTTTCCATCCCTCTGGGTGACGAGATTGAAGATAATTGGTATTGGAGACATGATAAAATGGGCACTTGCTCAGTCAAAAGTGCTTATGCAGTTCTTCAAAATGCAAAGAGGGGTATCCAGGAAGACAACTCAGGCTTTTGGAGAAAATTGTGGAATCTAAAGTTACCACCAAAAGTTAAAACTTTCTTGTGGAGAGCTGTGAATAACTGTCTGCCTACTAAAGATTTGCTGCGTGCTAAACAGGTTCGTGTTAATAATGTTTGCCCAGTTTGTAATAATGCATCAGAGTCAATATTGCACACGTTGGTTTTGTGTCCGTTTGCAGAGAATTGCTGGCAGTCAGTTGCTCTTCCATCTATACGCAATGATCTTCAAACGTTTGAAGATTGGCTTCACACAGTCTTCGAACATGGCACCAAGGAAAAAATCATATCTGCAGTAATGGTTTGTTGGATGTTGTGGAAAAATCACAACGATTTGGTGTGGAATCAAAAGTGTCTAGATGCTTCAGAAGTGGTTTCGTCGGCATTATCTGTCCTTAATCAGTGGCAATTCGTCCAAGACAAAACTTTCGATGCCTATTTAGGGTTTATGACACCTGAAGATGGTCGAGTAGCTTGGCAAGCTCCAACGTATGACAAAATTAAGGTTAATACTGACGCAACAATTTTCAGTAGTCTGCACAGATACAGCCATGCCCAGGTTGTTCGAGATCATAATGGTGCGTTAGTCGAAGCAATGTCCAGGTGTAATCCAGGTATTGTATCTCCAGATTTGGCTGAGGCAATGGGGATACGCGAAGCTCTTAGTTGGGTAAAAAAGGAGCAAAAGCAAGATGTTATCGTCGAAACGGACTGCCTAGCAGTGGTTCAATGGATTCGTAGCTCTTTCGTTGCTCTTTCATACTTGGGGAGAGTAATTAATCAATGTCGAGAGCTTTTACTAGGCTTGAAAAATCAAAACGTGATGTTAAGATTTGTAAAATGATCTGCGAATAACGTAGCTCACTATCTAGCGAGTTATAGTTCTTCTTTAGCTGATCGTAGGTGGAGGAAGGAAAATATCCATCCGGAGTTCCTTTCTATTTTATGTAATGATTTGATTCAATAAAATCATTTTCTTTTGTGGCAAAAAAAAAATATACATTCGATTGTGAACTTGAATGATATACAAATTTTGTAACACTCTGTTTCTATGTTATCGAATCGACTTGTATACACTGATTTATTTCGAACTGGAATTTGAAATTTGATCCTAATTTTGAAAAATATTCTAAATTCAACCCCTTTGTCAAAGAAAACCTTCGTATTGCTTTAATAAATGGTCATATTACAGTAGTAGTTTAAATTTAAATTCGTCATGTACAAAATCGTTTTTGTAAACCACGGTATTCCTTTTTCCTTGATCTTTTTAAGCCGGATGTCACAAAGTCAGTCAAGGCTTAAATGTTATAGAAAAGTGGAACATGAAGCAAAATGCAAAACAAGGCCAAAAACAATGAATGAGGTTGCTTTCGACTTGAAAATTACATACTCCTATAAATTATTTATTATTAATTGTGTGTGTGAGACAAAATAAAGGAGGAGGATCATTATCAAGTGTCAAAAGTTAGGCAAATCAAATTTATCAATGTAATGTGCCGTTTAATTCTATATGACTTATTTTTTGGAACGTGCCTCCTGTTCCTTGAAAAAATAGTAAAATTTTATAATTTAAAAATTAACAATATTCATTCATATTTATCATTTTCTTCAATTACACTTATTTTATTTATTAAATATTTATTAATCTCATCATTTTAACGATTTTTTTTTTATATTTTACTAACAAATTACTCTTCTTAACCTCCATGACATACCGCATACGTGAATGGTAGACCCGACAATTCGTTCGTTTCGTATACTTTCGTGTCGTGTATTTTCGTGTTTCGTGTACTCGAAGGTCAAATACAAAACCAACATGTTCAGGATTTGTGTACTTTCGTGTTTATATACTTTTGTGTCGTTTTGTGTCATGTTTTTCGTGTAAAATTGAATATTAATATTAATTAAAATAAAAAATAAGATCTTCAGGTAAATTTTTTTACAAAATATATTAAAAATATATATTTAGATCACATTTATATAAATATTAAAAAATTAAGTGATAATTTTAAAAATAAATATGCATATAACTATTATAAATATATACATATATTCATTATAAATATTAATATTTAATTATAATATTTATTTATATCGTATAATTCGTGTGGTGTCGTGTACTTGAACAGAAAACACACCGATACTAAATCTCGGTCGTGTACTTCATGTTCATATATTTTCGTGTCGTATACTAAAAAGGCAAACAGAAATACTAAATTTTCCTATTATTTCATATCGTGTAAATCTTGTCGTGAACAAAATTGCGGGATTCGAGATCCCCAAAAGTATGGCCAGTAACATAGGGACACCACTCCAAAGCTGTGCATATAAACAGAATTATATAGGAGTCAGGGACGTCTGCGCACATGTTTGATAAAAATGGTAGTCATTTGTCAAACAATCAAATTTATTAGCTTCCGGGTCTCCAATCATCTTCCCAGAACCTTCTAATACACTCCCCCGCCCTTTAACTTTAGTTATTACTACCTGTTTTCAATTTTGGAGCTTTGTTAATTAATTAAGTAAATATCATTTCTTAAGTGAGCCACCACGCACACATTAACTGTGGATTAAATTATCCCTTCTTTTCATTACAAAATTGTTTAACAAGAATAAGCTTACCCCCAATTTTATTAGTTACTATCGTTGCGTTGATATACTCCTAAAGTAGGTTTGTACCAACAAACCGCTCAAATCGCATCCAACCGCTCGCAACCGAACCGCATTTGCAGATAATCGCGAAACGCGGGTTGATTGTGGATTTAAATTTTAAAAACCGCTCATTCGCGGTTTGGATGCGGTTTTAAATTCTTCAAAATCGCAAAATCGCAATCGCAACCGCAACTCGCAACATATATTTATAATAAAATATATTTTCAAAAATGTAGTTGATAACATATAAATTAATAAATATACACATTTATCAACTAATCTTAGGTTAATGTTAAGACTTCATTAGTAAAATTCACAATCATTATAATATATATAACCAAACAAATGAAAAATATAATTAACATGTAATTTTTTTTATCCTTTTCTTTTTTATTTTTTCTCGCCTCCACAATTTTGTATGTTTTTAATATCCTTACTCCACACAGAGCATTAGTTTATATTTTATTTTTGAATATAATTTATCACGTAACTTAAACTTCAATTTATTAATATTCCGATTTTTTTTTTACAAATTATTAATTATTTTAAAATAAGTGGTTGAATCGCAAACCGATCCGCGATAACCGCAAATTCGCAACCGCAAATGACGCGGTTAACCGCAACCGCAATGCGGATGACAATTTTTTAAAATCGCTCTTCGCGGTTTTGTTCGACTTTTACCCCAAAACCGATCCGATCCGATCCGAAATGCGTACACCCCTATCTAGAAGTATCAGAGGGTGTCTGGTTCAACAAATGTGGGTATGAGGTATGAGATTGAAATGGATAAAACTCATATTATGTGTTAGGTTAAAAAAATTGTTTTAAAACACATTCATGAAACCCAAGTAAGGGGTGGATATGAGCTGAATCAAAATCTTGTGAAACATTTTCATTATTTTTTGTTGTCTTTGTTTTAACTAAAGTATAATTCTTTTTTCAGTTCTAATTTTAATATTGATGAATAAAAAATATAAATGTATATTTTATTTTCTTAGATACTACGTAAAAATATTTATAAACTCATATTTTAATAAAAAAATTTATAAAAAATACTAGCTTTATTTATTTATTTATTTTGCGATTTTACTATCTTTTAAATTTTTTTGTAAAAATATAGAATCAACCAAAATAAAGCAGACATACAACTAGTTGAATCGAGTTTTTTTTTTGCATTTCAAGTTACATGGAGTGACATAAATTCGTCGAAAGTTGCATCTAATTGAAACAAGTTGAATTAAATAGTATTTTTCGTAAAAAAATTGGAAAATAGCATTTTTGAAAATAAAAAAATATTTTTGCAAAAATTTTTTAAATTTTTTTTAATATATTTGTAAAAATATCTTTAGTCTTAGATATTTTTCAAAAAAAATATATTTTTAGCCTTACTAATTCTAATTAAATCAAGTGATCGTGTATAATTTTAGATTTTAATATTAAAATAATAAATTAACAAAAAAAATAATTAAATGTCTTTTGATTCTTGATTCCAATTAGTTTATCAACGAGATACATTCTCATCCTATTTTTGAACCAAATAGGTGATATCAAGTATCAAGTTCCAAAGCCATACCTGTTTAACCCGATTACTGATTCCAACACGATACCACCCAACGAATCAAACGACCCCTTACTGTATATTCCCTCCGTCCCTCCCAATTATTATCGTTTCTAAGACACATTTTAAGATAAATAGAAAGTATGGTTCTATATTTTTTAAATATTTTTTTTTTCTGAATAAAAGTTTAAACATTCTATTTTTATTCAAAAAAAATTCTTAAAAAAAGTTATAAAACTATATTTTATATTAATCTTAAAATGCGTATCGGACACCATGTCCGAAACAATAACAATTGGATGGGACTTTCGTCAAAAATAGTGGTAAGAATAAATGCTGTAGAATGTTCTCAAATGTTTGCCAAAGTATCAGTTGTAAAAAGTAATGTGCGTACAATTACTTGACTTTGTACGAATGTACGTGTTTCTAATCGATTTGAATACCACAATAACTTGACATACTAATATTAACGGCCATTTAGTTTTACTAAATCCTGCGTTAAAATGTTACTATCTCCGTAACCTTCATTTATATATATATTTTTTCACATATATCATAATTCTCGAATTTGTTAAATTAAACGATTCCTAATAATCTTGATTAAAATAAATATTATTGATAATATATAAATTTTGTATGTATAATTAGAGTTTTAGAACATCTAATATATATATATATATATATATCGTATAAAACAGTATTTTGTGTGGTGAGTGTATGATTTTTATATAAGTCTGAGTCTGTTCAGAAGAACTCACATGATTTAAGTTACTTATTTTAAATAATAATTGTATTACTACTAAAATAATTAAAATTTTACTAACAATAAAAAATGAACATTATTATTTATAGGAAGCACAATGAGAATGTCTAATAGATAAATGAGTAAAAATATAGTAATAATATACTAAACAAAATAGAAATATGATGTCATGGAAAACAAACAAGTAGGGACTTTATTACATCATAGACTACGCAAGTGATATTTCCTTTAAGCTTCCGATATCTCATCAAAGGAAAAATAAATATCTCCAACTTGATTTATTATAAACAATACAATATTATCAAACCTTATCTCTCTCCTTCCAGGAAACTAATAAAAGCACCTTGTTTATAAAAAGGCCTTGGCTGAAGTCACATATTTACCATCAACACAACAATCTCTAGCGCACACTTCTTGTTAACTATTTTATATATATTTGTATTTTTATAAATGGATATGTCTAGGGTTCATCAACCAAAGAGCCATGTCATGAAGAAAGGGAGAAGAAAGATGAGTAATAGTGACAAAAAGTCTGTGAAAGTTGTCTACATATCGACTCCTCTGAAGGTTAACATTTCTGCCTCCAATTTTCGAGCTCTTGTTCAAGAACTCACTGGCCGGGATTCGGACATGTCACGTTTCGATGATTTTAGTCATGATTTTTGGGAAAGAGGTTTGGAGTGCAAAAACGATGTATTCACAGATTTTGACGCTAATTTGTCTGGAAAAAGTTGGGAGCTCAAAGACGATCAGATTACTAATTCGTCGGAGAAAAGTTGGGAGGTCAAAAACGATCAGACAACGACGGTATCAAGTATTTCGAACAACTCGGCTAATGACACGGATCATGAAAGTGTAACGAGGCCGGTGATTCATGAGTTTCAGCCAGTGGGGATGCTGATGGAAGATCCTTGTTATTATAATGATTATTCACCAGCGAGTTCGGAATCTTTGTTAGATTCATTTGATGATGTAGTTAGTTCTCAAATTGTTGAAGAACTAGAACAAATGTTTCCTTCTAATTTACTATTTGGTTATGGATCTTGTATTTCCCATGACAGTCATGTTCTTGGAGATGCTTATGCTGCTGTCTAAGTTTAATTTCATTTTTCTTGTATACCTTAGTTCTGATGTAAATTATACATGCCTGAATATATATAGTTTTTATTATTATACTTGTTATTATACTTCTCTTATTATTTTACGTAAAAACAAAATTATTAAGAAATATTAATGTATGTCCATTTTGTGTGTTGAATACACTTTGGTGCGATGTTTGATTTTTAATAAAATCTTCGTTATTTGAAAAAAGGAAAAACAAATAAAATAAATCTTTATTCCGAAATCAAAATTAGAAGTTTAAAATTTGAAAAGGCAAGGTATACAATTGAAATGTTTTGTAATTTGGCATCATTTTAGTTTTAAACAGCAGTGTGTACACTTAGGGTTGTAAATGAACTGAGTCGAGTCGAGTTTTTCCTTAAGAAGATCGAGTTTTTTCTTAACGAGTCGAGTCGGGTTCGAAAAGTTTAACGATCAGTGTTTCATGTTCGAACTCGAGTTCGTTAACAACCGAGTCGAGTTTGAGTTGTTTACGAACTTTTCAAGTCGAGTCGAACTCATGTCGAGTTCGAGCTGGTCATTAATTTTTTAATTTTTTTTGGTCTTTTTTCATAATTAGAGTCCAAATAAAGCACAACCCAAATAAAATAAAATTTAAGTCTAGTCCAATTAGGAAGACGCGGATAGAGATAGAACATACTCTTGTATATATTTAGATTTTTTTATGCATATTGCTTATCGAGTCGAGTTCGAATCGAAAACTTATAAAACTTGAATCGACTCGATAAGTTAAACGAGCATATTTTCGTATTCGAACTCGAGCTCGATTAGTTAACGAGTCGAATCGAGTTAAACGAGTCGAGTCGAGGTTCGATTACACCCTAAGCCGTACACTACATTATGTGAACTAATTAGAGGCGGCGGCTATGGTTAAAAGTAGGCACATCAATCCAGTTAAGTTCAATAATTGTAAAGTTTTTGTATGGATTGGATTTAATTGTTTATTTGCTGGCATTTCCGTGGATCTAGATGGTTTGGATATTTATGTGTTCAATAATTCAAGGCAGTTTCAACAGTTATGTCAAATTATTATGTCATACATGACATGGGTTTATCCTTGTCATCACAAAATAATGTCAATTTTAGAAGTTGAAAGAATGATGGTTGCCATCAGCGTCGTGAATAAGCATGTGTTTTGAAATTTGGTTACGTTAATTCCCCTGGGCCCTGGAAATGGTCGGAAACACGGTTAAAAACTGTTATGCTGTAAGAAAAAATGTACGTGGAAAAAGTGTTACGAGGAAAATTAAATTATTGCTTGGTAATTTTTTTAATTTATGCATATATTTAGATATAACATATAAAAATAATATTTTTGAGAATGTTTGACAATGAAACTGATAGCTAATTTCGGGAAAAACTGAAAATAATTTTTTTAAAAGCACGGGGACATGTTTTTGCTAACAACAATTTTTAGACCAAAATCGTTTTCCAAACCGCAATTTTTAGAATTTACCTAACAACTTTCTGACACTTTTCAGCAAAAAACTGTTATAAGTCTTACAAAAGCAATACCAAACCGAGTGTCAATCGGGTGAAGTTGTTGTTTTATAACGCGAAATTTATACAAAAACCCAACAAAATGTACAGGCTTGATTTGTCCCACAAACAGGCAGGCAGCCCAACAATCTTGAATCAAAACCAAGCAGGAGAGGCCCAAACACTTGCACAGCAATAACTAGCAACACACACTCCTAGAACCTTCCATTACACTCCGGAGGCTTCCATTTGTCCTCTCTAATCTTTCTCTCTTCTAAAACCTCTCCCCCAACAATCTTATCTCTTTCATCTCTCTCTCTCTCTCTCTCTCTCATTTCTAGGGTTTTAACCATTCAACTCTATTCCCCTGTATTTCTCTTTCAATTTATCACCCAACCTAGGTGTCTTCAATTCATTTTATAATCCATGGCTTCCACCGCAGCTCAAATCCACGTCCTCGGACCCAATTACACTCCCAACCCGACCCGAACCAACTCAAAATCTCCATTTTTCGGAACCTCAGTATCATTCACAACCCCCAAATCATCACTCCCGAGGCTAAGAAAATGCAGTAACAGAAGAAACCATGTGTTACGAGTGGCGGCGGAGAAAGTGGTGGGGATTGATTTGGGGACTACTAATTCAGCCGTGGGTGCTATGGAAGGCGGGAAGCCGGTGATTGTTACCAATGCGGAGGGGCAGAGAACGACGCCGTCTGTGGTGGCGTATACGAAGAATGGGGATAGATTGGTGGGTCAAATTGCCAAAAGACAGGCTGTTGTTAACCCGGAGAATACCTTCTTTTCGGTTAAGAGGTTTATTGGCAGGAAAATGATTGAGGTTGATGAGGAGGCTAAGCAAGTTAGTTATAATGTCATTAGAGATGAGAATGGGAATGTTAAGCTCGATTGTCCCGCCATTGGCAAACAATTTGCTGCTGAGGAAATTTCTGCTCAGGTATATACATATATGTTGTATTGTGATCAAGATGCTATTTTTTGTGACATGATGTGGTGAAGTTGTTGCATTGTGGAATTCTGTGAAATGTGATTGTTTGTGTTAAAAGTAGTTGGTCTGTTGTTTTATTAAGTAAGCATGTTGTAAGTGAATGTTTATGCGGCCTTATATATAAATATGGGTAAGTTACGGTTCTTTTAGTTGCACTAGGTTATTTGGTGATTGGGGGGATGTAAAAGAACCTTGCATTAGGGTTAAGCAATCAATGAATCATTGGATCTGCATATAACATGAATTTTTACATTCTGAAGGTTTTGTTGGGATTGTATGCACATAGGTCTTTTCATGTCTTTTCAAGGTCTGTTTCTTGCGGTACATGTTGCTATACTATTTAACTGTGTGTTCTGGCTAGTTGTTTAGATTAATATACAAATTACTGGAAATTAAAACTGGAATTCACGTGGTAGCTTTACATAAGAAATGTGAATTGTGGTTGAATATAAACTCTGACTTATTGTTTTTTGTTATTTTGGGGTACAGGTTTTGAGAAAGCTTGTAGATGATGCATCAAAATTTTTGAATGAAAAAGTTTCAAAAGCTGTCGTAACAGTACCGGCTTACTTTAATGATTCCCAGCGTACTGCTACAAAGGATGCAGGTCGAATTGCTGGCTTGGAAGTTTTACGAATCATCAATGAACCTACAGCGGCGTCTTTGGCTTATGGTTTTGAAAGGAAGAACAATGAAACTATTCTTGTTTTTGACCTCGGAGGAGGAACATTTGATGTTTCAGGTACTGAGATATGTAGACGTTATAATATTGTTTAAAAATCTCCTACATCAGTTATAAGGTGAAATTGCTTATCAACTTTCTTTGTAGAGTATAAATTTTAAATTAAGCAGAATAATATCATTGTTCTGTGGCACTGTTTTTTAACATCTGTGCAACAGCTCAACAATAATTTTGTGCCTTTTAGAGAGCAAATGCATGCGGCAATGTATTGGTAGTTTAAACAGTAATGATATTTAACTTGCCTAGCATCTTTTGGGATCCCTCTTGAAAGCATATATCATTGCGGGTATTTGGCATCCATATACCCACAATGTAAAGAACCTGGAGGGACGGAGGGAGTATATAACTTTAATAATAATTTGTATTTTAAAGATTTTTTTAATAAATTATGTCATTTTAATTTTACATTAATGTATATAGTTATTGTATTCAAAGTTAACTTTTTAAAAAAAATGTTTTTACTTTTTAACTTTTAATGTATAATTTACCAGACATCTCCAACTTATATATAAAGTTATCCAAACACCTTTATAACTTATAAGCAATTATATACTTATCAATAAGTCACTTTTCAACTTTCAGTTGTGAGTTACTTTTTTTAAGATATCTTAAATCCGGTGTTTTTAATGTGGAAGTTCTAGAAGTCAATGTTTGAAGGATTAATTCTACCTTCGGTTCTTGCACCTGGAAGAAAGGAAAAGAGCTGCTTCTGGCCTATATTTGTGCTTGTGCTATCCATATTTTTGGTTTTTTTGTGATAGGGTGCTCACAGGATCTAATGTATATACCCTTGTTGCAGTTCTTGAAGTTGGTGATGGAGTGTTTGAGGTGCTTTCAACATCTGGAGATACACATCTCGGTGGTGATGACTTTGACAAGGTAAGCAATGGATTTACACCCTGGATTTTTGTGTCTATTGTGTTAGATAACTTGGTTTGCTAATGAATTTTCATATACATATTAATGCTGCGGACAGAGAATTGTTGATTGGCTTGCATTAAGCTTCAAGAATGACGAGGGCATAGATCTTTTGAAGGACAAACAAGCTCTACAGCGTTTAACCGAGACCGCAGAGAAAGCGAAAATGGAGCTGTCAACTTTGACCCAGGCAAATATTAGGTAAGCAGCATGTGATATCTACAGCTCTAAATATACAGTATCTACGACGTTTGCTTAATATTGGTTGTTTCTTACTAAATTTGTCTGCAACGCTTTTGGTTCCTCCCAGTTTGCCTTTTATTACTGCCACTGCAGATGGTCCCAAGCACATAGAAACTACTCTCACTAGGGCAAAATTTGAGGAACTCTGTTCAGATCTCCTTGATAGGTACTTTTACTCTTTGTATTAGTTGTAATTGTGTCTGTAAGGCATTTATCTAAATTTGTTTATATTTTTATTCCCTAGACTTAAAACCCCTGTTCAAAATTCCTTGAGGGATGCAAAGCTATCTATCAGTGATATAGATGAAGTCATCCTTGTTGGTGGTTCAACTCGTATTCCTGCTGTTCAGGGAGTAGTGAAATCTTTAACTGGAAAGGATCCCAATGTTACTGTCAATCCTGATGAGGTGGTTGCTCTAGGAGCTGCAGTACAGGTTAAATCTACTTCCCTTCATTCTTTTAGAACTTTAGGGAAATTGCAGCAGTTTGATCTAATCATATTGATATGCTCTATTATAGGCTGGGGTGTTGGCTGGGGATGTCAGTGATATTGTTCTTTTGGATGTGACACCACTTTCTATTGGGCTTGAAACTCTTGGGGGTGTTATGACCAAGATTATCCCGCGGAACACAACTCTGCCCACTTCAAAATCAGAGGTATTCTCAACAGCTGCTGATGGACAAACTAGTGTTGAGATTAATGTCCTTCAAGGTGAGAGGGAATTTGTTAGGGACAACAAATCACTTGGCAGCTTCCGTCTTGACGGAATCCCACCAGCTCCACGCGGAGTTCCTCAGATTGAAGTCAAATTTGACATCGATGCAAATGGTATTCTGTCTGTTACTGCTGTTGACAAGGGGTCTGGAAAGAAGCAAGATATTACCATTACAGGGGCTAGCACATTGCCCAGTGATGAGGTGTGTTTTCTTGTTTCTTATTTGTCATTGAATCCATTAACAATCAAGCATTTTGTTGGAGTATAAGTGTGTAACCCCAATTACTTTTAGACAGTTTAGTGGCTTTCAAATTTTTGGTAGAAAAAGTTGCTAGGCAACAAAGTTTGTTTAGTTGATAATAAACAAGTCGTTTAACAGAAATTTTGCCTATGATGAACAGGTAGAAAGAATGGTCTCGGAAGCTGAGCGTTTTGCCAAGGAAGACAAGGAAAAGAGAGATGCAATAGACACGAAGAACCAGGCTGATTCTGTTGTGTACCAGACAGAGAAGCAGCTGAAGGAGCTTGGAGAAAAGGTTCCTGTAGAAGTTAAAGAAAAGGTCGAAGCAAAACTTGAGGAACTAAAAAAGGCTATTACAGAAGGTGTGACTCAGGTGATCAAGGACACCATGGCTGCCTTGAACCAGGAAGTCATGCAGCTAGGCCAATCCCTCTATAACCAACCTGGTGCTGGGCCTGCAGCTGGTGGTGCAGATGGTCCTTCAGAAGCATCGAACAAGGGACCAGAAGGAGATGTTATTGATGCAGATTTCACAGACAGTAAATGATAAGTCAGGCATAGTTAGAGTTTTTGGTCATGGCTGCTTCTATATATATACGTGTTATTTGATAGGTTAAAATTTGTGTTAGCAAGCTGAGTTGAGTTCATTGCTACAAGCAGTGGCAGTTCCACTTAAGTTAAATTTGTGTTAGGACTGGCATAATGGTGCAATGAGTAAACTCCCATGCTCTTTTATGTATGCATAGGATTGGTTACATAGATAAAAGGTGTTTTCTCCATTGATGTCATTACAGTTTTAGCATAGCTTGACACTATGATTGGTCTTTTATTTATAGACATGACGTTGATGGACTTATGGACATCAAATGCAGTTTCCTTTCCCAGACACACTAGTTCTTAGTATTATGTATGTAGTAGGTGTGGATGGATAGAGGAGATTTTGTGATTTGTTCACGAATTGTCTTAATACTAAATACATACTGGATATATATATACAAGTATGTATGTAGTTTTTATCACTATATATTTTAAATCTATGATTTTACTATGTCTCATCGATTTGATGTGAATCAAATTTTTAATGTTTCATTTTTAAATATAATAGTATAGATAGGTAGATCCCATTGAAGACGAGAGTGAGTCATTTTAAAATATAATAGTATAGATAGGTAGATGATCAATAAGTATTTCGTCTACAAGTATTTTGTCTTTAATATAATAGTATAAACAATAAACAATTGAAGTTGGAAGGGTGTTGCAGGTGCAATTTTTAATGACTTTCCTCCCTTTAAAAAATACTTAAGTAATCGATTTGGAGGAAACATTAACAAGTTTACGTTTTATATGCTTTTTAATATCACTTTAATCAGTTTAAAACTAGGATAAATCGGCAATCGGCAGAGTCCTTACGATTGAGGTCTCTTTTTTTTCATTGAACTTGAAAAAATAGAAGAAATGTGGATATTAGAGTAATGATCAAGGGGGGATCTAACCAATCATGACTACAAAAAAAACGAGTAATTGGCGAAACAGTAATAACAGTTTTACGAAACTAGGAATAGTTATGGGCCGGTAAATGATTTTTGATGCCTTTGTACAAGATAGAAATAACTACAAGCCACTATGGCTCCTGGGTAAATTGATAATGCTGCGCTGCTTCTCTAAACCAGTCATGTTCACGTTTGACCCCCTAGAAGATCCTCCTTGAAACGGATTAACTGCTCCCATTCTTTGAGGATCCATAGAAGGATAATATCCCGTTTCCTGCTCATTGATCATAGAAGGATAATATCCTGTTTCCTGATCATTAATCCCTCCATCAAGCCGTCCCACACAGTGAGTTCTTATTCTTTGATCATCTGGCGGTTCTAATGAGGGCATTTTACCTGCCATGTTCAACATCTTCATTGCTACTGGATCATTAACCCTGATTTCACAACCAAAAAGAGTTTAAAAATAAGTGAAACAGAGGATGTCGAGGCTAAAATTGATTAAGTTTATATATTCAGAAAAGCTAAAGTTAGAATGGACTCTCGAGAGCCTGTGGTTCTCTATTCTATGGATTCTTGGTAAAAATATATAAACAATACAGGCAAGCACATAAACATAAAACTCATTGCATTAGAATTTGTTAATCCCCTCGAGGCATGGACGAAATGAAAATGACACATTAAGTGAAAATCTGGATGTAAAGAGTCTAAAGCAGAACAGGAGGAAGACAGCTGATAAGCTCATGAAACTTCTAAAAAATAAAAAATCATTTGACTTTGCCATGCATTTCACAAAAATGGTCGTACACTGTTGGTTGTTACCACATCTAGATGAACTTGCACGGTTCCATCAATTCTAAATGTTGGTAGGTTTTTTTAAAGTTTTAACCAAATAATTTTTTTAACTCCTATGGAAATTAGACCCAGTCTGGTGCCTGTGATAATTAGTCTAGTGCACTAAATATTTATGTAGGTACAGCGTGAGAGAGATAAATTCACATACCCGTAAAAACGATCTTTAATATTTTGCTGCGATAATTCTCCGCCAACATGCATCTCATGCCTATAAGGGCAGGCAGCACCTCTATTGCATTTTCCCCTCATATTGAAAGTACAAGCATGAGGTAGGTTTCTATTGTAATAAGGTGTTGTTCGTTGAAGTTTTAGTATAGTATCATTTGGCTTCATCTTTCCATATGAAGATTCATAATCCATGCCTGCTCTTGCCTGAAGTAGAATAATTGGAAGTAAATATATATGTAAAAAAGGTCAAAACTTAAATATACATGCTATTAGTATTAAGTAACAAGGGGATAATAATCACACAATATTATGGAAGATTATCAATATTATCTCGGCTTTTTATTCGACCTCAAGTACCCGTGTCACACTTGACACTCATGGTATGGACAATTGGAAACCCTCCTTCATTTTATGCCAAAAACATGCAAAATTTTAAATTTTGCAGTGTAACATTAGAACATGTATCCATGTTCTCTAAGGAATCTAAAGAATATACTTGTTATATTTTATACTGTTTGATGACATACAGGTCAGGTCAGGTCAGGTTATGTTCGTAGAAATGCAAGTGCAACCCTATTTTAGCAAAGAAATATGTTGTAAACTCGTGGTTTGGGTGACCTTTGATATGCCAAAAAAACCTATTTTTATGCCATTGAAATATGTAATCTAGTACTACTGCACTAGAGAACCCAAAAACTCCAACCAATCATACAACAAAGAGCACATGTCCAACTCAAGACCCTAGACTACAAGTCCATTGTTTGTAGTAAAGATGTCAAGTCAATAAGTCATTATGTTTGCAATATCATTAATTAAGTGATCTCCGTCATACTGCAACTGGTTTCTTAGGTGATAATCTTCTGCACAATAATTAAACATACAAACACATCTGAAATGGTTCTATATAAATATGACCTTTGAGAAAGTGACTAGTAGAAAGACGTCTATATATGCCGATTTACTAATTAAAAACAAAGAGAATAACATTTGGGTTTAGAGACTACATACCCTGCGGTCATGCTCCTCAGCAAAAAACTCCCTGTTTACGTCACTCTTTGGATAGGAACCGCTGAAATTGATACCTAGTGTGGTATCTATAACCTGAATAGGCAGCCCATATTGGAGATCAAAAATGCAAACTTGACATGCATTTTTCAGTGTACTGCAAGTCTGGCAAATCTCAGTTTTTTTGAATCTCGCGTCACGGCCAGGCCTCCACCTAAAAACCGTAAATGGCCGACTGCAAATTTTGCACTCATTCCTGTAATTTGCTTTCGTCTGCATAAAATGCAACACAGTCATGGTTAGAGCATTCAGCATACCCAGTACATTATTCAAATACCTCCCAGACTATCAACAATTTCTTTTGTTAGTAGACTAACATGCAGAAAGGAACACATTCTTAAAAGAATTATGAAATAATAACGCAACTCCTGCACTGCACTGGTACCAATTCAATTTTTTTTAAGTTATAGAATCAGCATTAACAATTTAAAACTATCTTCTCTATATGTTATTGATTGTCGGAATCAGGTAAGAGCAACAGTTTATATAGCCCCAGGATGATAAAAAAAATCGGATAAAATTCCCTGGGTTCAACACAAAATCAAACAACACAAAGTGCAAATTTAAGGTATCATTCCAGTAGCATAAAATAACTGGAAGCAAAAATGGGGGAAAAAGTTACCATTCGAACATACGGATTGTCTCCGAGGCATGTCTCGCATATGATTGGGAGATCAGTCCGCTCCTGTCCTCTATTTGCCATAATATTAACTGCATGCAAAAGAGGGACACATACATTATTACATAACAATTTCAAGCCTTCTTAATTTCCCATGATCTTACACTACAATCTACATACACAAAATTTGCATATTTGTTGCTGATCTCAATCAGCAACAAATATGCAAATTAAACTCATTAGAATCTGCCTGATTCTAATGAGTAACCCATAACAATTAAGCAGAATAAAAAGAGATTAAAAATCTATTAAATCGACTGATTTAACTTACCTTTGGAAATCAACGGCGGTCGTGGATGTGTAAACTGTCGCAAATCGCACGGTCTCGCAGGATTAATAGTGACCCCGTTCACCCCACTCCGCAGTCTTATTTATACACATTATAGGGGATAGGGTCCGATACAAGACTGAATTTGTTTTGAATTTGGAAAGCCAACTATTCAAAGCCCGTTTTCTGGGGTTTTGGCCCAATAATCGGAATGGCGTCCTTTTTAATTGGGTTTTTCGGCCCATATGCTTAAACACCGAAAATTATAAATTTAAGCTCATACTTAATTAGCGTAACATTTGTGGGTCCATTACCTACTCCTTTCATCTTCTATTCCACCTCTATATTAGACTCACATACGTACGTTAAACACTAGATAAATATAGTAACATATAAAATACCTGAAAAGAATAAGAACATGATTGGAATTTGGGAAGGATAACAAGAAAGAATTAAAAATTGAGATTACTTGTAATGCAAGGGTAAAAGGTGATATTGATCTCAACGAATTTCCACGAGATCAAGGACGACCTCTTCCATAATAATTCATGTGTATGACATATTTGCTGGACATGAATCGGGGAAATGAGTTTGATGAGACACCACTCGGCGACAATTAACATGGCTGAGCATGATGACACTTAGTCGGCGACAACTCTACGCGCAGTGATGGGGAGATTCAGTGTGCTTAGATTAGATGGGGGAGACTGGATCAATTGAGACTCTTGGCAACAGTCATGTCAACAGTCCTCGCAACAGATAGAATGAAGGTGGCAAATCACTTGGTGACAGTTATTGACGATTTTGATGAATCATAGCAGTTGGATGACAAGTGAAACTGACAAATAAAAAGGGTACAAGTGACAGGCACACAAAAAGCAGTTGCAAGGCATGTGGAACAATTCTATAATCTGTCTGACAGTTAAAGCTGCGGTTGATCTATCTATATATATATTAGGAATTCAGTTGTAAACATGTATTATGATATACTTTGTTGCCTGTAAAGTAGATATATATGTAATAATGGGGGAAATACTTGGGTGGGGGAAATTTAACTATATTGTGGGTAGATTGTACGAGGAACGAAACTCGGGAGAGTAATAACGTTGTGAACTTCTGCCATAACTCTGTGTCATTTGTATTTATTGAGGCAAGAATATAAAGGCTGGTTTTGGCCGTAAATGTTGTGTACTTACTCTATTTAGACTTAGTGTGGAGAAGGTAAATATTTTTGTGTTGCTTGGGCACATGTTGTTGTGTGTGTAGACGAGGTTGTGTGTGGGAAGACCGTGTAGTGTGTGCAGAAGAGGCTGTGTGTAACTTACCATTTATCTATATATGTACTTAGATAAATTTTAGAAAAAATCACATAAAATAAGGGTTACGAAGATACTGGATAAAATGCCCAAAATATCAAGATTTCAGCATCAACTGCCCAAAATACCCAAATTTGGAGTGCATGGCCCAAAATATCAACATGATATGAATTTTGAAAAGGAGTATCAGAATTTACAAAAGACAAGCATTTTGCAAATGCGCATCCATGATACGCGTGTCTTCACTTATTTATAAAAAAATAATTTATAAAGGATACGCATTCTGTACATGAGTATTCCCAAATATGCATTAAAGAAATACGTATTCAAACTTAATTTTTTCAAAACTCTTTTCCCTTTTCCTAATTGAAATATAGGGAAAGATACGCCTGTGAGACATGAGTATCCTGTGATGCGCATTCGCGGGATGCGTATCTCTGGAGATACGTATCCCTAATTTTTCAGGGCTAATCTTTTGAAACATTCCTTGGAATAAAATGAGGCCGCACATGTATATATAGGCTAGCACTTAAGAGAGAAATTTCTTAAAAAGGGAACGAGAGAATCCTTTAAAAAATTAATTTTAAAACTGAAAGGTGTAAATGTTTTTTACTTTCATAATGTTTCAATAAAGTTAATTACAAACAACCAATTCAGATTAATTAACACTACTTTGAATTGAATTAGAGTAATTCTAGAGCTCCCAAAAAAAATTCTCAAAACTTTCCGATAAATGAGTTGTTGATTTGTGATTGGTTGATTTATCATAAATGTAAAACATATGTTTAGGGCTGCAAAAAATTCCGGTCTGGACCTGTAACCCGGACCGGACCGGATCTACCGGTCCAAGACCCGAATCGAAACGAACATACCCGGTCCGGTCCCTAGTACTTATAATTGAAAAAATTCAGTCTTCACCTGAAGGGACCTGAATTCGTATATATAATTATTTTATATTTACTTCATGTCTTATAAGATCATATATAAATATTAAACATCCACCCATATCATGTTGTATTGATCTAGATTAATAGATAATAAATTAATATAATAAAAATAGATCGATATCACACTTTAAATTACTAAATTTCGTACTTCATGTGATAAAATATTGATATTCATACACTTAAAAAATAATATTTACTCTTAAAATAATAAGACATGTACTTACTTTTAATTTTTATTGACGTACCAAGTAACAAACTTTTTAATGTCTATTAATTTGAAAGAAAAAATAAAATAAAATTATATAAATAATTTTTTTATATAAATATTAATTAAACCGGTCCAATTCCGGTCCAAATCGGGCTTTTCCAGTCCGGTCCAGTACCAATACCAGATAGAGCCGGTCCGATCCTCGGTCCTTAATTCTGAAAAAAATCGGTATTCGGTTTGGTCCAAGTCGATCCAGTCTGGTTCGATTTTTGACCTTTGTGTGGCCCTACATATATTAATATGAGTCTCCCCGATTTATATATAATTAATAAATGTTAGGTGTTTTTTAGAGTTATTTTGAGAATTATTTTGATATTGGACTATGTGACCCTTGGAACAATAATTTAAAAAACATATTTCATTGTTAAATACATAGCTTGGATTTGTCCGCCCAAACAGGCAGCCCAACAATATAATCCAACATAGGTCTTCAATTCATTTTATAATCCATGGCTTCCACCGCAGCTCAAATCCACGTCCTCGGACCCAATTATACTCCCAACCCGACCCGAACCACCTCCAAGTCCGGCTTTTTCGGAAACCTCAGTATCATTCACAACCCCTAAATCATCACTCCCGAGGCTAAGAAAATGCAGTAACAAAAGAAGCCATGTGTTACGAGTCACGGCGGAGAAAGTGGTGGGGATTGATTTGGGGACTACTAATCCAGACGTGGGTGCTATGGAAGGCGGAAAGCCGGTGATTGTTACCAATACGGAGGGGAAGAGAACGACACCGTCTGTGGTGGCGTATACGAAGAATGGGGATAGATTGGTGGGTCAAATTGCCAAAAGACAGGCTGTTGTTAACCCAGAGAATACCTTCTTTTCGGTTAGGAGGTTTATTGGAAGGAAAATGATTGAGGTTGATGAGGAGGCTAAGCAAGTTAATTATAATGTCATTAGAGATGAGAATGGGAATGTTAAGCTCGATTGTCCCGCCATTGGAAAACAATTTGCTGCTGAGGAAATTTCTGCTCAAGTATATACATAAATATGTTAAGTATGAATGTGTTCAAGACTGTTAATTTATCGAGTTCAATTTGTTGCTTTAAATTGTTGTGAAATGTGATCGTAGTTTGTTTTGTCTTCGAGTATGTAAGTATGTCCTACTGCGTTGTTTACAGTGACTGATATATTGGCGCTTATGAATCACTGGATCACCGGATTTGCATATTATTTGATTGTTTACATTCTGAAGTTCTAGTTGGGATTTTATGCACACAGGGTCTTTCATGTGTTATCACAAAATTGGTTTATGTGGTTGGCTTGATTTGGTCTTGGAGTGATATGTTTTCTTTTTCTTATAGTACATGTTGGTAGTTTTTGTTGTTGCTAAACATGTTCTGGGTAGTTGCTTACTATTATATAAAATTACAGATTACTGGAAGTTAAAAGTAGAATACACATAAAAAATTTACTCGAGTAGCAAGATGTGGTTGAATATATATTTTGACAAAATGTCTTGTGTTATGTTTGGGTATAGGTCTTGAGAAAGCTTGTGGATGATGCGTCAAAGTTTTTGAATGAAAAAGTTTCAAAGGCTGTCGTGACAGTAGGGATGGCAATCGGGTCGGTTGAAACGGGTTTAGCAAAAACCAAACCCGAACCCGATTATTTTTGCCAAACCCGGACCCGAACCCAGAAAAACCTGAACCACTAAACCCAAACCCGATGTTCGGGTTCGGTTCGGGTTCGGGTTTATAGATTTACTATCAAATTGCACCTTAATTAGCACAAACTCTGGTGAAAAATTACTAGAATCTGATTCGAGCAAAGTGTTCATAAATATGAGGATACTAAAATTTTTAGGGTTGAATTAGAGGGTTCAGAGAAGACAATGGATCATACCTCTATGAATAAAATTGTTAGTGAAATAATGCAAGAATCTTGACCTTTACATATATTAGTAATATATTATATATTATATTACTACTTATAAAATATAAAATATTATTTATATATTAACACGGGTTTCGAATCGGGTTCGGGTCGGAACGGAATGGGTTTCGGGTTTTCGGGTCGGGTTCGGAACGGCATGCCTTAAACCCAAACCCGACCCGAAAATGATTCGGGTTTAGAAATCAAACCCGAACCCGAATCCAAACCCGAAATATTCAGGTTCGGTAAAAACCGATCGGATCGGTATGGATCGAGTATCCATCGGTTCGGTACAAATTGTCATCCCTACGTGACAGTTCCGACATACTTCAATGATTCCCAGCGTACAGCTACAAAGGATGCAGGTCGAATTGTCGGATTAGAAGTTCTACGAATTATCAATGAACCTGCAGTCGCGTTTTTAGCTTATGGGTTTGAAAGGAAGAACAATGAAACCATTCTTGTTTTTGACCTTGGAGGAGGAACCTTTGATGTCTCAGGTACTGAGATATGTTGATATTATAATATTATTTTAATATCTCTAATATCTGTTACAAGGTGAAATTGATTTCTAATTTTTTTAGTAGAGTATTTATGTAGATGTTCTGTGCCAAAGCTTTTTCATACCTTATTCTTCTTAACATCTTTGCACCAATAATTGGTAGTTAACACCATATATTGAAGTTGCTTTTGGTTACATCGTGGTATATAAAGCCATAATGAATTTCATGTATCCATGTTATATGGGATATATTTGCCCCACAGCTTCTGGTATCCGTGTATTGTTCACCACTTGAAAGCGTAAATATGTATTTTTATGTCCATGTTCTAAAAGTCAATCTATGTTTCAAGAATTGATGATACTCTGTAGTGATATTGTGTATACTACCTTTAATGGGTTTAATAGTTAATCGATGTTTTAAAAATTAATCGTACTCTGTGATTCCATTCTGTAAACAACTTCCATTCTCCCCCCAGAAAAAAAAATCACTGTATGTGCCTACGATATGCCGTACTTTAAATAGGGTACTCACTCGGTGTAGTATACGTTTATTGTTAATATGTGTATCCTTGTTCTAGTTCTTGAAGTTGGTGATGGAGTGTTCGAGGTGCTTTCGACATCTGGAGATACACATCTCGGTGGTGATGACTTTGATAAGGTAATCTAATTTTTTTGCCACCTCTGGATTCTGGTTATATTGTGTTATATATCTTGGTTTTCTGATGAAGTTTCATATACATTATATGCCACAAACAGAGAATTGTTGATTGGCTTGCATTGAGTTTCAAGAATGATGAGGGCATAGATCTTTTGAAGGACAAACAAGCTCTACAGCGTCTAATTAAGAGACGGCCGAGAAAGCTAAGATGGAGAGATGGACTTTGCTATGCAACAAAGTTTGTTTAGTTGACAATAAATGAGTCGTATAACAGTTTCCTATGAAAAAAAGGTTGAGAGAATGGTATCAGAAGCAGAGCGGTTTGCCAAGGAAGACAAGGAAAAGAGAGATGCAATAGACACGAAGTACCAGGCTGATTCTGTTGTGTACCAAACAGGGAAGTAGCTGAAGGAGCTTGGAGAAAAGGTTCCTGTAGAAGTGAAAGAAAATGTCGAAGCAAAACTTGAGGAACTAAAAAAGGCTATTACAGAAGGTGTGACTCAGGTGATTAAGGACACCATGGCTGCCTTGAACCAGAAAGTCATGTAGTTGGGCCAGTCCCTCTACAACCAACCTGGTGCTACACCTGGTGCTGGTCCTGCAGCTGGTGAAGCAGATAGTACATCAGAAACATCGAACAAGGGACTAGAAGGAGATGTTACTGATGCAGATTTCATAAATAGCAACTGATAAGCCAAATATAGTAAGCGTTTTTGCTCATGGATGCTTCTTCTTTACGTGTTAAAGCTTCTCATTCTTAGCCCTCGGCGCCCCTTTTTATGAGGGGTAAATGACAATTTTTTGGAACTGAATTAGTACTGGGGTTTATTAGTATTCTATATCATGAGAATTTTGGTCTTATAGAAAGGTCCTAATTAGCAAAGTAGGTTATTTGATAGGTTAATATTTGTATTAGCAAGCTGAGTTGAAATCGTTACTACATGCTATTGTGGTTCCTCTCCGGTTAAATGGTAGTCCAAAAATGGCATAAGTGTGCAATTATAGTCTCTGGTCGTGCACGTAACAAAAGCACAAGCTTATGAGGCCACCAAGCCACCAACATTATTTTTCCAGTTTCATTACATGCGTTAAAGATATCGGTTAGGTCTTGCTCAATAATTGTTAGGAATATGTTGTGTACTTGATGATAAATTGAACAAAACATTTTAGTAGATTTAACTTAGTGAATTTTGTAGCACTCGACGGATGATCAAATATAGTCCCGACGGATGATTCAATATAGTCCCGACAGATGATGATTTGACATCCACCGGGTGAGTAGCTTATGTAATAATAAGTTTTGTAGCACATTTATGCAAATAATTTATGTAAATTATGTAGTAGCATATGAGTCATGTTGACTACTAGTAGATATGCAGAATAGGTTGATTAATTATAAATATTAGATGTCTTGTAATTCTGCATAAATGAAATGGAGTCAAGTGTCAAATAGCTACTCGACGGATGATCAACGAAGCTACCCGACGGATGATCAACAAGACTACTCGACGGATAACAAGCATGTAGCCGGTGGATGATCAATTGAAATATCTGTTGACAGTGACAACACAGTCACATGTGTTGAGTGTTTGCAAAAGGAATGTGGCAGCCTGTTTAGCAGGAAAATGAGAACAAAGAAGCATTACCATTTCCATGCTATTATGAAGATATTCAAAGATGCTGGAATAGAGTAGTGAAGCAGCATGGAGTTAGACTTGATAGGTTTTATTATATTATCCTGTCTTATTACCATGTAAACTTGGTGATATATAAACCAAGTGTAGCTAGTAGAACAAACAACTAAGCAAACACATTTTAGAAGAGAAATAGAAAAAGCTGTAACTGTTAAGAATTTCTCTGTAGTTTATTTGTTCACTTGTAAAGCAGCTGTGAGCTATTCAAGCTTCATAGGGTTCTCTCGACATATATATATATATATATATATATATATATTGTAAAGCAGTTGTGAGCTATTCAAGTTTCACAGGGTTCTCTCGATATATATATATATATATATATATATATATATATATATATATATATAGTGGATACATTCAAATCCACCAGAAAGTTTTAAAGACTTGTGTTTTTATTACTTGTGTTTTGATTTATATAATTCTTTCATTCCGCACTTTGCAAATCAAACACTTATATATTATTGAGTTAGAACAGTTTTAAAAATCTCAAAAAGAAGGCATAATTATATTCAACCCCCCTTCTGTAATTTTTGTTGTATTGTTAGGGAATAACAATTAGTATCAGAGCAAACTCTTGAAGTACAAAGAGAGTAAAGATCATAACAAGCAGCAAGATGAACAAGAAGGATGTTGGAGTTAAAATTCCTTTTCTGGACAGAGATAATTATCACCACTGGAAGGTGAAGATGCACCTACATCTTCTTTCCCAAGATGAGGCCTATGTGGATTGCATAGAGAGAGGTCCTCATGTACCAATGAGAGCTGCAACTGGAAATGAGCCATCTGTTCCCAAGCCTAGGCATGAATGGTTATAACCTGATATTGAGAAGTCAGGAAAGAAAAGAAGGCCATGAATATATTGTTCAATGGAGTTGATAGTGATATGTTTGATAACATCATTAATTGTAAAACAGCCAAGGAGGTTTGGGACACTATCCAGATTATTTGTGATGGTACTGAGCAAGTAAGGGAGAATAAGATGCAGCTGCTAATTCAGCAATATGAGCACTTCCATTATGAAGATAATGAGTCTCTCACTTATATTTTTAGTAGATTTCAAACTACTAAATGCTCTGAGGTTGAATGGAAGAGTCTATTAGACAAAAGACTCTAACCTCAAGTTCCTTAGATCTCTTCCAAAGGAGTGGAAACCAATGACAGTCTCATTGAGAAATTCTCAGGATTACAAGGAGTTCACCTTGGAGAGACTGTATGGCATCATGAAGACTTATGAGCTTGAAATAGAGCAAGATGAGAGGATGGAGAAAGGAAGGAAGAAAGGAGGGTCCATAGCACTGGTTGCTGAGTTAGAGAAGGAGAAAAAGATGAAGGTAGAAGCTGTTGAGTCTACTTCAAAGGTCTGTGAGAACAAGGGTAAAGGGCTGGTAGCTGAAAATGAAGATTATTTGAGCCAAGATGACATGGATGATATTGATGAGCATTTAGCATTCCTTTCCAGAAGATTTGCCAAGCTCAAATTCAAAAAGAACTTTGGAGCAGCCAAGCCAAATAGAAACATAGTGGATAATTCTAAATTCAAATGTTTCAAATGTGGCTTGGCAGGGCATTTTGCCAGTGAGTGCAGAAAGTCAGATTCCAGCAAAAAGAAGTTTGATCCTGTTGATTACAAACAGAAATATTTTGAGTTGCTCAAATAAAAGGAAAGGGCTTTCAATACACAGGAACATGACTAGGCAGCTGATGGATTGGATGAAGATGAAGATGTTAACTATGTCAATCTAGCCCTGATGGCCAAGTCCGATGAAACAAAAACAAGTTCTTCAAGCAATCGGGTAATCACCACTAACCTAGCACATTTATCTAAAGCTGAGTGTAATGATGCAATCAATGACATGTCTATAGAATTATATCACTTGCGTGTTACACTTAAGTTCCTCACTAAGGAAAATGCTAGAATTAAAGAAAACAATTTATTTTTAAGTGAGAGGAATAATGTGCTAGAATCTCAGTTTATTGAATTTAAAAAATTGAGAATAGAATGTAAGATTGCTAATGATGAATTAACTGAGTCCTTGAAGAAAGAAGAGATTTTAAAGAAGCAGCTTGAACGAGAACAGGAAGTGATTAAAGTATGGTAATCATCCAGAGATGTCCATGCTCAAATCACTAAAGTTCAAGGTATTGAGTCCTTTTGTGATGCAGTCTGGAAAAAGAGTAAGGAGAAGCTGGAATCCAATTTGGTTGAAGGATTGCTAACAGATGTAGACTCGACGGATGATGAGAGTCATCCGTCGGATAATCAAAAGGATTATCCGTCGAGTGACATAAATCCTCATCCGTCGGCTGTGAGCAAACCTGTGAGCAAAGCCTAACTTGCCAATTTAAATGAGAAATATGGATCAGTTTCTAAAAATTTTATTTCAGGAGAATCAAGTCAAGTGAAGAAGGAGAAGAAAGTTAATGTTGGTCATCTGTCCATCAAGCAATTGAATGACAGATTAGAAAAGACTGAGGATAAAACAGGAACTAAAAAGAAAAATAATAGAAATGGGAAAGTAGGAATTAATAAACATAACAACTACACACCTGATAAGTATGCTCCTAGAAAAATCTGTGTTAAGTGTGGTAGTGTTAATCATCTATCTGTTATTGCAAACTTGCCACGCCTACTCCTATATATGTACCCTCTTCTATTCCCAACATGTATATCATGCCTTCTATGCCTATGAATGTTATGTCTGCTCAGAATGTGAATGCACAATTTTCTAATATGCCATTTGCACCTAATCCTTATTATGTTGCATTCAGTATACCACAAATGCCATTTAGCATGCCTTACTGGAATAACATGTTTACAAATAACATGCCTTTTCCTGTTAATCAAAATGTGCATGATAATTCTGTTTTAATGACTGGTTTCAAAGGTCCAACTCAAATGACTAAGGATGAATCAGAAATTCCCAAGTCAAATGAGGTCAAACCTAAGAAACCAAAGAAGAAAGCTAACAAGGCGGGACCCAAGGAAACTTGGGTACCAAAATCAACTTGATTTAATTTTGATGTGTGCAGGGAAACAGAAAGAATCTTTGGTACCTAGATAGTGGTTGCTCAAGGCACATGACTGGAGATTCTACCCTGCTTACAGAGTTCAAGGAGAGAGCTGACCCAAGTATTACTTTTGGAGATGACAACAAGGGTTATATTGTGGCATATGGCTTGATTTCAAAAGACAATGTCATCATTGAAGAGGTTGCCTTTGTGGATGGTCTCAAGCACAATTTGTTAAGTATTCGCCAGCTTTGTGATAAAGGCAATTCAGTAACCTTCAATTCAGAAGCATGTGTTGTGGTAAACAAAAGAAGCAACAAAGTGGTTCTCACTGGTGTGAGAAAATCAAATGTGTATCTAGCTGACTTCAACTCATCTAATGCAGAATCTGTCACTTGTCTTCTCAGTGAAGCAAGTCAAGATGAAAGTTGTGTTGGGTTCCGAGGCATAAAACGCAACGGATAAACGTAAATAAAATAAAAAAATTCGAAACCCAAAACAGGATCCATGTATAATTATGGGCAGATTATGGAGATAATGAATCATACCTTTCAAGAGCTTAAATTTCACGAACTCAACGGAGATCCTAGCTATCACGCTTTGTGTCTACCTCTCGGAGAAACACCTCCATGGTATCCACACGAGCACCTCCAAGAATGTCTCACGAACTTGACTACGGAATGGATGTACTAGCCTCCTTCTTGATGATCCGAATTGCCTCTGCCTCTCTTTGCTGCTAGGGTTTTCTCAAAAACGTACAAGCCTCTTTAACCTATCATTATGTATTTGTAATGACTGATTAAAAAGGCCCATAACAGCAAATCCCGACCCTAGTAGGTATTGGATTAAATAATAAAAACGAATTTCTATTATTTAATTAATAACTAAGTCATACTTAATTATTATGGGCAAAAACATTCCTTTTAATTCAAATTTATATTATCTCAATTAAGTCTTACTTAATTATAATAAAATTCGAATAATCATCAATTAATTTAAATCCATAATTTAAATTAACTATTCCGTTAAGTGCTCTATTTGTGCGACCCTATGGGCTATTATTTAATTGGCAATAATTGTATTCTCTAATAAAATTATAAACAATGAGTGGTATCTAGTAATACATCATTGTTACCCAATTAAACAATAATTAAATCGTGATTAGATAAAACCTTTCGTGATTAATGTTTTTTGTGTAATATAATCCCTTTAACCATACATATTATAGATTCTCGAGGCATGTATTTAGTCATCCTCTTCAACATTTAATCCGGGTTTACTTGATCCATGAGTAGATTATCAAGACAAATCATTATTTGAGCATGGCCATGCTTTTATAATCTCACTCAATCAAGAGGCCAATAATATCTCTCTTAATTATAAGAGGGTTAAATCCTTTATATATCATTCATATTTCTCATACGACTCATGATATACCCGATGTCCACTTTTATCATCACCCGATTAAAAGTAACTTTTAATATAGTCAAAGTATATTAATCCTCGTATAGAAATATAATGATTTCAAGTCAAAGGATCGTTACACCATTATCACTGTGAGTCTTTCTTATGACTTTATTAAACATGAAGAATCTCACTGTGGGTCTGTCCAGTACCATGTACTCTCACATGTACCTATGTATTGACTTTAGTATCCCCATACTTATAACCAATGAGATGTGGTTATCTTGTCAAACAACATACTAGTCTATCTATGTATTATTATTGTTCTATATAATAATACTCGACTAGGGACCTTTAAGAATATGATATATTATATAATCTCAAGTTCAAGTCATGTACTTAAACTATACAATGTGTATCATTATTCTAAGGATATTTATTATGCTAACAAAATATCGCAGTAATTAAGGTCATAATAAATACATTTATTGAATGATCAACTGACATAAAGATTTAAAAGAATAATGTATTGCCTCTAGGGCACCTACACTAACAAGTTGGTTGTGGCACAAGAAGCTGTCCCATCTAAACTTCAAGACCATGAATGAGCTTGTCAAGAAAGAACTGGTAAGAGGAATTCCTCAAGTGGAGTTTTCTAAGGATGGATTGTGTGATGCCTGCCACAAGGGAAGGCAGATTAAAGCATCGTTCAGAAAGAAGCTTGATTCAACAATTGAAGAACCTTTGTAATTGTTACACATGGATTTATGTGGACCAGTCAATGTGTTGTCCATCTCAAGAAAAGATTTTGCCTAGTAATTGTGGATGATTTCTCATAGTTCTCTTGGACATATTTTCTAAAGTCTAAAGATGAAGCTAGTGAAATCATCATCAATCACATAAGGCAAGTCAACAATCATCCTGATTTTAAAGTAAGAAGAATCAGGAGTGACAATGGAACTGAGTTCAAGAATTCTGTGATAAGATCATTTTGTGAAGAGAATGAAATAATGCATGAGTTTTCTACAGCAAGAACTCCACAACAAAATGGAGTAGTGGAAAGAAAGAACAGATCTCTTATTGAAGCTGCAAGGACAATGCTTGAAGAATCAAAGCTACCAACATATTTTTGGGCTGAAGCTATGAATACTGCTTGCTACATTCAGAATATTTCTTTGATTAATCAAGCAAAATGTATGACACCCTACCAATTGTTCAAGAACAAGAAATCAACCCTAAATTTTCTTCATGTCTTTGGCTGCAAATGTTTTATCTTGAGGAATCAAACTGACCAACATGGAAAGTTTGATGCTAAAGCAGATGAAGGAATTTTTGTTGAATAAGCTGTGGGAAAAGCATACAGAGTCTACAATCTTAGAACCAACATTGTTATGGAAACAATACATGTTGTGTTTGATGATAAAAAGATTGAAGGACTGCATCGTGTTATATCGTGGTATATAATACCATAATGAATTTCATGTATCCATGTATATGGGATACATTTGCCCCACGGCTTCTGGTATCCGTGTATTGTTCGCCACTTGAAAGCGTAAATATGTGTTTCTATTTGCATGTTCTAAAAGTCAATCTATATTTCAAGAATTAATGATACTCTGTAGTGATATTGAGTAGACTACTTTTAATGGGTTTATTAGTTAATCGATGTTTTAAAAATTAATCGTACTCTGTGATTCCATTCTGTAAACAACTTCCATTCTCCCCCTGAAAGAAATGCACTGTATGTGACTACGATATGCCGTACTTTAGATAGGTGCTCACTCGGTGTAGTATACGTTCACGCGGTTGTCATATTGTTAATATGTGTATCCTTGTTCTAGTTCTTGAAGTTGGTGATGGAGTGTTCGAGGTGCTTTCGACATCGGGAGATACACATCTCGGTGGTGATGACTTTGATAAGGTAATCTATTTTTTTTACGCCTCTGGATTTCTGGTTATATTGTGTTATATGTCTTGGTTTTCTAATGAAGTTTCATATACATTATATGCCACAAACAGAGAATTGTTGATTGGCTTGCATTATATGACAATTTTTCTGGAACTGAATTAGTACTGGGGTTTACTAGTGTCCTATATTATGTGAATTTTGGTCTTATAGAAAGGTCCTAATTAGCAAAGTAGGTTATTTGATAGGTTAATATTTGTATTAGCAAGCTGAGTTGAAATCGTTACTACATGCTATTGTGGTTCCTCTCCGGTTAAATGGTAGTCCAAAAATGGCATAAGTGTGCAATTACAGTCTCTAGTCGTGCACGTAACAAAAGCACAAGCTTGTGAGGCCACCAAGCCACCAACATTATTTTTCCGGTTTCATTACATGCGTTAAAGATATCGGTTAGGTCTTGCTCAATAATTCTTTCACCAATCCCACAAACATAGAGAGTTCTAATATTCTCATTATCTTTAGATTCTAATAAGGCATTTCATCTGCCTTGTTCAGTAGCTTTATTGCTACCTAATCACTGACCTTGAATTTACAAGTCCATACAAATTTAGAGAAATGCATATAGAACAATGCATTTCAGAAAAATATATCAGTTTTAATTTTTTTTATTCAGAACTAATTAAACATGGTGTAATATTATAAGATGATGTGCAGGAAAGCTAAAATAGAATGGATTTGTGATGTATACATGATAACTAAAATTATAACGGATTTGAAAGTTAGGTCTAAATTTCCCTTCGCTCAATGAGAAAATGGGTCAAATTAGAAAGGATCAAACCTATGGGACTTAAGGAATGATATAAAAAAAGAGAGGGAAAAATATTCAATAAAAAAAATAAGTAAACTAAGTAAATATAGAAGAACCCAGATTCCAAATGAACAAATTCAAACTTGAAAAGGATCTTTCTGATTCTCGAAGAATGAGGGGCAAAGGGATTGATCGAGAAAGATCTCTTGTTCTTATTATAAGATCGTGATTGGATACGCATATGTTTGGTAAAGAGAATAATCTTCTCCTTTGAGTTTGAGAATAATAAAAAAAGGAAAGTGTTCAATTGGACTCGGTCATTGTAGAAACATAGGGACAAGCAAATAGCATGACAACTAATTAGAGGCTGTCAAGTGCTAATCCTCTCTGATCCTGAAGCAATGATATAACACATCCATCAAAATTGAGCAAAAATTTAGAATTCTGAGTAGCACATTAGAGACAGAGAATATACTGATAAGCTCACGAAGCTCCCAACATATAATCTACAATTAACAACATTCAGAGATAATCTCAGGTAGTCAGGTTTAGAAATTCAGGTAATCAGGTATAGAAATTCATAGGCTTGCAATATAGTCCTTTGAAGTTGCAGAGGAAAAATCTTGGTACAAAAATGTTTATATGCCCGACAACCCTGAGATTTGCGCGATCTTAGTCGAAATCTGTTTATGGGACCCTAATATACATATACAATGAAATTTTATATTATATAAGAGAGTTGGAAAAGCTCTGGTCTTAACGCCCCTACCACTGCCCCTATTTGTGTGGTCTTAGTTTTAGTCTTGCTCGACTATAGGGTCACCCGTGACACCAAATATGATTTTCATTAGGTAAAGTAAACGATGGTTGTACTAAGGGGCACTGCATCAGCGTTACGACGTCATCTCCATCCAGTAAGAAGAAGGTCGGGGTTCGAAATTTGAATCTAATTCCATGAGATGATCACAAGTGAAACAATAGTACATTCTTAGCCAATAAAAAAACTACAGACTACAACTTTGATTTGGGTGAAATGAAATTCATGATGTGAGTTGTGAGCTGTTGAAATTAAAGACACTTTTTTTCTTGAGCAAAGTGTGGATTGGAAGTGAAATGGTAACATAAAAGGAGGCAGTAAGAAATGATTAGTAACTGAAAATCAAATATATATGTTAAAGCAACACATCACAGTTTGGAGATGATTACACTTAATATAGAATATTTTACGATAACAAGTCCCAAATATGATATTTAATATAGAACATTATGCGATAACAAGTCGATAACAAGTCGGGACAAATAAGAAAAAAAACAAAAGTAAAAAATATAATCTCAGGCACCCTAGTCCTTCGGTGGCTCCTTGGCTTTTATTTTTCTGCAGGAAGTTGGTAGATTCAACTCTTTGTGCATGAGGTAGACATGACAAGTGGAGAAGTCCAGACAGCTTGAAATGTTGAAAGCAGCAACAAACAACAACATAGAAACAATGAAAAAATTACATTTGACAGAAGAAGTAAATGTTTAGAAATATCAGATGAAAAAAAACATGATAGCAAATACAATAAAAGAACTTTACATTTACATGATGGGATGAAGAGCTAGGAATATGGTCAGTAATGATATTTGTGTGTAGTGTATACGTCCTCGTAGAGATATTAGATACTCATTCTGGAAATAAAAGAAAGGAAAAATGAAGTTAAGCTACATACCAATATTTGGTAGATTAATATTCACTTGAGTCACTTCCATCGCTTTCACAAGTATAATAGTCGGTTTCATCGTCATCGTTGTCTCCTAGATGGCTTTCACAACTATAATACTCACTTGATTCAGAGTCTCCTTGACTCTATCTCCTCCATCTTGAGATCCATTATCATTTTCCGTAGCAATGTCTTGAACAGTTTCTTCATCGCCAGCAGTGTCCACACCATCACCTTGGTCACCAGCAGTGTCCACACCATCACCTTGGTCACAAGCAGTATCCTCATCATCACTCTCCTCACTAGAAAAGTCCACATCATCTAGTAGTCCATAAATACTTCTCATGGTAACAAGGAAAGCCTGTACATGAACATCTAAGAAATCCCAATATTGTTCAAGGTAATCTAAGAAATTTCGACGTTGTTCTTAGTTTTCCATAGCTAGGTTCAACCTGCATAGAAGACATGTATAACTCCTTTCAAACCAAGATTCAATGAAAGCATGGTGAAATGCATGGTTGTAGAGTAATACCCTATGATCTTCAGGCAGTGGATTAAAACAGATAGGACACTCCATATTTTTGAAAAAAAATCCTTAAATTACTAAGCTCTTGAATAGTTGCTTGCGAAAAAAGATGAACTAAATTTTGTATTATTCAATTTATGCTATAAAATAATTTTTCATGAACATACATAGACCCTTACATTGTTACAGATTTAAAATAGATTAGATAAATTTGTTAGAATATTTAAAAGGTAAATATAAAATTGCAAATATTTTTTTAAAATTTGTGAAGTTTTAATATCTAATATTCTTACATGCAACATTTGTTTATTAAAAGTACTAGTTGTGTGACTAATATCAATGATGGGATGATTTCATAAAATCTTCACATGACATTTATAAAATTTAATTTAAAACTATACTAAAATATCAAAAAAATAGTAATTAAAATATATGTAACTTTACTTCTTAAAAATATTGTAAGTTTTTCCTCTTAAATTTGAACATTATAAAAATTTGTTATATTTGATGTTTAGGACAAAATTAATATATATCATAAAGTTAGTTATTAGTAAGGAAGTCAGGTTGTTTGGAGCAAATTATAAGAATAAAACAACTGTACCCATATGCATACTATGCATGCTAGCATATATATATATGCCAAATACATGCAAGAAAAGCAACTTAAAAACCATATACTTGCTCGTGTAAAGATTCTAAATGTCCCCATCAAATTGGATTAGAACATGATACCGTGTTGATAACACTCATGATATGATTGGTCTTCAGTAATATTTTGCATCACTACGAAAATAAACTTTTAGGCATGCAAGAATACATTGGGTGCATACCTTCGGAATATATTCTCATTCTTCTAACATATTTTTTAATTTCATTTAACTTTATAAACAAATAAAATTTAAAGTATGTGTTTAACAAAGAATAATATATATATATATATATATATACTTTGTAAATAAGGGCAGTGTACATTTCATTATTTCTGTTTGCACAAAAAATTTTTTATTGCAAAGATGAAATGTCCCATTTATTGAGAGTCTTTGTAAGGAAATCTTAGAGTGTTGCCTTGGGGTCACTCCTTTCACCATTCTTGCATCCTAGCTTGGTTTGAAAGAAGAGCAACATGTCCTCTATGTAGGTTGGTGGTGGGAGGTAATGCAAATTGGAAAGAAATTGTTATAACTACTTTTGGTGTGTTTGGGCTTGTCTTTGGGCTTCTCACATCTAGTTGGATGTTACACGGCGTAATTGGAGAAAATGAGAATGTCGGAGGTGATCAAGTTGGAGGAGATGGTGACAATGACGACGACAACATTGGAAGCAACTATTAAGATGGGTTTAGCAATCTCGAAGATGAATATGATGAGGATGAAGATGACGAGGAGGTGGAGGATGAAGATGACTAGGGAAATTAAGATTGAATGACACCAACATGATAGTTTCTCTTCTTTCATTTTTATACTAGAGGTCTGGCAGGTTATGTAGGTCACAAAAGTTTCTAATCTTATTTGTTATTTGTATGCTAGTGAAGTTAATAGCTTGATTTTTGAATTTATACTCCTATAATTTATACTCCTGTTAAATTTTGTTTTATGGATTTATTTACTTAATTTGAATCTTATAACTACCCAACTTGTTACAGTTTTATATTCTAGTGTTAAGGTGTTTTGTAAAAAGGGGTAGTTAATATACAAATGAGAAATTATGATAACTTTCATGTTTTGTGGAAAGGGGAAATGGTGTTTGGATCTTGGATCTTGTACACAATTTTTACCTCCTCAAATGAATTGTGCATGTAGTTAAGATATAGATATAACATTTTGGCATATCCTTATCTTTGTTATGGTTGCTATTTGTTCATCTGCTTTACAAGTTCATTGTACCAAAAAGCATACTTATATTCTTGCAAATTCACCGGACCATCAATATGAAACACCACTGTTAAACAGACCAAACTCCGTTTGGGTCAACCCCACCAAGACCACACCATCTGTGCTTACTATTCAGCGTCACAAACGCTCCTCTATCGCATATACTCCACATATCAAAAAGCTTAGGTCTTTAATCAAGAATCTCAATGACTCCTCTATATCTGACTTGTTACATGTTCTTGAGAACTACCCAAGTTCACTTAATGGAGATGATGCTTTTTTATTGCTCAATAACTTCAAGCCATGGCAAAAGACTATACTCTTTTTTGATTGGATCAAGACCCGCAATTTATTTCTGGTTGAAACTATATATTATAATGTTACAATGAAGTCTCTTTGAGGTTCGGGAGGCAGTTTCAGCACATTGAGAATCTTGAATTTGAGATAGAGATGCACAAAAGGCCCACCGGGCCGGGTTTTGACCGGGCCTTAAAAAGCCCGGGCTTTAACCGGGCCGGGCTTTTCGGGCTTTGACTTCGACCAGGCTAGGCCGGGCCGGGCTTTCAGAAAATGTCAGAGCCCGTTTGGGCACTCAAGGCGGGCCTAACCGAGCTTTTTTTGGGCCGGATCGGATCGGGTCGGGCTTTATTCTAATTTAAATCGGATCGAGTATTATTAGAGATTCCGAAGAATACATATGTTAGCAACTAGATCATCGTAAAAATGTATTAGTTTACATGGAATATTTTATGAAAACATTACTTCGTTGAAAATATTTAAGTTCGGTAAAAAATAAACATGTTTATAGAATAATATGTTTTATCATTGTTATGATAACAATGATATCCAAATATATATAGTGTACTTATTATATCTTCTTTCATTATTTATGCAACGAAGTATATAAATAATATTATTAATCACAAATATGTAAATATATATATATATATGTTTAAAGTATTATTCATATTTATAGTAAATGTGAATATATAAATATATAAGAAAATATATTAGAATAATCAGATTATAGCCGGGCTTTTTCGGGCTTTTAATCAGGCGGGACCGGGCCGAAGCCCGGGCTTTTAACCGGACCGGGTCGGACCGGGCTTTGCCTAAAAAGGAAGTTCCTGATTGTAGCCATTGACTATTTTACTAAGTGGGTTGAAGCCAAGCCTTTGGCCAAAATCACAACTAAGCAGGTTGCATAATTCATGTGGGAAAATATTATGTGTCGGTATGGAATTCCCCGCATCCTAGTCACTGACAATGGAACACAATTCAACAATGAGGAATTCAAGAAGTATTGTGAGGAGATTGAAATTAAATTACGATTCACCTTTGTGGCTCACCCGCAAGCCAATGGGCAAGCGGAAGTGGCGAATCAAATAATCCTGGATGGACTAAAGAAGAGGATCGAGAAGTTGAGGAATAACTGGGTGGATGAAATACTCCCAATACTATGAGCCTATAGGACTCCATGTAGAGTCACGACTGGAGCAA